>NC_133658.1:336243847-336551924 GCF_037893015.1 Macrotis lagotis
GACTATATAACATTAAATTGATTAAATTATATAAAATTGAAATAATTTTATTCAAACACAAAAAGCTAATATTAAAAGTGATCATTGGAAAAGCCATAGTAATGAATTTCTCTGATTATCTCATTTTTAAGATAAAATAAGTAATTGATTCAAATTTATAAGAATAAATGCCATTTCTCAATTGAAAAATCATTAAAGAATAGAAAATAGGAAGTTTTCTACAGAAGAAATACAAATTATCAATAGCCATATTGGGAAAATCCCCTCCAAATCATTATGAATTGGAAATATGCAATTTAAAGCATCTGTCAGATATCTTATTACTATCAGACTGAAAAGCTTCAAAAATATGTATAACAAATGTTGCAGAGGCTAAGAAAACTATATTTATTAATTCACTGTATATGGAGCTACAATTTAATAAAGTTAATTTGGAAAACAAGTTAGAATTTTTCCCCCAAATTTAATTAAACTGTACATACTCTATGACTAAACATTATTACTTCTAAACCTACATCACAGTTAAATCAGCTGCTGCAACACCAAATCTAGCACTCATATTAGATATTTTCACCCATCTCCTTTAAATAAAGCCTTATTTTGTTTCTTTATAATATACATTAATTGTTCCTACTTCTACCTTTTGAAGATAAGCAAATGAATCTAATATTTTTTTTCACAGTTTTTCAAAAATGAAAAAAAGAGAAAAGCTTCTTTTTTGGAATTTTGATTAGTAGGGAACTAAATAAGTAGTTTAATTAGGTAGAATTGTCATTTTTATTAGGTTAGCTTGGTCTATCCATGCAAAGCTGATATTTGTCCAATTATTTAAATCTGATTTTATTTGAGTGAGAAGTATTTTATAATTGCTTTCACAAAATTTCTGAGTCTACTTTGGCAGGCAGAATCCCAAGTATTTTATTATTTTATATTGTCTGAAGTTACTTTTTTTTTTTACAAAATATCATTTGAATTTCTGTTACATTTATTTGGCTTTGTGCATTTTGAGTAATATTTCACTATTTCCCTTTTTATGACATATTCTTATCTTATTTTATGTGTTTTTGCTTTATTTATTTATTTTATATTATTACAATAATTTTGTTATAAGAGCAAATATAACCCCCCACCCAAGAAGATGAGAAACCTCAAGAATAGTGAGAGAGACAAAAAAGTGTACTTCTGTCTATGTGCAGATGTTAATGGCTCTGTCTCTTGGGTGAGTTGCCTTCTTTTTCATAAGTCCACCAGAGAAGTTGCTTCAATATTTTTCCCACAGTTGCTGTTACTAACTGTATTTCCCTTCACCCTATTCCTCACCACACTCAGTTATTCTGTCTCTCCTTGCATCCTGTCCCTATCCAAAAGTATGTTGTATCTGAGTACCTTCTCCCAAAATCTTCCCTCTCTTCTATCACCTATTCTCCCCTTCCCTCCCCCCCTTGCCCCTTATCCCATCTCTTTCTATTCATTTTTTCTAGGGTAAGATAGATTTATTTACCCTATTAAGTGTATATGTTATTTCCACTCAGCCATTTCTGATGAGTATGAAGACTCATTCATTCCCCCTTGCCTTCCCCCATTCCACTCTATTGAAAAAACTTTTTCCTGACTCTTATGTGAAACATCTTAGCTCCTTCTTCATCTTCTTTCTCTTCCCTCCAGTACTTCCCTTTATCACTCATTAACTCCATCTTTTTACTAAATTATATCATCATATTCTGCTCCTTCCTGTGCCTTCTCTATAAATGCTCCGTCTAACAGCTCTTATAAATGGGAAAGTTCCTATGAATTTTCAATGCCTTCTTCCCATGCAGGAATACAAACAGTTCAATATCATTAAATTCCTCAGTCCTTCTCAACCACCCCTTCTATGGTTCACTAGAGTCCTTTACTTGAAGATCAAACTTTCTGTTCAACTCTGATTTTTTCTAAAGGAAAGTCTGAAAGTCCCCTGTTTCATTGAAAGTCTATCTTTTCTCTGAAAGAAGATGTTGAGTTTTGCTGGTTACTTGATTCTCAGTTGTAAATCAAGATCTTTTCCTTCTGGAATGTTATATTCCAAGCCCTGTGAGCCCTTGATGTAGATGGTGCCAGATCCTGTCTAATCCTGACTATGAAGCCTTGGTAGTTGAATTGTTTCTCGCAGATTTTAGTAATTTCCCCTTTTGACTTGGGAGTTTTGGAATTTGACTATAATATTCCTAGAAATTTTTCTTTTGGGATCTGTTTTAGGAGGTGATCGGTGAATTCCCTCAATTTCTATTTTATCCTCTGCTTCTAGGTTCTCAGGGAAATTTCTAGAAAAATGAAATCTAGGCTCTTTTCCTGGTCATGATTTGGAGGCAGCCCAATGATTTTTAAATTATGTCTTCTGGATCTGTTTTTGAGTTTGGTTGTTTTTTCAATGAGATATTTCACATTTTCTACTAATTTTTGCCTTTTTTTTGGAAGAGTTTTATTTCTTCCTGATTTCTCACAAAGTCATCAGTTTCCTTTCATTCCATTCTGCTTTTGAAGGAGTTATTTTCTTCAGAGAGCTTTTTTATCTTTTTTTCCAGCTGTCCAATTCTGCTTTTTAAGTCATTATTCTCCTCATTTGCCTTTTGTTTTGCCTTTTCCATTTGACCTAAACTGGTTTTTAATGTATTATTTTGTTCAGTATTTTTTTGTATTTCTTTCACCAAGCTGATGATTTGGTTTTCATGATTCATTGGCCTTGCTCTTATTTCTCCTCCCAATTATTCCTCCATCTCCTTTAATTGCTTTTCAAGTTTTTTTTAAGTTCATCCATAGTCTGAGCCCATTTTCTATTTCTCTTGGAGGTTTTGGATATAGAAGTTTCAATTTTATCTTCATCTGAGTATGTCTTTTGATCTCCATGGGATCAAATTAATTCTCTATGGTCAGATTATTCTTTTTCTGTTGATTAGTCATTTCCTCATCCCAAGACTAATTTACAGCACTTCCAAGGCTTTGGGTTTTTTGGACCTTTATTCCTCCAAGGTCTTATGCTTTTTTGCCTGTGCTTTGATATGTAGATAGCCGCACACACACCCCTCTGCCCTGGAGCTATGAGGAGGCTCTCTACTATCTTAATATGGAATGCCAAACTGAAACCTGGATCTGAGTATGGGCAAATAGCACAGTCCTGTCCCAGGGAGAACAGAGAGATTTCTGCAGTCTCCCCTGACTGCTTACTGTCTATGGGCTGTATTCTGAAGGTGCAGACTGGTTTCCTCCATTCTCACTGCAGGTTCTGTGGCTTATGCTCCTCACACCACACTCATTCTGGTGTAACATAGTTCTGTCAGCACCACTTCAAGCTGTTCCCATGATCCCTGGGCTGGGCTGGGATTGGCTGGGCTCTGTTGTGGTTGGGGCTATTTTCCAACTCCTGGTGAAACACACCTTTTCTGTAGAACTTCTACATTATCTTGGACTGGGAAAATGTTTCACTCAGTCTTTCTGTTGGTTCTGGCCCTCTAAATTTTGACTAGAGTCATAATTAGAAGACTTTTGGAGTTTTTGGAGAAGAAGTTTCCTGGAAATGCTTCCTTCAAGCAAGCCTCCATCTTGGCTCCACCACCAAAAGAGGGAAAATCTTGACAAAACATCAGGGACCTCCTCACCCATTCCCATAATCAAGTCTTTTTTCCAAGCTAAATGTTTAATTCCTTCAACTGTCCCTCATAAAGTAGTAAATAGAACTCATTTACCATAGAAATTGCTATTCTCTGCATGTATATCACTTTGTCAGTGTTCTTCCTAAGATATAATCACATTTATATCAGAATTAAATTTAGCACACATAAACATAAACATTTTAATACGAGCTATTAGTATATTGATATACTAGAAGTACATTTAAATCCCAAACCTTGACTTCTTTACATTAACTCTCTATGCTTCTGACATCATATACATGTGAAACTTATCTTTTCAATCAACATGTCTTTACATTTATGCCTAGTAAATTTCATTTTATTACATTCGATTTCCTCTTTTTACTAAATTTATCAAAATAATGAATTTCAGGGGGTGGAAGAGAGAATAATTGAAATACTTATACATTAAGATAGCTTCTTAACTTTGTTCTTATCACCTCACAATTAACTATTTAGAGGTTCCCTTCTGTAATGTGTGACATTTTTTTCTAAATCTAATTCTTTCAATATCCTTGTTCAATTTTCTCAGCAATTTTTTTTTCTAACAGTGAGTCTTTATCCAATAGCTAGGTCTTCATTTTTTGAACACTGGGCTACTAAACTAATGTGATATATTGTGTAACTAGCCTACTCTACTGACAGACCCCTCTATTATTTTTATATCAGTATCAAATTTTTGTGAAAATTATTTTTTTGTGTTATAGTTTGAGATGTGATGCTGGTAAGACCCCTTTGTTTTCATTTTTTTCTTTATTTCCCTTGAGTTTACATTTTCCCCTGCCATATCAATTTAATTGTTTCTTACTCTGAAAAATAATCTGTGGTGGTGTGGCCTAATGTGAGAAAAATATGCAGATTAATTTAAGTAGCATTGTCACTTTATTATATTGATCATGCTATCAAAATGTTGCTGGGGATAGGTGTTGTCAATTTAAGACTGAGAGACCTTGAAAAGTGAAAGAATTAACATATAGTCCCGGGATTTTAAAACCACTCAGGATTTATTATACAAACCTGTAAAGTATATAGATTAAACTCTTTTCTCCTCCTGAAAAAGCGGCAAGCAGTTTGTAAACTGCTAAAGGGCAGGAAAATAACAAAGGTTAGGCAAGTTGGGGTGAGAAAATGAAGAAAGTGAAAAGGAAAATAGCCAGGAAACCTGGCTTAGAGGAAAAGGATAGGCAACCATAAGGACTGGCTTATTCTGGTCAAATGGTATAGTGGTCCATGGTTCTTCAGTAGGGCTAGGCAGGGAGCACGTAGACTAACTTGGAAAGAAAGGGAGAGAGATAGCCGTCCTTGCAACGCAAAGATAGGGTGAAGAAGAAGAGATAAAATGTAGGATGCTTCTTTTCTGAATGACTTAAATGCACTTTTACAAAGGATTGGACAAAAGTGGCACTTGGGACATAATCCTTCACCTGGCTGTAGTTATTCTCCAATTGGCAAGCTATGTACTGGTATTTCCTGTTCCCAAGAGTGACCTCTAAGTTCAACACATCATTTCCTATCATTCCAATACCAGCTTGGCCCATCAATAACCAAGGTTATGTAGACGGGAAAGTGGAAGTTAGAGGAAGGGGCCAAGGTAAGGCCACTCCCATCTTGAAAAAAATTCATATTTAACAATGGAACAATAGGATTCAATTTACATCTCAGCAGCAAATAACATGTTTCCAACTAGATAAATATTTTTTCTATCTTTCTCCTTCTCAGACAGAATTTATCAGTGTAAGAAAATTGCAAAATTTATTTCCAAAACCAGCATCACCACATCCATAACTCCCTGAATCAATTAAATTGATCATTCTATCTATGACTAATTAATATTTTCTCAATTATTTAGGCTTATATTTCTGGAAACAATAGTTAGTAGATATTTAAATAGTCCTGAAGATTAAAATTTTTGCAGTGGATGACCTTGTTTTGTCTAAATTAGGAACTTTCCCAGGTTTCAGTTTATCTCCAGAGTGGAGTTAAAGATTAGAGAACAGAGTATCAATCACAACTGATTTTCTAAATCTAATTTTTCTAAATCTAATTTGCATACACAGAAGTGTTATTTCAGGATCTTTAGGTAGTTCTTTCAGAATGGGATAAAGTCTGACATTTCTTCAGGAGAATATTATAGATTAGGATAAAATGAGCTATGGCTTATGTTTCTTTTCTGCTCCTCTTCCCCTGACAAGCAACTTCTGGGATGTCAGTGAATGTTATCATGATGGGAATGTAAAGAGCAAACTGATCTGGCTCCTTATCACTGAGTACAGATGTCCATACAGGGTTGGAGGAGATACATGTATCTGTTTAGATTACATGCTTTTCTTTAAATTAGCTTAGGCTAATTGTGAAGACCACATTCTTAACTAATGAGTATGGGTCAGTGGAGGGGATTGTGTTAGGAACCATATATATTGTTCCTATTGTTCCTGTCCCCTTACTTTGCTTTCCCATCTATATGGTTGAGCAGAGGCTCACTTCTCAAGAATCAAATAAAGACTTTTTCTATTCATACCTTGAGAAATCTCTGAAATTTATTTAAGGGGGTTATAAACCACACATTTCTGTCCCCGTCATCCTTTCCCTTCCCTTCACATGCTTATTATTGTCTGAATTCCCATTCATAGGGATAAAGCTTTTTACTCCACAAGTGGAATATAAATCCATAAGAGAAGGAACAGGATGGCTAAAGCACTCATTTGAAATAGATGAACTATGCTGGAGCCTTGGGAGGAAACAACGGATTATTATTAGAGATTGTAGTAGTAGTAATAGCAATAGCAGTAGCAATAGTAGAAGCAGCAGCCAAAGTATTATTTTAGAATTTAGTAATAATAGTACTTGTATGGGCGGCTAGGTGGCACAGTTGCTAAAGCACTGGCCCAGAGTCAGGTGTACCAGAGATCAAATCTGTCATCAGACACTTAATAATTGCCTAGCTGTGTGACCTTGGGCAAGTCACTTAACCCCATTGCCTTGGAGAAAAAAAAGAAAACAAAAGCAAAAACAAAAAAAAATACTAGTTGTCGTATAATAGTAGTCTAGTAATAGTAGTAGTACTAGCAGCAGGAAAAGCAGCAATAGCAGTAGAATATTAGTAGTACTCTTATTTTCATTAGTTTTAGTGTTATTTCTATGGCACTTTACTTACAAAACTCTTTTCTCACAAGAACATTATGAAGGAAGGAAATTTTGTTATGTATCATTATATTCATTTTACAGAGTAAGAAACTGGGATTCTGATTCTGACTTGTAGTCATACAATTTTGAAGCATCAAAGCCAGAATTCAAACTCCAGTTTCTTTGACTAAATAAAGATGTCTTCCTGCCACACCACACTAGCAGAGTATGAGAGTCCTGGGTGTCCAAAGGAATACCAAAAATTCAAACTGAGGATTCTGAAGATTCACTGACATCTGAATCATCTAGAAGATAGGCAATGTACAATTGCTTTCCAATTGTACATTACTTTCTCTTGGCTTTCCCTCAATTATTTTCAAATTCCTCTTGATTTTCATTGGGTGAGGAGTCTGCTGGATCCTAAGAATTTTCTCCCTTATGTCCACTTTTTGTCCTTCTTTAGATTCTGACTGTAGAGAATGCTATTTGACGGCCCCATCCTGGGCCCCAGGAGAAGGAGAATAGGAGGAGGCTTCAGGTCATATAGTCTGATGCATGTCTGCTGGTTTTCACTTATTGAATTAGGACAAATTGGAACCTTCATAAACTGTGATATAAATCATTATCTCGAGTTAGCAGATGCAGTCACACCAGGGGCAGAGCACTGCTAATAACTCTGCCGGATTAGGACTGATTGGAACAATTGGAAACTTGTTTCTCTCAGCTTGATCAGCCTCATTGTAACTGTGGCAATTATCCTGTTTCACTTTCAAAAGCTCAGCAAAGACTTGCTGCCGCTTTACATCCATCCTTCTTAATGAAGCTACTCCACCATCCATCCCTTTGTCAGCCTGCTACCCTACAATAACAAGAGACAGCATCAGATCCCAAAGGAGCAAAGTGATTGTTGAATGGGTGGGAGATCCCAAGAAACATTAAAAAGCCCCCTCTATTTAGAGTATTAGTATTTAAAATCACTTATTCACTGAATACATATTTACTGAGCACCTGTGTGGTGTGCAGAACTATGGGGGAATAAAAAGATAAGACCCTGGTCTCCTAGGACTTATACTCTAATTGGGGATATAAGACATGTTCATGAAAAAACTAAATACAGAATGGTCGATATGGGAAAAATTTTGGTGTGATGGAAAGATTCTCGGCCTGGGAAGATTCTATTCCCCTCTTAGAAACTATGAGTCTACTTGGGAAAGCCAATGTTTGTATCTGTGCCAAAAATTCTGTAACTTTGAAACAGGGATTGTAGACTAGAATATTTCTAAGGCCATTTCCAAAACTAACAGTCTTTACATCTATATTATTCATTATGGGTTCAAAATGCTATAGAAATTCAAAGGAAAGAAAGGTTACTTTCTGAGACTAGGGCTTTAAAAATAAATTGCATGTGAAGAAAAAAGAAAGCAATGGAGGCAGAAATAGAGACAATGTAGAGGAAAGGATATTCCAAGAGAAATGAATGCTTTAGAAAATAAAACTGAGGAAATGAGCTAAAATTCTAGAGACCCAACAGGGTGAAGAAACTCAAATGATGTCTGTAAAACAACTCATAAACCAGAACCTCAGAGAGGCTGAATTTTTTCCCAAAATAAGTTCTAGACTATGAGATAGGAGACTGGATTTAAGACTTGGTTCTAATAATTACTAATAATAGTAACCACTTTTATAGAATGCTGTAAGATTTTAAAGCACTACACATACATTATTTCATTTGATCTAACCTTGGGCATGCCCCCTTCATGTCTCTGGTCGTCATTCTTTTTCTCATTTATTATCTCTAGATTATCTCTACTCTTACATTCTCATCTTTCTGCATTTATAGACACTAGCTTTTATTGTGATGCAATCAGTGAGGGGAACAACCAGTGTGTTGCTTTCTCTAGTTAAACAGATTAATGCCCCTTCTAAAACCTACAAATTAAAACAGATGAAAGATATATAGATATAGATATAGATGATAGATATAGATATAGATATAGATATAGATATAGATATAGATATAGATATAGATATAGATTTAAAGAGATCCCTAGAGGGAGAAGATATTGATGTCATCCACCATAAAATGCAATTAAAATCTGTCAGTGTCAAGATTTATATCTAGCCCCTCTTTCATCTGTATATCAGCTCTATCTCTCTTACTCATCTCTAGGACCTTGAAGAAACCCTCTCCTCATTTTTTATTTGTTTGAATCTTTATTTTAAATTATATATGTATATAAATATATATATATATACATATACATAAAATATATATAGGCATATATTAAATATTCTATTAAAAATTTAGTTCCAAATTCACTCCCTCCCTCCCATACATCACCCATATATATGTAAAATTATAAATTGACCCAAAAAAGAAAAAATAAAGTATGAAAATTATTCTTCAGCTTGCACTTAGAGTTCTTAAGTTCTCTCTGGTGTATAGCATTTTTTTTTTCATAATGACTCCTTCGGTACTATCCTGGATCATTGTATTGATCAGAGCTGCCAAGCTTTCATAGCTGATCACCATTACATCACTGATGCAAATGTGCACAATGACCTCCATTTTTCCACATTTCACTTTACATTAGTACAAATAGGTGTTATCATGTTTTTGTTTATTTTTTATTTATTGAAATCACCATTTGTCATTTTTTGAAGCACATTAGTAATTCATGAAAACAATTTGCCACAACTTATTCATCCATTATTCAAGTGATGAGAGTCCCCTCCACTTCCAATTCTCTGCCATCATATAAAGAAGCTCTACAAATAATTTTGTACATATAGGTCCTTTGACTATTTCTCTGATCTCTTTACGGTAGAGACTTAGTTATATATATTGTTCAATCAAACCAAATTATGCTTTTGATAGGTTGATATTACATTAAATTTTATTAGAGTACAAATTTTCTCAAATGGTCTTTTGTTTATTTTTGATCAATGAGAGGAATAATTGTTTCTTTTAATTTGCATTTCTCCAGTCAATAGTGATATAGTGCTTCTTTTTATATGATTATAGATAGGGTTGATAAATTTGACTCATATTTATATATATATATATATAATATTATATATATGTGTATTTGCACATCATACACATACACACACATACGTACATACATATGAGGGATGAGTAAAAAGACATTTATCAGAGATATATTTAATTATGTTGAGGGTCGTCCTAATATTGAACCATTCCTGCATTTCTGTTATAAATCCTACCTGATCATAGTGTATTGTCCTAGTAAAAACTTGTTGTGATCTCTTGGATGATTTTTTTTATAAAGATGTTTACATCAATGTCCAATAGTGCCATTGGTCTATAGTTTTCTTTTTTTTTTTGATTCATCCTGGCTTTGATATCAGCAAAATATTGATGTCATAAAAAGAATTTGGCAGAATTATATCTTGCCCTTTAAAATAGTTTTTTTTTGTAGAATTGGAATTAAATGTTCCTTAGATGTTTGGTAGAATTAACTTGTAAATCCATCAGGAACTGAAGATGTTTTCTTAGGTAATTTATTGATGTTTTTGACAATTTCTTTTTCTGAAATATAATTAAGTATTTTATTACATCTTCTGTTGATCTGTGTAGTTTGTATTTTTGTAAATATTTACTCATTTCTCTCAAGTATTCATATTTATTTGCATAGAGTTCAGCAAAATAGCTCTGAATTATCTCTTTAATTTCCTCCTCATTGGATTGGTGTTGAGTTCACCCTTTTCATTTTTGATACTGATAATCTGATAATCTGATATTTTTCTTTTTTAATAGATTAAACAAATGTTTATTGATTTATTTTTCATAAAATCAATTGATTTGTTAGATTAATGATTTTCTTGCTTTCAATTTTTTAATTTCTCCTTTGATTGTCGATATTTCTAAATTTCGTATTTAATTGGGGGATATTTAATTTCTTCCTCTTTTAGCTATATTGGTTGCATACCCAATTCACTCATTTTCTCCATTTTATTCTCATAAGCATTTAGAGATATAAAATTTCCCCTAAAACTGCTTTGGTTGCATCCCATAAATTTTGGTATGATGCCCCATTGTTATCATTTTCATGTATGAAATGGTTAAATATTTATATGGTTTGTGGTTAATTCACTCATTCTTTTTCTTTTTTAGTTTTTTTGCAAAGCAATGGGATTAAGTGGCTCGCCCAAGGCCACACAGCTAGGTTATTATTAAGTGTTTGAGGCCAGATTTGAACTCAGTTACTCCTGACTCTGGGCCTGTGCTCTATCCACTGCACCACCTAGTTGCCCCTGATTCACTCATTCTTTAAAATTAAATCATTTAAATCAGTTCAGTTTTGGTTTATCTTTCCATGTCACTTTATTACATGTTATTTGCTATTGCATCATGATCTGAAAAGTATGCATTTATTATTTGGGACAGCTAGGTGGTACAATGGATATAGCAGTGGTATTGGAATAAAGAAATGGGAGTTTGAATCTAGCCTCCAACACTTACTGTGTGTCGTTGGACAAGTCACTTAACCCTGACTGCCTCACATCCAGGTTTGCCTCCAGTCATCCTGATTCATATCTAGACACCGGATTCAGATGTATCTGGAGGACAAAATGAGGCTGGTGACAGCACAGTTCCACTCACTCAAATCTGATGCAGGTTCTTGTCATGGCATCAATTCTCTTATGTTATTGTCTTCCTTGAAAGTGAACAACAAAATTATTTTATACACTAGAATATAGTCAATTTTGGTATAGGTGTCATATACTAAAGAGGAAAAGTTATATTCCTTTTCATCCCAATTCAGTTTTATTCAGAAGTATATCATATCTTTATTTCCTAAGACTTTACTCACTTTGTTGACTTTCTTCTCATTTATTTTATGATGAGATTTATCTATTTCTGAGAGAGGGAGGTTGAGATCCACCATTATTAAATTTTGCTGTTTTCTTATAATTCATTCAGCTTCTTGTCTAAGAATTTGGATGATATAGCACTTGTTATATTTAATAAACATATGACTTCATTGCCTAATGATGCTATTTTAAGAAGATGCCATTTTATTCTTTATCGCTTTTTTATTTATTTAAGGCAATGGGGTTAAGTGACTTGCCTAAGGTCACATAGCTAGGCAATTATTAAATATATATGAGGTTGTATTTGAACTCAAGTTCTCCTGACTCCAGGGCCAGAACTCTGTCCACTGTGCCACCTAGCTATCCCTTCATTATTCCCTTTAATGAGATCTATTTTTGCTCTTGCTATGTCTGAGATCAGTATCACTACCCCTAATTTTTTTTGCTTCTCCTGAAGCATAATGTATTCTGCTTTAGTCTTTTATCTTTACCCTGTGTGCATCTCTCTGCTTCATATGTGTTTCTTGTGAACAATATATTGTAAGACTCTGGTTTTTAATCCATTATGCTATCTGCTTCTTATTTATGGAAGAGTTCATTCCATTCACATTTATAGTTAAGATTTCAAGTTCTTTTTTTAAAATTTGTTTTATTGATTCTTTTCTTTTCCAAAATGTTACAAAAGGCTTTTTGTAACATTCATCCATATGCCAAAGTATATTTTACAAAATTTCCTTCCATCTTTCATTCCCACCTCTGCCCCTTAGTGGCAAACAGTCAGGTTAATATTATGTTTATACATTTGTGTTAAGCATGTTTACAAATTAGCCACTTTTGGTATGAGGAATAAGGATTAAGGGAAAGAATTACATAAGAGATTTAAAATAACTGATGGAGTGTTCCTCATATTATGAAGGATTTGTTTTGTTTTGTTTTGTTTTGTTTTGTTTTTCTTCCTTGGGATAGGGATAGTAATATACATAGCCAGTTTTAAAAGGTTGTCTTAGTTGTATGAAATGTTGAGAGCAGCTGTATCTATTAGGGTTGATCATCTCATAATATTGTTGCTAATGTCTATATTGTTCTCTTGGTTCTACTCCCTTCATTCAGCAGTAGATCCTGTTATTCCTTCCATGCTTCTCTATTCCCCAACCATAATGGTTTCTTATAGAGTAATTATATTCCATAATATTCATGAATCATAACTTATTTAACCATTCCTCAATTGATAGAAATTTCCTCAATTTCCATTTGTTCTCCACTACAAAAAGAGCTGCTAGGATTTGTACTTATGCCCAAACAGCAATAAAAATGTGCATACCCTTTGATCCAGCAATACCATTTCTGCATCTATACACTGAAGAAGTCATGGAAAAGGGTAAAAATATCACTTGTACAAAAATATTCATAGCAGCTCTATGGTGGCAAAGAATTGGAAATTGAGTGAGAATGTCCATCAATTGGGGAATAGCTGAACATATGTATGTTATGGAACACTATTGTCCTATTAGAAACCAGGAGGGCTGGGAATTCAGAGAAGCCTAAAGGATTTGCATGAACTGACGCTGAGTGACATGAGAAGAACCAGAAGAACATTGTACACCCTAACAGCAACATAGAGTTGATGATCTACCTTAATGGACTTTCTCATTTCATCAGTGTAATAATCAGAGACAATTGTAGGATATCTGTGATGGAGAACACCATCTGTATCCAAAGAAAGAACTGTGGAGTTTAAACAAAGGCCAAAGAGTATTACCTTTAATTTAAAAAAAAAACCTTATCTTATTATGTAATTTCATCTTACAATTTATTTTTTTCTTAAGGATAAGTCTTCTCTCCTAACACATTCAATTTAGACCAGTGAATAGTATGGCAACAATGTAAAGACTATCAGACTGCCTTCTGTGGGGGGTGGGGGATAAGAAGCAAGATTGGGGGGAAAATTATAAAATTCAAAAAACAATAATAAAAAGAGCTACTTTGATATTTTGGAAGATGTGTGACTTTTTCCCAACTTTTATGATTTTTTTTCTGGATTTATAGTCCTAGAATTGGAATTGCTGGGTGGAAGGGTGTATTGCTCTTTGGCATAATCTCTAATCTATAATGATTTAGAGAATTTTTTCATATGATTATATATAGGTTTAATTTCTTTATTTGAAAACTGTCTGTTCATATCTTTGGCCATTTATCAACTCTGAACTAACTTGCAACCTTATATTTTTATGTAATTCTCTATATATTTTAAAGATGAGACCTTTATCAAAATTCCTGGTTGTAAAGATTCTTTCCCAGATTTCTGCTCTCCTTCTAGTTTTGGCAGCATTGATTTTATTAGTGCAAATTTTTTTGGTTCAATATAGTCAAAATCATTCATTTTTCAGTTTATAACGTATTCTATTTCTTATTTGGCTATAAATTTGTCCTCTTTTCATAGATTAGATAGATAATTTCTTGGTCTATTAATATATGTATGGTGTCTTCCTTTATGTTTAAATCCTGGACACCTTTTGACCTTATTTTGCTATAGAGTGTGATATGTGGTTCTATGCCTAGTTTTTTCCATACTATTTTCATTTTCCTAAGAATTTTTGTGAAATAGTAAGTTCTTATCCTAGAAGTTAATATCTTTGGGTTTATCAGACAGTAGATTACTGTGTTCATTTTCTGCTGTTTCTTTTGAATCTATCTCAATCCACTGATCCATTACTTTATTTCTTTTTTCTTTTTTTAAGGGTTTTTTAATAGGGAAATGGGGTTAAGTGACTTGCCCAAGGCCACACAACTAGGTAATTATTAAGTGTCTGAGGCCAGATTTGAACTCAGGTCCCCCTGACTCCAGGGCCAGTGCTCTATCCACTGTGTCACCTAGCTGCCCCTATTACTCTATTTCTTAACTAGTACCAAGCAATATTAAGGACTACTGCTTTATTGTAGAGTTTTAGATCTCGTAGAGCCAGACCACCTTTCTTTACATTTCTATTCATCAGTTGACCTTTTGTTGCTCCAGATGAATCTTGTTCTACTTTTTTAGCTCAGTAAAATAATTATTTGGTAGTTTGACTATTATGTCACTGAAAAAGTAATTTAATTTGGGTAGAATTGCCATTTTTACCATATTTTCCTGACCTAACCATGAGCAATTGACATTTTCCCAGTTATTTAGGTCTGACTTTATTTGGGGGGAAAAGGCTTTATAATTGTGTTCATACAGTTTCTAAGTTTGTCTTGGGAGGAAGATTTTCAAATATTTAATGCTGTCTACAGTTACTTTAAATGGAATTTCTCTTTCTTTCACTTGATCTTGAACTTTATTGTTCATATTTAGAAATGTTGATGATTTATGTGTGTTTATTTTATATTGTGCTACTTTGCTGAATATTTTAATTGTTTCAAGAAGATTGTTGGATAATTTTTTCTGGTTCTGTAACTATACCATTGTATCATCAGCACAGAGAGAAATTTTTTCTTCCTCAATTCCAATTCTGATTTCTTCAATTTATTTTTCTTCTCTTATTGCTATAACTAATATTTCTAAAACTATATTGAATAGTAATGGTGATAATTGCATCCTTGTTTCACCCCCAATATTATTGGAAATGTTCCAAGTTTATTCTCATTACATTTAATATTTGTTGATGTCTTAGATATTACTTATTATTTTAAGCAAAACTACATTTATTGCTAAACTTTCTAGTTTTTAAGTAGGAATGAATGCTCTATTTTATCAAAGGCTTTTGAAGCATCTATTGAGATAATAATATGATTTATTGGTTTTGCTATTGATATGTTCAATTATATTAAATGTTTTCCTAATATTGAATTATCCCTATCTACCTGACAAAATCCTACCTCATCGTGGTGTATCATCCAAATAACAACTTGCAGTAATGTCATTATTAAGATTTTATTTAAGAATTTTTCTTCAGTGTTCATTAGTGAGAAAGCTTTCTTTGTCTGTATTGGTTCTTCCTGGTTTAGGTATCAGCACCATGTAGGTGTCATAAAAGGATTTTAGTAGAATTCCTTCTCCTATTTTTTAAAATAATTAATCTGGAATAATAATTAGTTGTTTCTTAAATGTTTGATCTAATTCACTTGTAAATGAGATATGTAAATTTAGAGTAAACACCACAGGTGATCATGTGGAATATTTGTGCCCAAGCTATGGAAAAGCATTCTGAGTTCACATTGATCTGATCAGCCATAGTTGGATGCATGGTAAATTGTCTCAAATACAGTGATATTATTTTTATTTTCTTTAAAAAGGACTAGAATCAACCTGAAACTTATCTTCTAAATACAGTCTTTTCAACTATATTCAACTCTTTAACTATCTGAAGAAAAATAGAATTCTCAAGTGTTACAAGTGTTAACTCCACTTACAGGGATGCATGCAATCTAATATTCTTGGCTAGAATTTGTTTTTTTCCCCTTTCCATTTACCTTTTCATACATTTCTTGAGTCTTGTATTTGAAGATCAAAGTTTCTGTTCAGTTATAATCTTTTTATCAGAAAAATTTAGTAGTTCTCTATTTCTTTGATAATTTGTCTTTTCCTCCAAACAGATTATGCTAAATTTTGCAGGGTAGCAAATTCTTGGTTATAATTCAAAGTCCTTTGCCCTTTGAAATAACATATTCCAGCCCCTTGATGCTTTAATGCTGAAGCTGATAAATCCTGTGTAAAACTGATTGAACTTCCTTAATATTTATATTGCCTTTATTTGGTCTACCAATAGTATTTTGTCCTTTATTTGAGAATTCTGCAATTTAACTATGAAAATCCCTGAAGTTTTTATCCTGGGATGCTTTCTGGAGATGTTCTATTTTTTTATAGGACTATTTTTTCTTCTTTAGTTAGTATATTAGGACAGTTTTCCACAATAATCTCATGAAAAATATTCTCCAGGCTCTTTTTTTTTTGGATCTAGGCTTTCTGGTATCCCAAATATATGTAACTGATCTTTCCTGGATCTATTTTACAGGTTATTTATTTTTCCTAAAAGTTAGTTTAGGTTTGCTTCAATTTTTTTCATCATTTGGTTTTGTTTGAAGGAATCTTGTTGTCTCATATATTCATTAGTTTCTCTTTGTCCAATTCTTATTTTTATGATTTTATTTTTTTAGTTAGTTGTTGTATTTCCTTTTCCAGTTGGCTAATTTTACTTTGCAGTGAGTTGTTTTCTTTTTCTCTTTGGTTAATTTTCAGTTTTTCTGAGTTGCATTCCCTTCCCAGTGGGATGATTTGACTTTTAGATGAATTGCTTTCCTTGTCCAATTGGTTGATTTGACATATAGCCGATATGCATGCCTTTTCCAGTTGGTCAATTTTATTTATTTATTTTTTATGTATTTTGATGAATTAAATTCTTTTTCCAATTATTTATTTTTGTTTTTAAAGGAGTTGGTCTTTTTGGTCAATTTTTCATAATTTTCCAGAATGACTCTCATTTATTTTTTTTTTAATTTTTGTTCTTCTTCTATCCTTTGGTTTTTAAAATCTTTTTTCAAGCTCTTTTGTGGTTTCTGATTCCAGTCCAATTCATCGACTCCTTTATGATTTCCCATGTAGGTAATTTGTCGCTGCTCTCTTCTACTAAATAGGAGCTTTCTATGGTTATTGCTCCTTTTGGTTGTTTGTTCCTTTTGATTGTTGAGCTCTGCTTCTGGGATATAAGGAGCATAGACTTAATTTTTTTTTTTTTTGTACTGTGACTGGGTTCTGATCCCTGGCTTGCTAAATTGTTGTTTATGCAGTCCAGCCTTTGCCCAGGTTTGTTCTTTCTTTATATTTAGGCTCTGTCTATGCAGTGATTTGTTCCCAATGTAGTTTTCCCAGGGTTCAGACTTTGTCTGAGAATGGGGACCTCGCTGATGGCTTATTATCTAGGTGCCAGGGCCTGGGCTGCACTGTGACCAGAAGATTCCTCCTAGCTTTCCTGACCTCATTCCTAGCTGGGCTCTACTTCCCCCCCTTTCCCCTGAAGAGACAGACCTTCACCAAAGATCTTCTATGATGTCTACAATTGAAATATGTTTTAATATAGTTTTAATTTTTTTGGTAGGATCTGTAGCTTTAATATCTGGATAGGGCTTCATTTAATGTTGTGTAGGGAAAAGCTCCAGGAACATGTTAGCTTCATGTTATCACTTTGCCTCTGACCTGGAAGTGTCTGACCTTTATCCTGGAAATTTGCTGTAAAATGTCCCACATTATATCTTTTAGTGAGGTTTTTTTTTTTTCATTTTGCTTTGCTTTGTCTAAGATAGTAATTGTGACCGCTTTACTTATCATTTATTTATTTTTACTGAAGCATAATGTATTCTGCTCTAGTCCTTTTTTTAATTGAAATTTTATTTCCTTTCTTTAATGATATGCTATGGTAGTTTTTCAACATTTATCAATTTCCAAATTTATTAATTATATGTATTTTTACCACCCTCACTTCCCTCCTCACTCCCCATGGTGAACAATCTGGTAAAAATTGAACATGTGCATTTGTGCATAACATATGTACATTTTAGTCTCTTTGTGTGTGAGTAATTAGAACTCAGGAAATAGAGAAAACCATGAGAAAGGAAGGGAAACAAAAGAGAAATTTTAAAAACATAAACATAGTATATATTAAGATTCCAAGGTTTGTTTCCTCTGCATATAGATACATTGTCTATAGTAGGTCTCTTAGGTTTGTTCTTGATCTCTGAACTGTAACAGCAATATAATTACCATTCATTGTCAACTGTATTCAGTATCAGCCGAGGTTCCTAAAAGTTGTTTGACACTCTTATTTTCTTTCTCAGAGTTCCTGAAACTGTAGCTCTTGGTATCTATAGTTCACTGTTGGTACAACTGTCTGTATAACTGACTTGTACCCACTACTGTATCTCAGACATTTGCTGAAAATCTCCTAAGTTGTGTGATATTAGAATGTCTCACTCTGATCTGTTGTTGGCTCATCTATTCCTAAAGTTGTTTTGAAATATATTTTTAAATTTATTTGGAAGAGAATATTGGGAGAATTCAGCTGGATTGCTGTTTATAATCCAACTCAGTGTACAGAAAACATATTAACTCAAATATTACTGGAAAAATTTTCCTTGATTTTTATCCTGTGTAGGCAAAAAATATTTTCTTGTTTTTTCTTTTATCTAGGAAATTGTGCCTAGAGTCTCCTCTGTCCTCAACTGCATACTATCTTACTTTTGTGTTTCTATGTTATAGCCTTCCTTGATCTTTTATGCTAAACACCTTGGAGAAATGACTGGGTAATTTTTCCTGTGCATATATTCCACACCAAATATAGATCTTTATATGAAATACCCAGTTAACAGATGTTTCCTGAATTTAATCAAATTAATTAAAATCATGCTTTGATATAACAGCTTAGTAAAAGTAACTATTCCCAGTTCCCTTTTTTCACATTCCATATCCAACAAGCCACTGATCTTTTAAAATCACATGGAAAGACTTAACTTTGAAATAGGGAAAGTTTCTTTTGGAGGCTGAAATAATCTGGGGGGGGGGAGAAGTCTGTCATATGCATATATGCCTTGGAAGCAAGAATTGGTCCTTAAGAAACATTGTACTGCTGTTGCTGTTATTTTGCTCTGGCAAAGAAACTTTTGTCCTGTCATTAGTCCTAAAGCAATCACTATCCTGGTACTGCACAGTAGGAAATAGACAGAATTTGTGCTATGGATACCTGTTGAAAGCCATGCCATTAAGTCAGGTCGAGTGGAATTTCAGTGGAAGTCACAATGTCCAGAGGGGCACAATGTATGAGATAGGGGACCATTATATTAGAGCTACAGGATCTGGAATGAGATGGCTTTCATATGGAGGTAACCATGGAAACAGAGGTCGAATGACCCTCTTTGATGCCCCTGTGTAGAGCTCTTTCAGCAAATATGATAGAAGAGGGGAATAGGGATAATGCTCAATTTGCTGAGGATTCATTAAGTGATATTTTATTTGGGAGCTAGAACCCTGAGTATGGCATATTTGCTATTGGGAGAATGGATTGTAGTTATAGCATTATGGGTAGGGAGATATATTCAAATATCTATGCCCCAACATATTCAGTGTCCAACCCAAACTTGACTGATTACTCTCTGTGAACCACATATACTCACCACTTTTCCAATTAATTGGGGTTTTTGTAAGAAATGAATAACACAAAAAATTAAAATTAAAAAAGGAACTGAATAATAATGTCATAGACTTACAATATCTTAGTTTTCAACTTTGTCACTGAAGAATTATAATATATGTAGATATATGTGCATGCATGTATATATATGCATATATCCACACATACAATTATTGTTATTATTATTTCTATTATTAAAAAGTTTTGGAAAATATACATGCTGTATATAATTAATCATATTTTAATGTGGTAGCCTCTTTACATTAGTATCTTCATAGTGCGATGTCTATTGTAAATACAATTAATGTGCATTTGTTTTATTTCACTTCCACTGGTACTGAAGGTCAGTTACCTGGGAAGTCAGAAAAATCACCCTTTTTGTTTTATTCCAAATAGTATATATTTACAGATTCTGAACTTACCCTATCTAATCATTGCAATGAACTGCAAAGTTTTAGCCCTGGGAAGGAATGAAATCTATGTCCAAAAGTTCATTTGCATAAAACTGTCTCCTCACATTTGGAAATTAATGCCCAGTGCATATGGGCAGAGTGTAGCAAAATGGGGAGAGTGAGAGAGAAAAGAACTTGAGTATTGGTAAACTGAAAGTACTTTTAATCCTTCTAGCTTATTTGGGCCCTGCAGGACATTTGGGGTTTTCTGCTTTTCAGTTTCAAGAGAAAAAATGAATGATGCCCATCCCACTACTGTTTGCCAAAGGTGATGGAAAGAAATCTATAGGAGAAAAGTTAATTAATTTCCATTATGTCCCTATCTCTAGCTTATTATAATAGTGGCTTCACGGAATTTCCCTTTGGGTGAGATCTGGGCTTCTCTCGCTCTCTTGATTTAATAGAATAACTTTGCCTATGATGGGAGATCTCATTCATTTTTTATTTTCTTGCATATAATCTCACACATATACTTCCTCTAATTTATGTTTTACTATTAATTTGGGTATACTGAGGTTTCTTTGATATTTGTTCTCTATGTTTATTGTAAACTGTAATTTGGTGGTAAACAAATCAAATCTTGAATATAAAGTTTGGATTTTCTTTATGAATAGCAAGGAGAAGTTTTAACTTCTAGAATAATAGTTAAAGGAGCATATTGACTACATTCTATCTATCTATCTATCTATCTATCTATCTATCTATCTATCTATATACCTAGATGTAGAAGTACATTTATCTATCTTATTTGTCTATCTTATTGGAGCCCAGCATGCCTGCTTTCTGAGGAGAATGGAATGATCTACTTTTGCTTTTTGCTTCCTGATCCCTCTCCTGTGAAGAATGCATCTCCTTTGGAAAAATCTGTGAGAAGAAGAAGTTATAAATGTTTATTCTGCCTGCCTTTGAAACACACAACAAATGTCACATGGGATAGCCTTACCATAACTCTGTATAGTTTTTTATACATATGTGTTTGCTTATTATCTCCCTGTTGGATTGTGAACTCCTTGAATGTAGGGACTGTGTTTTGCTTCTTTTTTGTATCCCCAGGATTCAAAACAGTACCTGGTAATTTGTAGGAGTTTAATAAATATGTATTGACTGACTGAGAATTTGAGACTTGACCCAATACAATGTCAGCATTATGGCTAAAGGTCATGATACAATTATAAACCAAAGGCTTTTTCAAATGACAAACGAATATTTGACTTCATTTATTGCTTTAACAGGGAATCTAGGTGGCACAGTAGATGGAGCATTGGGTCTGAAGTAAGGAAGACTCATCTTGCTGAGCTCAAATTTGACCTCAGACACATATTAGCAGTGTTAGTCTAGACAAATCACTTAACCTCATTTGCCTCAGCTTCCTCATCTGGTAGACCATCCCAGTAACTTTGCCAAGTGAACTTCAAAGGAGGTTGCAAAGATGCTGACATAAGAACTAATATGAACATTACCTGGAAGTTAGATGGAGAAATCCATGTCAGAAAAATAGTGCTCACATCCAATTTTCATTAGACTAGCTTGAGATGTTTTAAAGTTCATTGATAAACTCTGTTTTCCAATAAGTGATTGACTCAGGGTGGCTACATGCACAGTGGATAGAGCTTCAACCCTGGAATCAGGAGGACCTGAGTTCAAGTCATCCCACACACTTAATAATTACTCAGCTGTGTGACCTTGGGCAAGTCACTTAACCCCATTGTCTTGAAAAACACAAACCAAAAAGAGTGATTGAATCTCAAGTAAGTCATTGGCTACTAGGAAGTATTTTATTGCATCATCAACTTTAGTAGAGCACCCTATTTCTGTAATGCTTTTGGGTGACTCTATGATACACTGACTTATGAGAAAGATTTGAGAGCTTTTCTTGCTGAGCCAGCACCTCTCTTGTCCAGGATTTTTAGCAACATTTAATTCCTTCCTTTTTCCTAGAAACCATTTGTCCACGATAGGTTCTCCTGTGATGGTTCGTTTTATAGTCATCCTAGGCTTCATCTCTGAGACTATAACTAGATAAGTCTGATATCTTGACTTTGAGACATACCGGGGAGATCTAGTTTTAAAAGTTACACATAAAATGAAAAGGTTGTTCTACCATGTTATGTCTCCTATTCTCTCTAATGCCTTAATATACATTCTTCCTCAGGGTATTTTTATTTTGAAAGAAGCCTATTGCAGACAATGATGAATTTTTATATTGGTTATGGAGTTGTGGCATCATGGTAGTACAGTAGTTGGAATAGTTATGGCTATCCCACAAATCCTATCCTCTAGCAGCCTTCTTCTTATGCAAAAAATCAGGCATGCTCTCTTCTACCAGTATGTCTGGGGAACGTAGAGGCAGACTGCAAAGTGTCGGCAGAGGCGAGCGCACAGTGTTTAACAAATAACACAACAAAGACATCTGTCACCATGACTCACCTTCTGTTCCTTGGAGGTTTCAACAAGCCCCACGGCCTGCTCACTGCCTTTTCTCTTCTTCTCTGCTCATTCCCTCTAATTACTTGTGCTGTTCTCTCTCCCATTAGAAAATGAAAGAAGTACTTGTTTTGGCAGGCATATGCAGAAGGTTGTCTAGAGGAAATAAAAAAAAAATAAAAATCTATGTTGCACCCAGCATACATTATATACCACAAAGTCCATGAAATTTGGAAACAGAAATCCTGTGCTTAAACTATATCTCTTTTATTTACTACATCTACTAACTCACATCTTTATAGTAATTTAAATTTTATAAGTTTCCTCAATCTGAACTCTGAAAAAGAAAGCAAAAAAAAGCATTATTTTTATAGTGGACAAAACTCAATAGAGGTTAAATGATATGTTCAGGGACACACAATGAATAGTACCTGGTAGTTATTTCACTTCTTTTTGCCCCAGATTCTTTGTAGGTGAAATGGGTATAGTAATATATCCTAACACAGAATTATTTTTAGGAAAATACTTTATATATTGAAAAGATCCTGATACATACAGTTTATTACTAGTATAATTACTGATTTTATAGAGATTTGAATAAAAAAAAATTGGATACAATATAACTAAGTTTTACAGGGGAAGGAAGAGTATCTATCTACCTACCTATATGCTTATTTGTATATATACACTAGTTAATTGTAGAGATTAATTTCTTTATAAGGTAATAAATATTGCTTCCAAATTGAATGGGAACTATTTATGAGGAATACATTATACAGAGTCAATCATTGGATCACTTGTTGACTTTTTTTCTTTTATGTATGTGGGGATGTAGTTAGATAAAAATTATTATGGTATAGACAGTCAGATGGATGATAGATAGATAGATATGCATTTAATATAATTAGTATAATAAAGAGTCTTTAGGGTTCACCTTTGAAACTTGCCAGAGGGATCTATGACTAAAGGAAAAATTAAGAACTCCTGGACTAGAGAATTTATGAGCTCTAAAAGTCTAAATTCTGTTACAATAATCAAAGAATCCATCTAAACTCATCACTCAGTGACTTTATGCTTATATGACCATATACTTATCTATACCTTGCTGTTAGGATGAATTGCTGATATTGATCCTGGTTCATCTAATCAGACTTAAGCCTATACTTGTTACCTGTAGTTATCATCTGACCTGTGACCAGACAAATTTTAGTATTGAAATGGTAATGATAGTGATGATGATGATGATGATTATGGCAATGACAGTGATGATGATGCTTGTCACCATCATCATCACCACTGAAAACAGCATATATTTATAAGTATCTATTGTATAAAAGGAACTATGTGATCTTCTTTCTTAAATTTCCTATTAAATATATTCCATCTACCTATATTTGCAAATATAAGAAATATGTTTGACGATGTTGGATGTAGGGTTAATTGATTTCTTAAGACCAATTTTGTTAACACCAATACTTGCTTGGCTGCACCTCTCTGTCACTCAGAACACCACAGTACACTCAGTGTCTTCGGTCCTTTCTTATTGACATGGTTACAATCAACTTCATCAGCAGAGCTGTAGAAGAAAGTTAGGAGGAAAAAAAATAAAATTCACACTGTGGACTATTATTTAGATATGAAATTCTTTGTCCTTTGTGCTTAGAAACATATTATTGGTCTCTTGGGAATTTAAGATAAGGCCAGATTCTTCAGCTCTATCTCCACATTCATTCTTCCCCAACAAAGAGAAGAAAGAAAAAGGAAAGCCAAGACAATGTATTTCAATAACAAACCAGCCTGTCCAATTCCCAAAGGTTCTGGTAAGTAGCAGAAAACTTATAAGAGGGGAGGGGAAAAGTTCAGCAGAAACTACTTTTAAAAATCTCAAGATGCAGTTTGACAAACTCAAAGCTATTCCAAATCTTTTGCCACCATACTTTCATTTTCCCTCCAAGTGACAGTTTTCAATTAAGTGAGAGCAGAGATTGAGCTATACACTTCAGCAATGGGTATATTTCAAGCTTATTCAGTTTCACAAATGTGCCTGGGGAAAGCAGATGAGTGACACACTCAAAATAGGTAAGTCTGACAAGGGGAAAAAGGCCTAATAGGGAAGTTATGTTTATAGACATTGTAGGAAAGAAATAAAATAATATAGAACCTATTATATGTCCATTCCTGTGTTTACCATTTTAGGAAATTCAACATACATCTGATATTTTTAAAACTCTTTAAGGTTGGCAGAGCCAAGATGGTGACAAGAAAGGATAGGCACTCTCTCATAAAACTCATAAGCTAAGGACTCTAACTAAATTTTCGAGAGACAGAACCCACAGAGGGACCCAGTGAGGCAGTTCTCCTACTCAATGTAACCTGGAAAAGAGCAGAAAGGCTCTGCTCCCCGGGGTTGGAGGGGTGGCCCACCAGAGGGGTGGCCTGCCAGAGTGAAAGAACTTCAGACTCCTGGAGGCAGCCCCAGGGCACTGGGAGCCCCTGCTCACAGCAGTGGGGGAATTTCCTGAGCTACACACCGGGGGAACACCAAGCACAAATAGGGGGAACAGAGGGGACCTCTGCCAGAGCAAGCACATGAAGCCCAGGCCTCAGGGCACACAGAGAGCAGCATGGCCAGCACAGTTCCAGGAAACAGAAGCAGTTGGAGCTGGTAAGCAGGAGCCCTGAGGGCATTACCCTATTGAACCTAGGGAGTGGAGTGGAGAGAGAGACTGAAGAGCTCTGTCCTCTGTCCCTGGAAAAGGACTCTGGGGCTCTGACCACATTCAGATCCTGATCGCAGTCTAGCCCCCCCCCAACAGAACAACAGCCACCCCCACCTCAGCCCCATGGCAGAGGGGTGCGCATATGGTCATTCACAGACCAGGAGAGAGGCCAGAGCCTCACACATTGAGACCCTGGTGGGAGTGTCCCAAAAGCTCAGGAAGCACCCCCAAAACAGGCTTAGGCTAGGGAAATGAGTAAGCAGAGAAAAAAAGAGGAACACCATTGAGAAATATTTTGAATATGAGCCCAAGAAGGATCAAAATACTCAATCTGAAAGTGAGGAAGCACAAGCTCCTGCATCTAAAGACTCCAAGAAAAACAGAAATCGGGCTCAGGCTATGACAGAGCTCAAAAAAGACTTTGAAAACAATCAAATGAGGGAGTTAGAAGAAAAACTGGGGAAAGAAATGAGAGAGATGCAGGAAAAAAATCAAAATGAAGTCAGCAGCTTAGTCAAGGAAATCCAAAAAAGTGCTGAAGAAAATAGCATGCTAAAAACCTTCTTAGGTCAAATGCATAAAACAGTTCAACAAGTTATTGAGGAGAAGAATGCTTTAAAAAGCAAATTTGGCCAGATGGAAAAAGAGATAAGAAAACTCTCTGAGGAGAACAAATCCTTCAGACAAAGAATAAACTGCTTCTTTCTGGCTGCTTGCAGGTTTTTTTCACTTTTATCTGCTAGTCTGGAATTTGGCTACAATATTCCTTTCCTTTTTCATTTTGGGATCCCTTTCAAGAGAGGATCAATATATTTTTTCAATAATTATTTTGCCCTCTGGTTCCATGATATCAGTTCAGTTTTCCATCACTAAATCCTGTAATATTAAGTCCAAGCTGTTTTTCTCTTCACTGTTTTCAGGAAGACCAATAAATTTTAGGTTATCTTTCCTTGGTTTATTCTTGAGGTCAGTGGTTTTGCTGGTGAGTTATTTAACACATTCTTCTATTTTTTTCAATGTTTTGGATTTTTTAAGCAGTTCTTCTTGTCTCATGAAGTCATTGGTTTCCATAGGTTACTTCCTTTTTTAGGGTAGACTTTTCTTCATTTACCTTTTAATCCACTCTTCTATTTGTTTACATTTTAAGGAATAGTTCTTCCCATTCACATTCAAGGTTATAATTACTAACTCTTTATTGCCCTCCATGTTATCTTCCCTCTGTTTGTATTTCCACCCTTTTTCACATTATCCATATTCGCATATTTTGTTTCTTAATACCACCACTTTCAGTGTTTTTGCCCTCCTATATCCAATCCTCCTCCCCCTTTTTCCCCTTTCCCTTTGCCTCTTCTTCTTTCCCTTCCTTCTGTTTATTCCACCTTTCCTCCCCCTCATCTTTCCCCCTAAGATAGTTTTCTGAATTTAACTGAGTGTGTGTGTGTGTGTGTGTGTGTGTGTTTGTGTGTGTGTGTATGTTAACTCTAAGCAAATCTGATGAGAGTAAGATTCAGGAGGTTCTCACCTCCTCCCTTCTTCCCCTCTATTGCAATAAGTCCTTTGTGCCTCTTAATGTAATGAAATTTACCGCATTCAGTCCCCTCCATTCTCCCATCTCTTTAGTGTCCTCCTTTTTAAGGTGGTATTCTTTTTAAATCATTCTATCTCAGTCACAGAAATGTAATGGATGTCCATTCCTTCTGGATGTTCTCTTTACTAGGATTACAGTTATTGAGAGTTATTAGAGACTTTCTCTCAGGTAAAGATATATCAAGTTTCATCTTATTGGATAACAGTTTCTCAGATAAGTCATGCTTATCCATCTCTTTTGGCCTATTATATTCTCTCTAACAGAGTTACAATTCTCAAGAGTTATTGAAGTCTTTCTTCTATGTAGGTATATTGCCAGTTTCAACTTATGTGATAACAGCCCCCCCCCCCCTTTGTAAAGTTTACCTTGTCATGGGTCTCTTGAGTCTCCTGTTTGAAGTCCAAATTATGTATTAAGCTCTGGTCTTTTCATCAGGAAAAGTTGATAGTCTCCTATTTCAAAAAATGTTCATCTTTTGCTTTGGAAAAGAAGGCTCATATTTGGCAAATAATGGATTCTTGGCTGCCTTCTGTGCTCCCTTGCTTTTCAGAATATGTCATTCCAGGCCCTTCAATTCCTTAATGTTTATGATGCCAGGTCCTGTGTAATCTTTATTGTAGCTCCTTGGTATTTAAATTTTTTTTCTTTCTGGCTGTTTGCAGGATTTTTCTCTTTTATCTGATAGTTCTAGAACTTGGCCACAATATTCCTTGGTGTTTTCATTTTTGGGATCCATTTCTGGAGGGGATCTCTCTCTCTCTCTCTCTCTCTCTCTCTCTCTCTCTATATATATATATATATATATATATGTATATATGCATATATACATATATATATATATATATTAATTGCACTGGAATATGATGGCAAATTTTTAAAAACTTTACCCACAATACACTTTTTTAAAATTTATTTTTTTATTCTCATTTTGTACAAATGTTTTTTTACATTAATAAAATATTCTTGTTTACAAGTAAACAAAATACCCCTCCTCCCCCACGAATATAAATAGACTTGCTTGGGCGAAAAAAGTAAAGGGGAGAGAAAAAAAATTAAAATTAAAAAAAATAATAGTAATAATTGTAGGTATGGCCAGGTGGTGCAATGGAAAAAGCACCAGCCCTGGAGCCACAAGCACCCAAGCCCATATCCAGCATCGTAAACCCAACCATCACCCAGCCATGTGACATGCAAGCCACCCAATCCCCACTGCCCTGAAAAAACCAAAATAAAATAAAATAGTAATGATAGTAGGGGTAGCTGGGTGGCAGACAGAGCATTGGCCCTTGAGCCAGGAGCATCTGGGTGCAAATCTGGCCCCAGACACCCAAAGATCACCCTGCTATGTGGCCCCAGGCAGGCCATCCAGCCCTACTAGCCCTGCACCATCCCCCAAATAATAATAACAAAAAATGTGCTTGAGTCTTTGTTCCAACAGCAACAACTCTGTCAAGGGTGGATCTCATTCTTTATGATAAGTCCATCACAAAAGTTACTTCCATATTTTTCCACTGTTGCCATTGCTGATTGCAACTCCCTCCTTTCTTATTTCTCCACTACCATGTACTCTATTTTCTCTCTCCTTTCACTATGACTCTGCTGTAGGGTCATTGACTGGCTCAGCAGACAGATCCCTAGTCCTGAGGCCAAGAGGCCCTGAGCCCCCATACCACCCCTTAGGCCCAGAATCCACCTGGCCCTACGGTCCTCGGCAGGCCTTCCAATCCCAGCCCCTTGCAAGAAGTAAGAAAGAAAATGTATTATATCTGGCCACTCTCCCCTCATGGTCCATCCTCTCCTCCTTTATTCACATCGCCTCCCCTTCCCCTGCTCCCCACTCCTTCTTACTCCAGATGTCTATACCCCATTGAGTATATATGCTGTTTCCTCTCCTAGCCATCTCTGATGAGAGCAGAGGTTCCCTCATTCCCCCTTGCATCCCCCCTTCCATATCATTGCAATAGCTCATTATGATAAAAAAATCTTATGTGAAATATCTTGGACTATTCCCCTCTTTTTCTTTCTCTAATTCCATTTCCCTTTTTTCTATTGACTCCATTTTTACACCATATTTTATCTTCGAATTCAGCTTTCTCCTGTGCTTCAACTATAAAAGCTCTCTCTATCTGCTCTATTAACTGAGAAGGTTCATATGAGTATTATCAGTGTCATTTTTCTATGCAGGAATACATGCAGTTCATCCTTATTAAGTCCCTCATATTTCCCCCCTCTCCTCCAATCTCCATGCTTCACCTGAGTCCTGTATCTGAAGATCAAACCTTCTGTTCAGCTCTGGCCATTCCAAAAGGAACATTTGAAATTCCCCTGGTTCATTGAAAGTCCATCTTTTTCCCTGGAAGAGGACATTCAGCCTTGCTGGGTAGTTCATTCTCGGCTGCATTCTAAGCTCTTTTGCCTTCTGGTGTATTGTATTCCAAGCCCTATAAGGTTCCAATGTAGTTGCTGCTAAGTCCTGTGTGATCCTGACTGTTCTCCATGATATTTGAACTGTGTCCTGGCTGCTTGTAATATTTTCTCTCTGACTTGGGAGTTCTGGAACTTGGCTATAATATTCCTAGGGGTTGGTTTTTTGGGATCTCTTTCTCTGGGGGATCGGTGGATTCTCTCCATTTCTATTTTGCCCTCTGCTTCTAAAATATCAGGGCAACTTTCCTGTAGTAATTCTTTGAAAATGATGTCAAAGCTCTTTTCCTGATGATGACTTTCAAGTATTCAAAATGATTTTTAAATAATCTTTCCTAAGTCTGTTTTCCATATCAGTTGTTTTTTCAATGAGATATTTCACATTTTCTTCTAATTTTTCATTTTTTTTTTGTTTTGAAGTATTGATTCCTGATTTCTGGTAAATTCATCAATCTCCCTGAATTCTATTCTTTGTCTGAAGGATTTGTTCTCCTCAGAGAGTTTTCTTGTCTCTTTTTCCATCTGGCCAATTTTGCTTTTTAAAGCATTCTTCTCCTCAATAACTTTTTTGAACTGTTTTATCCATTTGACCTAAGATGGTTTTTAGCATGCTATTTTCTTCAGCATTTTTTTGGATTTCCTTTACTAAGCTGCTGACTTCATTTTCATGTTTTTCCTGGCATTTCTCTCCTTTCTTTTCCCACTTTTTCTTCCAACTCCCTCATTTGATTTTCAAAGTCTTTTTTGAGCTCTGTCATAGCCCAAGCCCAATTTCTGCTTTTCTTGGAGTCTTTAGATGCAGGAGCATGTGCTTCCTCATCTTCAGACTAAGTATTTTGATCTTCTTGGGCTCATTTGCAAAATATTTCTCAATAGTCTTCCTTTTGTTTCTCTGCTTGCTCATTTTCCTAGCCTGGGCCTGGTTTGGGGTGCTTCCTGAGCTTTTGGGACACTCCCACCAGGGTCTCAATGTTTGAGGCTCTGTCCTCCCTCCTGGTCTGTGAATGACCATAGGCACCCCCCCTCTGCCACGGGGCTGAAGTGGGGGGGCCCTGCTGTTCTATGGGGGGTCCTAGACTGTGATCAGCATCTGAATGTGGTCAGAGCCCCAGAGTCCTGTTCCAGGGGCAGAGGACCAAGCTTGCAGTTTCTCTTCACTCCCCTCCCTCAGCACAATGGGTCCACACCCTGGGGGCTCCTGCTTACCGGCTCCCCCTGCTTCTGTTTCTGGTTCTGGGTTACAGAAAGACCTAGCTGCTCCCTGTGTGCCCCAAGGGATGGGCTCCATGTGTTCACTCTGGCAGAGGTCCCCCATTGTTCCTCCACTTTGTGCATGGTGCTACTCGGGGTGCAGCTCGGGAGACCCCCCTGCTGCTATGAGCTGAGACTCCCAGAGCCCTGGGGCTGCCTCCGGGAGGCTGAAGTTCCTTGGCTCTGGCAGGTGGTCTGCCCCTCTGACCCTGGGGAACAGAGCCTTTCTGCTCTTTTCCAGGTTACCTTGAGTAGGAGAACTGCCTCATTGGGTCCCTTTGTGGGTTCTGTCTCTCGAAAGTTTAGTTAGAGTCCTTAGCTGATGAGTTTTATCAGAGAGCTCCTGACTTGATCCCTTCTTGTCACCATCTTGGCTCCGCCCCCCCAATATATTTTTTCAACAAGTATTTTTCCCTCTGCTTCCATGATATCAGGGTAGTTTTCCATCACTAAATCCTGTAATATTGAGTCCAGGTTTTTTTTCCTCTTCAATGTTTTCAGGAAGACCAATAATTTTTAGGTTTCTTTCCTTGTTCTATTTTCAAGGTCTTTGGTTTTGTTAAACAAATTCTAGTTGTCTCATGAAGTCATTGGTTTCCATATACTCCATTCTTTTTTTTTTAGGGAAGAATTTTCTTCATTTACCTTTTACAACTTGTTTTCCAATTGGTCAATTCTATTATTTGAGGTTTTGAGAGAATTATTTTCTTTTTTGCATTTGTCCATTGTATTTTCCAAGGATTTGTTTTCTTATTGCAAGGTGTTACTTTCCTCTTGGGTTACTTTTCCCAAATTTTCCAATTCATTTTTAAACTCCTTCCTGATTTCTTCAAGAAAATCTTTTTGTGCTAGAGGCCGAATCATATGCTCCTCAGAAATTCTACATCTCTCTGAATTAGGGTCTTTTCCATCTGGGAATTTTTCTATGGTCCCCTTTTCCCCAGGCCTTTCTTCATTTTCCTAAGATTTGTGTTACAGGAAGGACTGGTTCACAGCGGTTTGGTATTGAGATCCCTAGAGGCTTTAATCACTGAGTGTAATATCTCCATCTGGCCAATAGATGGTGCTGGAGGCTTTGCCTGCTGAGGGGTTAGTAGGGGGTGTTGGAGGCTTTTCGCAATGGATGTAATATCTCCTCTGGCCAGTAGGGAGTGCTAGAGGCTAGAGCCTACTCTCCAGCCCTTCCTATATGTCCCGGACTGTCAGTCCCAGAGCCACACCTCCACTCTCTAGTTGTTTCTCAGAGTGAATGCTTCCCACAGCTAACTATTTCTCAGAGCGAAGTGTTCCACATAGCAAATTGGTTCACAAAGTGAAGTGGTTCTCAGAGTGAAGTAGTTCTAACAGAGAAAGTCCTCCCCTGATCTTAGACTAGTCTGGCTCTTGCCCCTCCCCCACTGACTGTTGGCACACTGCACTCGCCATACCCCTATTCCCCAAAGACCAACCTTGAGGTCCGTGTTTTTTTCTAACTTCTCTTTCTGGATTTTGTCAATAGGACTTCCATTTATAGGTTTGTTTCACGTTGTTTATGAGGGAGATCAGGAGACCTTATCACAGGACCTGGCTTCTCTCCATCTTGGTCATCTTGGCCTCAAGTTGGGCATCCAATTTCTTAGAGAAGAAACTGGTTGTTACAGAAAGCCATAGACAGCACAACTTTATTGGTGGGGTCCTCAACCTCATTCTATCAGAATTAGATAAATAGAATCATAAAATAAATGAGAAAGAAATTATGGAAGTGAATAGAATGTTAAAAAATTTAAATATGATAGACCTTTGGAGAAAATTGAATGAGAATAGTACAAATGAATGGATTAGACAAATGCAACTAAAAAACACATATTCTTTTCCATCTTCATTCAGTGTTCTCCAGAGGTTTATCATGTCCAAAAATGAGCCATGGAAGGATGTGCCCCAAACTGTCATTTTGATGTATCTGTAAGTTGGATTTGAGCTGCACAAAGTCATCCATCTCACTCTCTCTTCCAAGTCATCATGATTCAGTAGGGCAAGACAGAGTCAAGACAAATGGTGATTACTCTAGGTGCAGTGGATGACATTGGCATCTTAGATATCTAACCAAGTTTTAAAGGCTGCATAGAACTTGCTTCAGCTGGCTTCATGGCCATTGAATCCATGTGTTCTCATTCTACCAATGGTAGTCTTAACATGTTCGTGGTAGATACTCCCCACAACTCACCAATATGTTTGAGATTCACTCAGTCCCTCTCAAACTGGTTTAGCCTGACTGCCAAAATGGTTTACTGGGGTGTGGCTGCTAATCATGCTCAACCTTTGGGAGCTACATGTAAGAGTTAGGTGGCTCAGATGAACTTCAAAGGCAAAAAACAGAGATGAAGAGGGCTTGGCAGCCCTCCCACTAAAGGTACTCAACTTTCATAAACAATACTACACCCCTGACCTAAAACTAAATAAACCAGTTTTTAAAAAATGAGTGGATTGGGGGCGACTAGTTGGTGCAGTGAATAGAGCACCAGTCCTGGAGTCAGGAGTACCTGAGTTCAAATCTGGTCTCAGACACTTAATTATTATCTAACTGAGTGGCCTTGGTCAAACCACTTAACCCCATTTCTCTTGCAAAAACCTAAAAAAATGAGAGGATCAAACAACAAATCATAGAAAGAATTAATGGTATCATCCACGTCAATGATGATAATGAGAAAGCATATCAGGACTTACGGGATACAGTCAAAGGAGTCATCAGGGGATATATTGTATTCCTAAAATAAAGAAAGAAGAGATCAATGAACTGAGTATGAAACTAAAAAGAGAAAGAACAAATTAAAAATCATTAATTAAATATCAAATTAGAAATTCTGAAAGTTAAAGTTTAGATTAATAAAATTGAAAAGAAGAAAACTATTGAACAAATAAAACCAAAACTTGGTTTCATGAAAAAAACCAATAAAAAATTTAATCTTTGGTTAACTTGATTAAAAAAAAGAAAACCAAATCACTACTATAAAACATCAAAAGAAAAGGTGAATTCACTACCAATGAGGAGAAAATTAAAGTAATAATTTGTAACTATTTTATCATACTATATGACAATAAATTGATAATCTAATTCAAATAGATAAATATTTACAAATATATAAATTTATCAGGGAGGAAATTAAAGAAATAATCCTGTTTCAGTAAAAGAAATTCAACAAACCATAACCCTAACCCTATGAAAAAATCTCCAGGGTAAGATGCATTCACAAGTGAATTCTACCAAACATTAAAGGAACAATTGTTTCTAAGTCTACATAAACTATGTGAAAAAATAGATTAAGAAGGAACTCTGTAAAATTCTTTCTTTGACATGCTGATACCTAAACCGGGAAGAGTCAAAACAGAGAAAGAAAATTATAGACTAATCTCCCTAATGAAAAAAGATGCAAAACTTTTTAATAAAATATTAACAAAATGATTATAGCAAGTTATCAGTAGGATAATATACTATGATCAAGCAGGATTTATACCAATAATGAGGCTTGGTTCAATATTAGAAAATCTATCAGCATAATTAACCATATTGATAACAAACCTAACAGAAATAAAATGATTATCTCAATAGATGCTGAAAAGGTTTTTGACAATATACGAGCACACATTCCTTGTAAAACACTAGAGATCATAGGAATAAATGAATTGTTCCTAAAAATCTTTAGTGGTATCTAGCTGAAACAATCAATGAGCATTATATATAATGGGGATAAGCTAGAAGCATTTCTAATAAGATCAGATGTTACACAAGAATGTCTGTTATCATCATTAATTCAATATTGCTTAAGAATGTAAACTTTAGCAATAAGAGAAGAAGAAATTGAATGAATATGAATCAATAATGAAGAAACAAAACTCTCACTCTTTTGCATATGATATGTTGGTATAACTAGGGAACCTTAGAAAAGCATCTAAAAACTACTGGAAACAACTACTTTATCAAAGTCACAGAATATAAAATAAACCCATGTAAGTCCTCTATATATTATTAAAGAGAATCAGAGCAAGAGACAGAAAGAGAAATCCCTTTTAAAATAACTTCAGAAAACATGAATTACTGGGGAGTCTCCCTGGCCAGGAATATTGAGAAACTTTATGAAAATAACTACAAAACACTTTTCCCACATATAAAATCAGATCTGAATAACTGGGCAAGCATCAATTTCTCATGAGTAGGTCAAACTAATATAATAAAAAACGACAATTCTACCTAAGTTAAATGACTTATTTAGTGTCATACCAATAAAATTTCCAGAAAAAAATACTTTAGTGCTTTATAACAAAATAGTAACTAAATTCATTTGGAGGAAAAAAGGTCAAGATTATAAGTTAATTAATGAAAAAAATTACAAAGGATGTCAGTCTAGGTATATGTGATGAAAAAATTTATTATAAAGTATCAGTCATCAAAACAGTCTGGTACTGGCTAAGAAACAGAGTGGTGGATTAGTGGAATGAATTAGGTACAAAAGAGAAAGCAATAAATGATTATAGTAATCTATTTGATAAACCCAAGTTTCTGGAATAAAACTCTGATAAAAAAAGTGCTGGGAAAAGTGGAAGATAGTATGGCAGAAACATCAGTGTCTCAAACCCTGAACCAAGTTAAGGTCAAAATGGTTGCAAAATTTAAACATAAAATACATTATTATAAGCTAATTAGTAAAATAGTTTACCTGCCACATCTATGGCAGTTTGTGACCAAAAAAACCACCAAACAAAGCTGGAGAACAATATAAATACAAATTGCATAATTTTAAATTAAATTAAATTAAACATCTTTTGCAGAATGAAAACCATTGCTAGCAAGAATAACAGGAATGTAGTAAATTGGGAGAATTTTTTATTACTAGTGTTTCTGACAAAGGATTCATTTCTAAAATATGCTCAGTCAAATTAAAAAAAGAGTCATTCCTCAATTGATAAGTGGTCAAAGGATATGGAAAGGTAATTCTCAGTCAAGGAAATCAAAGCTATCTATAGTCGATTGAAAAATTGCTCTAAATCATTACTGATTAGAGAAATGCAAATTAAAGTATGGTGTAAATGTAATTGAAAACTATTGTTCTATAAGAAATCATGAGAGAGAGGATTTTAGAACAGCCTGGAAAGACTTGCATAAATTGATGCTGAGTGAAAAGAGCAGAACCAGAATAATATTATACACACTAATAACAACATGGGATGCTGATCAACCATGATGGACTTGCTCTTTCAGCAGTAAAATGATCAAAGACAATTTTAAGGGACTTGTGATGGAAACTGCCATCTATATACATAGAAAGATCTGTGGAGTTTAAGTGAAGACCAAAGTTTTTATCTTCTATTTTTAAAAGTTGACTTATGTATTATGTAATTTTCTTACCTCTATTGTATTCTTTCTTCTTTTTGGATCTGATTCTTCTCTCACAATACCTTTCAATTTGTTCTTGCAATTTGTAAGAATGTTTAGAAATGAAGATCCTATATCAAATTGCTTTCTTTTGGGGAGAAAAGGAAAGGGAAAGGAGGGAGAAAAAACATGGAAACATAAAAACCTTGAAAAAAATGATTGGGAAAATCTATTATTGTATGTAGTTGGAAAAAACAAATACAATTTTTGTATAATTAAAAAAAAGAATTAAGACTGAATAGGTAAGGAAGAGTAAAGAGTCCTTGTACCTGCCCTTTGCTATCCAGTCAGTTAGTTACCTATCAAGCAAGTTATAACTCTTTACATTTTTAGTTTTTTTTTTTTTTTGCAAGGTAGTGGGGTTAAGTGGCTTGCCCAAGGCCACATAGCTAGGTAATTATTAAGTGTCTGAGGCTGAATTTGAACTCAGGCCCTGACTCTAGGGCCAGTGCTGTATCCACAGTGCCACCTAGCTGCCCCTACATTTATTTTTACATATATAATATATACATATATTATATTATATATATAACATTTGTATATACAAGTGCAGATATATATTCATATACATATTTAAATATTTACATATAGGTTCTTTGAAGTCAGACTCTACTTTCTCTTGCTTATTTTAAATGCTCATATGTAGCTGATATTTAAATTGAAAGCTGTGTTGGAAAATAAATTTAACAGAATAATATTCTACTGGGACCTAACAATCTCACAGGGGATGTTGGATTTTATATGATAGCGATCATAGAATCCCAACCACAGAGATGAAATAGATGAAATACAAGCTATACCCAAATAGAAGCCTCCTCAGTAAGATTTCTAAAATAAGGAAGGAGAGAAGTCACTGAATTTGGGAAGAAACAATCAATCAATTAAATTAACTACTTTCTCTTTACCTGACAAAAGACAGTGCCTGCCCTCAAGGGTCAACGTGCAAACTAATATATACAAAATATATAATGTAAATTGAAAACAATTAGCTCTAGGAAAGCACTAGAATTAAGAAGAGTCAGAGTAGACTTCCCTAAAAATGAGCTTTTGCTTACAATTTAAAAGAAGCTAGTGAGGCAGGTAAATGGAGAGTAGGAGGGAGAGCATTTCAGACATGAGGGAAAATCAGAAAAATTGCTGGAACCAAGACATTGATTATTCTATTAGTGGAACAACTAGGAGTCCTTTCTTCTTGGAAAAAGAATACCTGCCAGGGGAATAAGGCTAAAAAAGACTGGAAATGGGTTAGGTTTGGAAGGGCTTTGAATAACAAACATTGCATTTTGTTTTTAATCCTGGAGGTAACAATGAGCTATAGGTGTTTATTGAAAGGAGCATAGATGAAAACAATATTTAAAGGAGATTATTCTTTGTATTCTTGGGGTTGGATATCGGTTAGCCCTGACTCAAGGAAGAAAATTAAGAGATTGTTGTTTCAGTCCTTAATGTTTGAAGTGATTAGAGTTGGCCCTAGAATGGTATAAGTAGATAGAGAGAAAAATGGTAGATATAAATGATGACACTAAGATAAAAAGGAACAGCACTAGGGATAATAAGGGGAAAAGTAAAAAAAAATACAAATCATAACTTATTTTTCCTCTTTTATGAGACTTTTTCTGTAAACATAACTTCAACAAAAGATCGGTTTAGAACAAGAAAGTTGAACTAAGTGATTAGATTCCTAGTTTATTCTAATCATCTCACTGAATTTTAGAACTGGAAGGTTCTTCAGATCATAATACCTAACATAGTTTGGAGAAACCATGGAGCAGGTGTTCATAACATTGTTTTCTGTCACAGATCCCTTTGACAATTCAGTGAAACAAATTCACCCCTTTCTAGAACAATGTTTTTAATGAAAACAATAAAATAGATAAGATTATAAAGAAGTCAATTAAATTGAAGCACAGCACAATATCACTTAAAAATCATATTCTATATAGCTTGCCTTCTGAATGGATAGGGGAGGTATTGGAGAAGAGATATTGTGGAACTCTCAATAAAAAGTGAATGTGATAAATAAACAAATAAAAAGATAAATACATGTTTAAAAAAGATAAATTAGTTTTCCCTTGGTATAAGAATTTCTTTCATAGAATCTTGTCTTTCCCCTATCATTTTGGAGGAAACAGAATCCAAAGTTGCAGACAATAAAAAAAGAACTGGATTTGAACCTTATTATTTTTTTCCAAAATCATTTTTAATCACTGTCATTCTGTTTGTGAAGTAGGAAAATTGAAAATTGAATATGAAGACTCTTAGAAAATTTTAGAAATGTAATTTAAGTCTGTATTTTATCCTTTTTGACTGTGAGGATCCTTTATTCATACATTTTTAAACAGATTTTCACAAATAATTGGTTTCCTAATGTTGGCTTTTTTTAAAGGAAATACGTAATGACAAAATTAAATCGAAAATTCAGCAACAGAATTATATTTTGGTAATCACTATAGCATCTGGGGGCAGCTAGCTGGCACAGTGGATAGAGCACCCACCCTGGAGTCAGGAGTACCTGAGTTCAAATTCGGCCTCAGACACTGAATAATTACCTAGCTGTGTGGCCTTGTGCAAGCCAACACCATTGCCTTGCAAAAACTAAATAACTAACTAAATAAAACTAACTAAATAAATAAATGAATGAACAAATAAACAAACAAACAAATAAATAAATCACTATAACATCTGCATGTATTTGAAAACTATATTTGAATATATATATATTTATATTTGAAAACTATAATTCCTGTAAGTATAATACACAATTTATAATCTAGAAAATTAAGAGCATACAAAGACATCTTGCAATCAATCTGTCCCCCCAGGGGTCTGTGTTCCTTAGATTAGAAACCCTTAATGTGCATGATTAGGGATATAAAGATACTTAGAATGTAGAATTTCAGAACTAGAATGGTTATTAAGAATGTAGAATGTGAGATCATAGAACATAGGAAGTTAAAGATAAAAGGGACATTAACAATGAAATGATTCAATAAAACCCTGATTTCAATAATGAGAAGAAATGGGATACCAAAACAAGAGAATTAATTTCTTTAACTATACTATAGATTTCCAGTTTCAGAAGCTAAAAGAATTCAAGCAATATTGTGTGTGATGGCCAAGTAATGTTCTGCATGCTTGGAGAAAATACATTACCAAGAGACAACACTGAATATAATTATGATTATTATTAGTTATGATAATAGATTATAATAGCTTCTTCTAATGACCCAACTAGAACTATGTCTGGACATCATTTATCTGGACCACCATAATTTTAACTTCCTGTTCTTTTGATTAGAGATGGATTGTCCCTTTTCACAATCTATAGAGGGAGATTTCTGAGTACAATAACAATGCATATTATATTGCATGAAAGGATTTACCTAATATTTTTAACACTCAATCTCCTTAAATGATTCCATTACATGTGATGAAATCTGTTTATTAGAAGCATGTTTTATCTGTTTCGTTAAGGAAGTTCTGTAGGGGACTGTACTCACCGAATACTTTGTTAACCCTTAGTTTAAGTTATTGTAGGTACCTAAAGGGAATATCAAGCATACTTTGCAAAAAATATGCTTTAATTTTACTCCTTCATATTTTCCATTTTCACATTAGACTGAACTAATGAGATCTGTTATACAAAATTTGTTCTAAGGCAGAATAGTCTAGGTGAAAGTTCAAAGAACTATGAGTCAAGAGACATTCAACTAATTATTTCTTTCCCCACAAGTGATAGTGTGTTAGGGGATAAGTGTCAGGTTTCTAATCTGTAAAATGAGGCAAACTACCTCCTCAGATAACTTAAATCATGCATTGGAGAGACTGGAGGCAGGGAGAACAACTAAGAATTTCTGCTGTTAAGATGACATGAAATAATGGATATGAAATTATTTTAGTAACAATATAAAAGATGATGGGTAATTTAAAATATAAATACATTAAGAGAAAAAAAACAAGAAAGTTGAATATATCAAAATAGACTGACGTCTGGAGAGCAACATCTTACAGCAACAGAAACTTTAGGAAGTTAATGGGATTTCCAAATAACATGAAGAATCCTTGGACATGTAGATTCCCTAGACTTGTCTTTCCTCTTTTCTATGTAGCACAATGATCAGAAGATTCCTCTTCTTGATTTAATGAATTTTCTCATTTTGACTACTGAGATTTTTGAATCCCTAATTGAGGGAGGCAACATTCACAGGAGAATGCAACTATATGGTGGATGGGAAGTCTCAATTTTCTTGGGGTTCAGAGTAGGATGGAGAGAAAGATCTAGGTATTGTTTATGTTTTTGGAAGGGTAAATGCTGCTGGATTTGGTATGTTTGGAATTCAATATGGTACTTTCCTGGGTGTTTGATTTCTAGTTTGTTTTTTTTTTTTTTATTCTATAGCGTCTACCTTGGACTATGAGATTTTACATATTTAAGTGAAGTTCTCTCTTACCTGAAAACCATGAAAGGAAATTTTCTGGGAGTTTGAGAACTCCAGCCTATAACTCTATTTTTTTTCAGTTTTTGCAAGGCAAACGGGGTTAAGTGGCTTGCCCAAGGCCACACAGCTAGGTAATGATTAAGTGTCTGAAACCGGATTTGAAACCAGGTATTCCTGACTCCAGGGCCGGTGCTTTATCCACTATGCCACCCAGCTGCCCCAGCCTATAACTCTTAACAGGGATGGAAAAGGAAAAGGAGTCTTGGTCAAATAATGCATGAATTCAATTAATGTTTATATAACCATATTTTGATTCAATTATATAAATACATCCTTAAAGATTGTGAGTAGTTTGCTGAATGTTGAGAGGATTATTATTGCTAGCGTTGGAGGACATAATCAGTCTTCATATATACCCATAACTATGGGGCATGGCCTGTGCCCTATAATTTACTATAATTATTCCACTAACTCTATTTCAGGTAACTTTTATGCTTAAAGGTAGAATAGGATCATCTATTCTATTAGCTATGTGACAGTAGAGAATGGTGGTGGATAGTGTAATAATGGCAATAATGAAAATGTGTGAGCTTAAAGAAGAGATTGAAGGGTTGATGAAACATCTATTATTTTATCTTACTACTCCATATCTTCTCTCTTGGCTGCTTGGTAGCTTGCTCTAAATGTCTTCAATACTTTGGAGGATTCAGATGAGATTCTTGCATTACCTGGAGCTGAGTCTATTTCATGTAATTTTTTTTCTTTTTCATTTTTAGTTTATGTGGGACCTTTGAATGCCCTAAGAAGTCTCTATATTTAACCACAGTTGCTGACAGTTCTTCAACCAAAAACCCTTATTCTCTGGTATTTTCAAAAGTCATTAGATCTAAATTGTCATAGAAACAGGGGAGAATAATGTTGAAGTTCAAAATGTCAATTTTCTTTCTCCATCTTATTTTTATAAAATATTTCAGTTCTTGCTCTGTATAGGATCTATTAAATGAAGGATGGTAGCCTTGTGGTTTCATAAGAGCAACAGTGTGATTTGTTTGCATAGAGGCCCCTACTTTTTTCTTTTTTTCCTTTTATTTTAGGGGTTTTTTGCAAGGCAAATGAGGTTAAGTGGCTTGCCCAAGGCCACACAGCTAAGTAATAATTAAGATTTGAACTCAGTTGCTACTGACTGCAGGGCTGGTGCTCTATCCACTGTACCACCTAGCCACCCCAAGGCCCCCACTTTTGAAATCTTTCTTGAATCCTCTGCTGCTGCTGAGGTTGTTAATGAACCCTCTTCTTACAATTCTGTCTCATGCTTTAGCTCTTGGGCCTCCACTATTATTATTATTTTGGCTTTTGCAAGGGAATGGGGTTAAGTGACTTGCCAAAGTGTCTGAGTCTGCATTTGAACTCAGGTCTTCTTGACTCCTGCTCTATCCACTGAGCCAACTAGCTGACTCCCAAAATGATTTTGAATTTCACAGGAGATAAAATCCAAGGAAGTTTGTAGCAAAATCCACAGTTTGAAAGGTATGTACATACATATAAAGATCTGATCAAAATCATGAATTAAAGGTTCTAATTCAAGAAGGAAAATTAATTTCATAAGTATCATTATTCATGAGATGAAACCTACAATTGCATTATGCTCTGGATGGTTATTTCTTCATTAAAAGAAACATAACAGATTATTTTTTCTAAACTAAGGGTGTTTAAAGGGATGACTAGGTGGCACAGTGGATAGAGCACCAGCCCCAGAGTCAGGAGTACCTGAGTTCAAATCGGGCCTCTGAAACTTAATAATTACCTAGCTGTTTGGCCTTGGGCAAGCCACTGAACCCCATTTGCCTTGTAAAAATCCAAAAAAACCCTAAAGTAAGGGTGTTTAGCATTGTTTTTAAGGAAGGTATACTCATATGAGCAAATAGAGGAACCAAAGAGAGGAATTATGGTGTACAGCAATAAGATGAAGATTAATCTAAGGAGAAAGAGAAGTGACTTTGGCGTCAGAGATATTATAGAGCAACTGGACAGAATATGGGAATAGATCAAGAACTTCAGAAACTGATCACAATTTGGCATGGAAGCATAACGTAATAATACAGGCAAATTCAATAATAACAATAATGATCTGGTATTCATATAGTATTTTGCTATGTACCAGACATTGTATTATTATATTTGATTCATAAAGCAATTCTGAGAGATATTTGAGATTATTATCTTCATTTCCCAAATGAGGAAACTGAGGTTCACAAAAGCTAAATTATTTGCCTAGCACTCTATCCACCTAGCTGTAGACATCTACTAGAGAAATCCTGGCCAAAAGGAGAGTGGTTAATGATTTTCATTTTGCTTTAACAAATCATTTAATTCTTCAGAAGGTGAAAGGACCAACAAGGGGATATTTTATTTTACATCTAATTCCTTCTAATAGGGAGGAATTGGTTACTAGGAGCAGAAATTATGGAAATGTTTGGGGAAACTAAACAATGTCCTGAAAATTTTGTGATACGAATTTAACACACACAGAGGAGAAAAGTTTACTGAGCAGATTCCTAAGGTTTTAACAGAAGTATAGATATGTTCTACAGGGGATGTCAACTTAGAAGCTATTGGAATGTTTCAGTGGAGAAAATTAAATGCATTCAGGGGGTAACATGGTTGTCTGAAAAAACACAAATCAACTTAAATATTTATTGTTTTTATTTAAGTATATATATATGTGTGTGTGTGTATATATACATATATTTGCATATAAATACTTGTATACACATTTGTATTTTTGTATAAGCATATGTATTCATATACATTTATGCATATGTGTGTGGGATGGCCATACTTGTCTTTTACTAGAGAAGAAGACCATGACATCACTGAAGTGATGCCATGACACATGTGATGCATGTGAATTGGATTTGAGTAAGGGGGTAGTGTGCAAAGTCACCAGCCCCACATATCTACTCCAATACCATCTGGGTTCAGCGACCAGAAAGGAATCAAGCCTGGAGATGGCCATGTATACAATCAGGGTTAAGTGACTTGTGCAAGGTCATGAAGCTAGTAATTGTCTGAGATTGGATAGGGCTCTACACATTGTTACATCTAGCTGCCCTACTTAGTATATGTATATGCATTTATATATTTGTCTTTCTTTCTCAAAGAGGACCAATGTCATCAAGAGTGTGTCATCTTGACTTGCAAAGGAAGTGAGGTTGTCCTATGCAAAATCATTGCTCTAACTCTCTTATCCAGTCATCTGATTCCAGTCCGAAGACATAGATCAGGGCGACTAGACCTTTGGATGTGAATGACATTTCTCATTTCCCTTTAGAATTGTCTTTGATTTTTACACTGCTGAGATGAACAAGTTAATCATAGTTGTTCAACAATGTATACAGTCAGAGACCTTAAACTTTTTTAAGTTAAAGTCTTCCCAGGTTTTAATTTATCTGAGATTAATGCTCATTAATAATCAGTGATTTAAGAATAGGTAAGAAAAATATATAAAAGTTTGTCTACTCAAAAAAAATCAGTCTGGTAGACATATTGGGTTTCTTGTCAAAAGAGAAACAATTGCTATTTACACTAAGTCTAAGCCATCTCATTCTGAACAATGATCAAATGAGTCTTGAAGTGAGACTCATTATTGGCCAGCCAATCAGTGAGAACCAGAGTAATTTAAGTTGAAGGCATAGTCATGTAACTCTATTTGAATTCCAATGGGTTTTATCAAAGACTGATTTTCCAGACCTCTGTTTCAATTAGTAATAACTGAGTTTATACAAGTTAATTAAGTTAAATAAATAATAATAATAAATAATAAATAATAAATACATTAATAAATAAATTAAGTTAAATAAGTAGGGAAGAGAAAAATGTCTAGTCCCTAAATCTATAAAAATTTATATTACTTTGGACTGAGCAGCCACTTGTAAGAACAAGATTCCAACTGTGAACAGAGGGAGAGAAGGAAAGGAAGGAAGGAACAAGCATTGCCCAACTAGAATTGGTCAGAGAGATTTATCTACTATCACTCAAGTTTGTGGTTTTTCCTTCTTTCTCAAAGAGTTAAATGGCAAGATTAAAGAGTGGTTTTAATAGTTTGTTTGCAAAGAGGGGGGGGTGTTCCAATATCTACTCAATTTTCTACTTTCTATTTTCACTTTCTTTTTTTAATTTTAGTCTACCATTAGTTTTTATTCTTTTAAATTTATTTATTTATTTTTCCAATTACATTTAGGGAAAGTTCAACAAAACTGATTTTTGGAGAGTTTTGAGTATCACATTTTTCTCCTCTTGTTTCCCTATCCCCTCCCCCTGACAGAGAGCCATATGATATAGGTTGTGCATGAATAACTTTGTTAAATTTATCTCCAAATTAATTATATTGTTAAAGAAAAATCAGAACAAAATTAGAAAAAAACCAAAATGTATAATAAAACATAAAACAAATTTTAAAAAATTGAAAATACTGACCTTTTTTTGTATTCAGAGTACAGAGTTCCTTCTTTGGATGCGAATGACATTTCTCATTTCCCTTTAGAATTGTCTTTGATTTTTATACTACTGAGATGAACAAGTTAATCATAGCTCTTCAATAAGCAATGTTGCTGCTAATGCATACAAATGCATACAAAATTCTTATTTCACTCAGCTTCAGTTCATGTAAGTCATGACTGGCTTTTCTGAAATCCCAACCTTTATGATTTCTAATAGAACAAAATTAACCTTATCAACATTCATATACTACAGTTTGCTCAATTATTCTCCAACTAATGAGAATCACCTTAGTTTCAATTATTTTACTACTATCAAAAAGCTGCTATAAATATTTTTGAACTTGTAGGTTTTGTTTCCTTTCTTGTAATATTTTGGGATATAGATCTAGCAGTGGCACTGCTGAATCAAAGGATATGCAGAGTTTTATTGTCCTATGGGCAAAGTTCCAAATTGCTCTCCAGAAAGTTTGGATCTTTCACAACTTCACCTTGAGTGCACCAATAGTATCCTAACTTTCCCACAATTTCCTTCAGCATTGATCATTTTCCTTTTTTTGTCATATTGATCAATCTGATAGGTACCTTAGCATTGCTTTAATTTGCATTTCTTTAATCAATAAGGATTTAGAACATCTTTCATATGCCTTTAGATAGCTGTAATTTCTTCATCTCAGAAAACCTATTCATCCTTTGAACATTTTTCAATTAGAGGACTAATATTCTAATAAATTTGACTCAATTCTCTCTCTCTCTCTCTCTCTCTCTCTCTCTCTCTCTCTCTCTCTCTATATATATATATATATATATATATATGTATATTTTAGAAATGAGTCATCAAACCCAAAGACATCAACCTCTTGGATAAGAACTTACTATTTGACAAAAATTGCTTTAGAAAAATAGGAAAATAGTATGGCTAAAACTAGGCATAGATCCACATCTCACACCTTATACCAAAATAAGGTCAAAATGGGTACAAGATTTAGACACATAGAGAAATTAATAGACTAAAAATACTCTCTCTTATTTATGGAAACAGGATAAATTAATATCAAAACAAGAATTAGGGCACATTATAAACTATAAAATGAATCATTGTTGACTATATTAAATTTAAAAAGTTTTTGCACTAATAAAATCAATGCTGTCAAAATTAGAAGTAAAACAGCTGGGAAACAATCTTCACCACCAGGAGTTCTGATAAAGGTCTCATTTCTAATATATAGAGAGAATTGCATCAGATTTATAAGGTCACAAGTCATTCCCCAAATGATAAATGGTCAAAGGATATGAACAGACTATTTTCAAATGAATAAATTAAAGCTATATATAATCATATGAAAAAGTGCTCCAGATCACTATTGATTAGAGAAGTGCAAATTAAAATGAGTTATCATCGCACACCCATTAGATCAGCTAAAATGAGAAAAGGGAAAGTCAATCAATCTTGAAGAGGTTGTGGGAGGACTGGACTTGTAAACAAATGCAGCCTTTATGGAGAGCAATATTGAACTATGCCCAAAAAGCAATAAAACTGTTCATACCCTTTGAACCAGCAATTCTAGTTCTAGGTCTATATCCAGAAATAATTGTAAAAGGAAAAAAAAATTCTACATGTTCCACAATATTCTTAGCAGTTCTTTTTGTAATGGCAAAGAAGTGGAAATTGAAGGGATGCCCATCAATTGGGGAATGGCTAAACAAATTATGGTACATGAATATAATGGAATACTATTGTTGTATAAGAAGCCATAAATGGTCATATTCTAGATTAGCATGGAATGAATTACAAAATCTGATAATTGCAGTAGAAACAAGTGAACAATGTATACATCAAGAACATTATGAGATGAACAACTTGGATGGAATCATTTCCTTTAGACAGTCCAGAGAGCTAGTACAACTGTATTTGACTGGTTATGGACTATATTATTGTCAAGCACAGGAAGAAAAACAAAACAAAACAAAACACAGAGAAAAAACCCTTCTGAATCTGAAGAACACTTTATAAAAATTATCTCTGATGTATCTCTTTCCCTTAATCCTAATTCTTCATGCCAAAAATTACTAATTTGTAAATATGTTTAACAAAATATGTGTGTAAAATGTTAACCTGACTGTTCCCAGCTGAGGGTAGGGAGGTGGGAAGGGAGGGTAGAATGAAATTTTGTAACTTGGAAATATGCATGTACAAATGAATGAAAATAAATAAATAAATAAATAGTTTTTAAAATAAAAAAAGTTATGAATCTTTATCAGAAACATTAGTTGTTAAAATTATTTCTCAACTCATTGCATTCCTTCTAATTTTGGTTGCATTGATTTTCTTTTTAAAATTTTCTTTAATTTATGTACACATTACTAAAATATTTTTGTTTAAGAGTAAACATAATACCCCCTTCCCCACAAAAAATAAAACCTCATAAGAAATAAAGTGAAAGAGAGGAAAAAAATGTGTTTCAGTCTTTGTTCATATACCATCACCTCTTTCTCAGGTGGATCACAGTCTTTTATCTTAAGTCCATCATAGAAGTTACTACCATATTTTTTCCACAGTTTCTGTTGCTAATTGTAATTCCCTCCATCCATTCCTCCCCACTACTATCCATTATATTTTCTCTCCCCTTTCAATCTGTCCCTCATCCAATATGTACTCATTTCCCCAGCCTGTGCCTGAGTTTGGAGTGCTTCCTTGAACTTTTGAGTATTATTGGGACACACCAACAAGGACCTCAGTATGTGAGGTTCTAAGTGCTCTCCTGGTCTGTTGAATGGCCACAAGCTCACCCCTCTGGAACCCCAGACTGAGAACATGGTCTGAATGTGGTCAAAGCTCCAGAGTCCTGTCCCAGAGACAGAGGTCAGACCTTGGCAGTCTCCTTTCACTCCCTTTCCTTCCATGGACTGAGCAATCATGGAGCAGCTGTGGGGTGGCTCCTGCTGGGCAGCTCCACAGGCCTACTTCCATTTTATGGGGTCTGGGCCACTCTGAGGGCCACAACTGCACTGAGGAGCACCACACTGACCTGGGCTTCATGTTCGCTCTGGCAGAGGCCTCCCTGCTGATCTTCCAAGTTGTGCTTGGTGCTCCCTGGGATGACAGTTCAGGAAACTGCTTCTGTTGTCAGGCACCCTGGAGCAGTTCCCTAAAGGCTGAAGCTCTTTTGTCTAGTGTGCTGCACCTCCAAGCCTTTGGAACAGAGCCCTCCCAGTATTTTCCAGGTTACCTTGGGATGGTGAAATATCTCATTGATCTTTCTGTGGGTTCTATCTTGAAAAAATATAGTTAGAGTCATAATTTTAAGTTTTTTGAAATATTTTGGAGAGAGCACGTAAGAGAAGCTATTCTCCTGCTTCGATCTTGGCTATGCCCCATATTGACTTTATTTCTGCAAAAATATTTTAATTGAATCTAATCAAAATTATCCATTTTGCATTTTAAAATGTTCTCTATTTCTACTTTAGTTATATACTCCTCCCCTTTCCAGAGATCTGACAAACTATTCCTTGTTCTCCTAATTTGTTTATGATATCAACTTTTAAGTCCAAATCCTGTATCCATTTCAAAAATATCTTGTTGTAGGGAGTGAGATATTGGTCTATGCCTAGTTTCTGTCACACCATTTTACAGTGTAATAAGTAGCTTTGGTAAAGAGTGAACTCATTCCAGAATCTGGAGACCTTGGGATTATCAAACAGTAAATTATATAGTCATTTACTACTATTTAGGTAGAATTTGCATTTTTATTGTATTAGTCTGGTCTAGGCATGAACAACTGACATTTGTCTAAGTTTTTAGAACTGATCCTATTTGTTATGAAAAGTGTTTTCATATAGTTTCTGAGTCTTCCTTTCCTATTAGACTCCTGTGTAATTTATGATGTCTATTGTAATTTTAAATGGAATTTCACTTTTTTTCTTTTGTTGCTGTCTTGTTGTTAATATATAAAAATGTTTATAATTCATGTGGGTAAATTTTATCCTGCTACTTTGCTGAAGTTGTTAATTGTTTCAAGTAGTTTTTTAGATGATTTTCTAGGGTCCTCTAAGTATAGCATTATATCATGTCCAAAGAGGGAGGGTTTTGTTTCTTCTTTGTTATCTTCATTATCTATTCTAATTCATACAATTTCTTTTCCCTCCCTTATTGCTAAAGCTAACAATTCTAATACAATATTAAATAATAGTGTTGATAATAAGCATACTTGTTTCACCTCTGATCATATTGGGAATAGTTCTAGCTGTACCTCATTACATATAATGTTTGTTGATGGTTTTAAGTAAATAACGTTTCTCATTTTAAGGAACATTCCATTTATTCTTATGTTCATTAGTGCTTTTTAAAAAGAAAGGGTACTGTATTTTGCCAAAATATTTTTCAATAACTATTGTTATGCTCATATGATTTCTGTTAGGTTTGTTATTGATATAATCAATTTTGCTGATAGTTGTTCTAATATTATATTACTGGTATGAATCCTACTTGCTCATAGTATTTTATCCAAATGATAATTTGCTGTTTTCACTTTCTTAATGTTTTATTTAAAATTTTACATCCATATACTTTAGGGAAGTTTTTGCATAATTTTCTTTCTCTGTTTTGACTCTTTCTGGATTAAGTATCAACAATATGTTGCTATCATTAAAGGAACTTTGCAACACTTTTTTTAACCTATTTTTTTTCAAGTAGTTTACATAGATTTGAAGCAAATTATTTCTTGAATGTTTGGTAGCATTCAATTGTATATCCATCTCTTTTTTCTTTAATTTATTCACTGACGGCTAGTTCAATTTCTTTTGGTGAGGTGGGCTTATTTAAATATTTAATTTCCTTTTCTTTTAACCTAGGTAGTTTATAGTTTTGTAAATATTCATCCATTTCACTAATATTGCCAAATTTATTGTCATGTAAATTCCTACTCATTGGTGGTGAGTTCACCTTTTCTATTTTTGATTCTTGAAATTTGTTTTTTTCTCTTTCTTTTTTTAAATCAAATTAAGACATCTTCTCTCTTTTATTGCTATTTTCACCATAAAGCCAACTCTGTTTATTTCCTCAATAATTTTCTTACTTTAAATTTTATTAATTTCTCTTTTAATTTTCAGAATTTCTAATTTGTTATATAATTAGGAGTTTTTAATTTGTTATTTCTCTACTTAATTGAATGCAAATTCATCAGCTCTTTCTATATTTACTTCATTTAAGCATTTATGGATACGATATTTCCCTAATGAATGATTTGAATGAAATTCATAAATTTTTATGTTGTCTCTTTATTGTCATTGCTTTTATGTAATTATTAATTATTTCTATGTTTTGTTCTTTGATCCACTCATTAAAATTAGGCTATTTCATTTCCAATTAACTTTAGGTCTATCTCTCCATGGCTTTTTGCTTCATGTGATTTTTATTGTGTCATGAGCTTAAAAGGATATATTTAAATTTTTGCCTTTCTTCATCTGATCATGAGGCTTTTATGCACTATCATGTGATTAATTTTTGTGTACATGCAATATACCACAGGAGAAAAAGGTTCTTTTCTATATCCATTCAGTTTTCTTTAGAGATCTATCTTCTCTAAATTTCCCTACATTCTATCCATGTCCTTAATTTTCTTCTTGAATATTTTGTGGCTAGATTTATCTAATTCTTATTAAGGGAGCTTGAAGTCTTCCAACAGTTTAATTTTGCTTTCTAGGTCTTCCTGTAACTCATTTGGTTTCTACACTAAGCATTTGGATGCTTTACCACTTGGTGCATACATGTTTAGTATTGAAATTATTTCATTATCTAAGGTTCCTTATAAAAAGAAATAATTTTTTCCTTATGATTTTTTTACTTTTTAAAAAAAATTAAGGCAATGGGGTTAAGTGACTTACCCAAGGTCACACAACTAGGCAATTATTAAGTGTCTGAGGCCAGATTTGAACTTAGGTACTACTGACTCCAGGGCCAGTGCTCTCTCCACTGCACCACCTAGTCACCTCTTCCTTAAGGTTTTTAATGAGATCTATTTTTACTTTTGCTTTGTCTGAGATATATATATATATATATTGCTACCTTTTCTTTTTTGTGCAGGTTTAAATACATCCTTTAATATTGGTTATTGGGCCCTAGTTATCAGTACATCAAGTGATGTTCACCAAGTAGAGTTATAATTCCAAAATTCTCTTAAGCGTAGGGATAAAATTCATTATCTGAAATGTCTGGAATTTTCAGTGTTTAAGTTCCTTGTAAGCTGCACAATAGTTGAGCAGGATGTAAGCTCTAAGTACCATAGAAACACCACCAATCCCACCTTTCTTCACATCAATGTACTTATTAAAATATCAATCATAATCTCTATGAAAAGCTTTGATAATTCCACTAAGGGAAAATCGTGCTTCATTATCCAGTCTGGTAGCTGCTGAAGTTTGACAACTAGGAATCTTTGTTCTCTAAGTAATGCTGAAAGTAGAAGCTAGGAGGACATTTTGCCAGCTAAAAGTTGACAAGTCTAGGACATTGCTTGCTACCGCTTCTTGTTCACTTCACCCAAAGCATAATTTATTCTGGTCCAGAATTTTCAGCCTTACTCTGCATGTATCTTTCTGTTTCAAATGTGTTTCTTGTAAACAACATATTGTAGGATTCTGGTTTTTATTCCACTCTCTGATCTGCTCCCATTCTATGGGGGAAGTCATTCCATTCTTATTAACAATCATAATTATGAGGTCTTTATTACTTACTTCCTATCTCCCCTCCAATATTTTTTTTTCCTTTCACCCTTTCCCTCACCAGTCTTTTGCTTCTGAATATCACTTTGCTCAATCTGTCCCCTTTTTTTCAGTTCCCTCTCTTTTCTATGTCCTTTCCACTTTCCCCTATTAATTTTTCCCTTCTTTCTTCCCTCCATTCTATCAGTTCCCCTTCCCTTTTCTCCTTTTCCTTCCTAATGCCTGAAATAAAAAATAAATTTCTAAACCCACCTGAGTGCCACCCTTTGAGTCAAATCCAGTGAAAATATGATTGTCACTCTCTTCCTTCTTTTCCTGTGCTTTTATAGGTCCTTTGTACTTTTCTTCTAGTTTTTCATTCTTTTGGCTTTGTTTTATTATTTCTCAATTTCTCAAAAAGTCATGAGCTTCCTTTAGTTCCATTCTACATTTGAAAGAATTATTTTCTTCAGAGACTTTTGTATCTGGTTAATTCTGCTTTTTAAAGCCATTCTTCTCCTCATTGACCTTTTGACATTTTTTCCATTTGACCCAAACTCATTTTAAGATGATATTTTCCTCAGTATTTGTTCTGTTTACTTCACCAAGCCACTTACTTGGTTTTCATGATTTCCATGCACCACTCTCATTTCTCTTCCAAATTTTTCCTTAAACTCCCCTACTTGATTTTCTAAATTTTTTTGAACTCTTCCATAGCCTGACCAATTGATATTTTTCTTCCAGCCTTTGGATACAGAAGCTTTGACTTTATTATCTAATGAGTATGTTTTTTCATTCTCCCTGAGACCAAAGTAATTGACTATTTTTGGATTTTTTCTTCTGTTGTTAACTCATTTTCTGAAGCTATGACTTGATTTTAAATCTTTCTTAAGGTGGATGGAAGACAAAATTTCCCAAGATTTTGAGGGACTTTGCAGATGTTTTCAGGTAAATTCCCCTGGGACTTCCATTCCTTCAAGGTGTTATAAGAGGTTCTAACTGCTTTCCTAGCCTGTGCTCTGTTTTGTAAATGAACACAAACACTCCCCTCAGTCCTGAAACTTTGAGGAGGATCCCTGCTCTGCTAAAACTCCTTTTCCTGAAACTGGGGCTCAGATTCGGACCTGAATCTGAATATGGGCAAAGTGAAAGAATCATCTTTCAGAAATATCAAATAAACCTCTACATTCTCCCTGGACCCCCTTACTGTATGTGAACTGAGCACTTTGGAAACAGCTGCTGGGTAACTCCCTGTTGTGTGACACCCCAAGTCTGTTCCTGGTTCTGGGGTTGACTCTGCAATGGGGCCAGCTCTGCATTGGACTTCCCTCTCACTCTATTGTGGCAGAGTTTTCCTGCTGAACTTCAAAATGGTCCAAGGCTATCTCTAATTTGAGAGATCTGAACATCACTCTAGCTGCATGGACCCTGGTATCACCAGGAACCAGGCATCCTGAGAACTATTCCTGGATGACTGGAACTGATTGACTGACATAACCCCTACTAATCCTGTGTAATAGACTTTTCATTATTTAAAGGTATTTGGAGTGGTCTGAGGAGAGTCCCCCAGATTTCCTACCTTCACTCTGCCAGCTTCTGCTTGTCTGATTCTTGATGTCCCATAGTGGGATATCAAGTGGATGCCTCCACTAGTCCCAGTCTGTTCTTCAGGGAATTTTTTTCTTCAGTCATCTTATTCATCACTATTTCCATTTGTTGAACTCTATTTTTAAAGGAGTTGTTATCTCTTTCTATTTGTTTTTTGATTTGCTCAATTGTATTTTAATGGAATATATTTTTTATTTTTTTATTTTTCTTTTTACATATTTATTCATCTATTTTCATCAATATGCACGTGCATATTTTTAAGTCATAAAATTTCCTTTGACCCTCCCTTCCCACCACCATCGCCTTAGGGGCAAACAGACAGGTTAGCATTGTACATATATATTTTGATAAACATGTTTACAGATTAATATTAGTTATTTAAGGTATGAGGAATGGGATAAAATGAAAGAGATACAAAACAGATAATTTGCATAAAGTGTTCATCAGATTCTGTAGGGTTGTCTGTGTGTGTGTTTTGTGTGTGTGTGTGTGTTGTGTGTTGTGTGTGTGTGTTTTGTTTTGTTTTCTTTTTCTTCCCCTGGATGGGGACAGCAGAGTCCATAGCCAGTCTAATACAATTGTCCTAGATCTCTGAACTGCTGAGAGGAGTTACTTGCATCAAGGTTGTTCATCTCACAATATTGTTGTTGATGTGTACATTGTTCTTTTGCTTCTACTCCCTTGACTCAGCATCAAATCCCATTAGTTATTCCATGAATCTTTAGAATCCAGTCATCTATGATTTCTTATAGAACTATACCATTCAATAGTATTCATGTACCATAATATGTTTAGCCATTCCCCAATTGATGGGTATCCCCTCAATTTCCAATTCTTTGCCACTACAAAAAGGACTGCTATGAATATTGTGGAACATGAAGGTCTTAGCCCTATTTTTATATTTTCTTCTGGATATAGACACTGAATTGGAACTGCTAGGTCAAAGGGTATGAACAGTTTTATTGCTCTTGACCATAGTTCCACATTGCTCTCCAGAAAGGTTGCATCCTTTTACAGTTCCAGCAGCAATACATCAATATCTCAATCATCATACAACCTCTTCAACATTGATCATTTTAACTTTTTCCCATCTTGGACAATCTGATAGATATGAGCTGATAACTCATCATTTTAATTTACACTTCCCTAATCAATAAAGATTTGGAGCATATTTTCATATGGTTATATATAGCTTTAATTTCTTCATTTGAAAACTGTCTATTCATAGCTTTGTACATTTATCAATTGGAGAGTGACATAAATTTGATGCAATTCTCAATAAGTTTTAGAAATTAGACCTTCATCAGAACTCCTAGTTTGTGAGGTTTGCTTCCTAGCTTTCTGTTCTGTGTCTAGTTTTGGCAGCATTGATTTTATTAGTGTAATTTTAAAATTTAATATAGTTAAAATCATTCATTTTGCAGTTTATAATGTGTTCTAATGATGGTTTCATCAAAAATTTATTCTCTTTGCATAGATATTTTCAATATCTCTAAATCCTGTACCCATTTCGATCTCATTTTGCTATAGGGAATGAGATGTAGGTAATAAACCTAGTTTTTACCACACCATTTTCCTCTTTTCCCCAAATTTTTTGTTAGATAAGGAATTCTTATCCTAGAAACTGAAGTCTTTGGGTTTGTCAAACTGTAGATTGCTATAGTCATTTACTGCAGTTTCTTTTGAACTTTCCTTATCTACTGATCCATTACTCTATTTCTTAACCATTACCAGATAGTTTTGTTGAATACTGCTTTATAGTGTAGTTTTAGACTAGGTAGAGCTAGTCCAACTTACTTTACTTTTTTTTTTTATCAATTCCCTTGATGTTCTTGCCCTTTTGTTGCTCCAGATGAATTTTGGTACTACTTTTTCTGTCTCAGTAAAGAAATTTTTTGGTAGTTTGTTTGGCATGGAGTCAATAAGTAATTTAATCTTGTTAGAATTGTCATTTTTATTATAATAGCTTGACCTAACCATTAGCAGTTGATATTTTCCTAATTATTTAGATCAGACTTTTTTGGGGTGAGAAGTGCTTTTCATTTATGTTCATACAGATTCTGTGTTTGTCTTGGGGGGGCGTAGATTCCCAAGTATTTAATGTTGTCTATAATTTTTTTAAATGGATTCTCTCTTTCTATCTTTTGCTCTTGGGGTTTGTTGTTCATATATAGAAATGTTGATGATTTATGTGGGTTTATTTTATATCCTGCTACTTTGCTGAATTTGTTCATTGTTTCATCGAGTATTATAGATGATTTTCTTGGGTTCTCTAAATATACCATCATATCATCTGCAAAGAGTGAATGTTTTGCTTCCTCATTGCCAATTCTGATTTGTTCAATTCCTTTTTCTTCTCTTATTGCTATAGCTTTCATTTTTAAAAAATATTTTATTTATTTTGAGCTTTGCAAATTTACCCCACTCTTGTTTCCCTCCCCCCACCCCTCACAGAAGGCAGTCTGTTAGTCTTTACATTGTTTCCATGGTATGCATTGTTCTTAAATGAATGTGATGAGAGAGAAAACATATCCTTGAGGAAGAAAAATAAAGTATAAGAGATAGCAAAATTATAAAGCAAGATGACCCCCCCCCAATTGAAAGTAATAGTCTTTGGTCTTTGCTCAAACTCCACAATTCTTTCTCTGGATACAGATGGTATTCTCCAATTGCAGATAGCCTAAAATTGCCTCTGATTATTGCACTGATGGAATGAGCAAGTCCATTACGATTGATCATCAGCCCCATGTTGCTGTAAGGGTGTACAATGTTTTTCTTGTTCTGGTCATCTCACTCAGTATTGGTTCGTGAGAATCCTTTCATAATTCCCTGAATTCCCATCCCTCTTGATTCCTTTTCTTTTTTTTTTTGTTAATATAACTTTGTTTATACATTACTAAAATATTCTTGTTTAAGAGTAAACATAATACCCCCTCCCCCCAGGAAAATATAGAACCTCACGAGAAATAAAGTAAAAGAGAAAAAATGTGTTTCAGTCTGTGTTCTGATACCATCAGCTCTGTCTCAGGTGGATCACATACTATATCATAAATCCATCACAGAAGTTACTTCCATATTTTTCCACAGTTACTGTTGCTGATTATAATTCCCTCCATCCATTCCTTCCCACTATCATATATTATATTTTCACTCTCCTTTCACTCTGTACCTCTTCTAAAATGTGATGTAGGGTAGCTGAGTAGTGCAGCAGACAGGGCACCAGCCTTGGGTGGCCCCAAGTTCACATACCACCCCAGAGACCCAGCAATAACCTGACCCCGTGGTCCCAGACAGGCCACCCAATCCCAGCACTTTGCAAAAAGTAACAAAGAAAATGTGTTATGTCTGATTATTCTCTCCTATCATCTACTTTTTACTCTACCCACATCACCCCCTTCCCCCATCCCCCTTCTCTCCTTTTTACTCTATATATGTATAGCCTATTGAATGTGTATGTTGTTTCCTCTCTGAGCCATTTGTGATGAGAGTGAAGGGTTGGTTCCCTCATTCCTCCTCACCTTCCTCACTTCCATATCATTTCAAAAGCTCATTGCAAAAAAAAATCTTTTATATGAAATATCTTAGCCTATCCCACCTCTCCTTTCTATTACGCCCAGTACATTTGCCTTTTAGTCATTGACTCCAATTTTACAATATATCATATCTTCAAATTCTGCTCTCTCCTGTGCTTCATCTATAAAAGCTCCTTCTACCTGCTCTATTAAATGAGAAGGTTCATATGAGTATTATCAGTATCATTTTTTTCTATGCAGGAATACATGCAGTTTATCATCATTGAGTCCCTGATAATTTACTCTTCTCCTCCATTCTCTATGCTTCACCTGAATCCTGTTCTTGAAGGTCAAACTTTCTGTTCAACACTGGTCATTTCAACAGGAACATTTGAAATTCCCCTGTTTCATTAAATGTCTATCTTTTCCCCTGGAAAAGGATGTTCAGTCTTGCTGGGTAGTTGATTCTCAGTTGCATTCCAAGCTCTTTTGCCTTCTGGAATATTACATTCCAAGCCCTATGAGCCTGTAATGTAGTTCAGTCTTTAGATGCAGAAGCTTGTACTTCCTTATCTTCAGATTGAGTATTTTGATCTTCCTTGGGATCATAGACAAAGTATTTGTCAAAGGTCCAGTTCCTTTTATTTCCCTGCTTACTTATTTCCCCAGCCTGTGCCTGATTTTGGGTTTCTTCTTGAGATTTTGACTTTTATTGGGACACTCCACAAGCACCTCAGTGTGTGAGGCTCTGACTGCTCTTCTGGTCTGTGCAAGACCACAAGTACACCCCTCTGCCATGGAGCTGAAAGGAGGTGGTCCCTGTTCTATGGGGAGCCTAGACTGTGATCAGGATCTGAATGTGGTCACACCCCCAGGGTTCTGTTCCAGGGACAGAGCTCAGACCTCAGAAGTCTCCCTCCACTCCCTTGCCTTTGGTAGGTTGACCACTCAGGGGACAGCTGCCTACAGGCTCCTTCTTGCTGTTCTCCTAGGGCCTACAGGCCTGCTTCTGGTTCCTGCATCTGGGCTGCTGACTGCACTGACTGCCACAGCCACACTGGAACTGTGCTCAGGGATTGGACTTCTAGCTCATTCTGGCAGAGGTCTCCCTGCTGATCTTCCAAGTTGTGCTTGGTTCTCCCTGGGGTACAGGTTAGGAAGGCTTCTGCTGCTGGAGCCATGGCTCTCTGCCACTTTGGGGCTGTTCCTGGGAGGCTGAAATTTCTTCACTCTGGCAGGGCTGCCTCTCGGGACCTTGTGGAACAGAGTTTTTCCACTGTTTTCCATGTTACCTTGGGCTGGAGAATTGCTTCACTTGATGTTTCTGTGGGTTCTGTCTCTTGAAAATTTAGTTAGATTCATAATTTTAAGAGTTTTGAAATATTTTGGAGAGGGCACCTGGGAGAGGCTCTTCTGCTACCATCTTGGCTCTGGCCCTCTATAGCTTTCATTTCTAATACCATATTGAATAATACATTTGATAATGGGCATCCTTGTTTCACCCCTGATTTTACGGGAATGCTCTGAGTTTACTCCCATTAAATATAATATTTTTTTTAGTTGATTCATTTCCTTTAGTCAATTTTTGTGCTTTCATTTGCAAGAAACTCTTTCATTTTTTTCAATTTTTCTACTTGACATTTAAAATTCTTTTTGAGTCTTTCCAAAAAGTCTTTTTGGGTTGCAGAAAAATTCATATTCTTCTCTGTAGCTTCACATATTGTGCTTTTTCTTCCATCTTATTCTTTGACTTTTTTTATGCCCATCCTTATCTCCAGGGCAATTTTCTATATTCCTAAATTTTCTCTGACTTTTCTTGACCCATTCTGAGTTTTATTACTGAATTCTGTCTCAAGCTTCTTGTATTAGAATGCAGCCCACTTATAGACTTTCTGCATTGACCACCTTAGGGGTTTGCTCACTGGGTTGAGCCATCTATGTTGAGAATACCAGTGGCTCACTGGGCTGGGTCATTTAATCCAGGCTTGCTGGGTGAACAGGGTGTCAGAGGTACCTGTGTTAGAGTCCTCCTAGCTGGCGTGCTATGCCATAGGTCAGCTGAGCTGGAACTCCAGGGGTTTCTACTACAGGTCTCTCCTGTAGCCAAAAGTCTCAGGTTATTCCCCTCCTCATCCCACCCAAATATGGGGTTTCAGTTTCCCCCTCCTGGGCACATTACCATTCCACTTGAGACAGACTATGCTGGAAAATGCTCTACCCTGTTCTTTTATGGGTTCTGTCACTCCAGAAGCCATTCATAGTCTTAATTAATATTTTTTCTAAAGGAAATCTGGGAGAGATTAAATGTTTCTGGCTTCTCTGCAATCTTGGCTCTGCCTTCTATTTTTTCATTAATAACAAGTAAATGGTATGATTTCTGCCTTCTGTAAACATCTATTATAATTATTAATTTATAGATGAGTCAAAAGCTAATGTATCTAAGCCAAGGTCCCAGAGGAAGAGTGAACGTTCCCATCTGAAAAGTCTTAAATAGATAGCTAGAATTAACATAGCATTGCTTACAGGTAGTCAGGAAGCAACATTTAAAGTCCTTCACTTTAGTTCCAATCTACTTTTCTGGTCATATCTCATCTTATTTTCCGTGAATCACTCTTCTAGCCAAAGCAACTCACTAGCTTTGTCCAAAACAAAAAATTTTGTCTCCCATGTCCATGTTTTATCAGAGCCTGTTCCCCTAGCTTTTAACCTTTTACTCATCATATTCACCACTTAGATTCCTGAGCTCCATTCAAAACTCAGTCTAAGTGCTCCCTTATATTTGAGGTATTTCTTGACTTTCCGTAGTTATCACACCTTCCATCAACAAAAGAGAATCCTCCTCAACAAAAAAGTTAACAATTTACACACATGTACACATGCGCTTTATATAAAGTGCAAATGTAAATGTGTGTATTTTATATATATATATATATATGTATATATATATATATATATATATGTATATTGTTTTTACTTATTGGTGAATACTCTCCTTATCTTTTGTCTTTTTTTTAAAGGCAAGAGTAGCATTTATTTTTTTAAAAAACCAGGGGCAGTAAGTATGATCTCAAAGTTAAAACTAAAACAGATTTAATCAAAAGAAATTAGGGAAACCATACTATGTGTCAGTAATAACATTCAATATTGTTTTAGATCATTAAAATTAGACAATTTAAAATAACTGAGAATATACCTACCAAAGACATAGAAACTAAAGTCAGATCTAAATAATTGAAGTAATATTTATTATTCATGGGCAGGTAAAGCCAATATATTTTTTTTGGTTTTTAGAGGAAATATTTTTTAAATCTCTTTTGTCTTCCATTACTCTTCTTTATGCCCAATTACAATGTCAGATTCTCAAGGGTTTAGAAATTATTTTGCTTTTTTGTCTTTGTAACCTCAAATCCAAGAGAGGGGTTAATACGTAGTAGCTGCTTGCTAAATATTTTTCATCTTAAACTTGGAGAAATGGTGAGATGGCACAAAGGGGAAAATTTAGCTTATCAGGAAAAACTAACAATGCCAGCTACACATAAAGACTATTGGAATGTCTTAGATGGTGTTGGGTTTTCCCACTTTGGAAACTTTCAAGAGAAGTTACAATGAGAATATGATCAATAATTTGTAGTGAGAATTCATTTTGGTGGTATGAATTGAAACAGGTAGATATTAAGATCCCCTCTCTAAATTTTATGTACCCATATGCTGTAGTTATCCGCAATTTCCTTCTTGTTTTGGAAATTAATTCTTCACCTTTATTGGATTAGTATGCATATCCTATACCCTAATTGTGAATGTCCTCCAGAAAATTGAAAATTGTGTTCTCTCTTCTTTTACTTCTATTCTCTCCCTGTCTCTCTCTCTGTCTCTCTCCCTCTCTCTGCAAAAATACTGGCTTGATTTGCCATTTCTTTCCTCATTTCATTTTTACACAAGGAACTGAGGCAGATGAAGATGAATCTTCCTGACTTCAGGCCCAGCACTAACCACTGTGACACCTGGAGGTCCCTATATGCTGAGCCTTAATGACTCTCCTAAACTGTAAGTACACAATATAGCTTAATATTGTTATTCTATAGATATATCCAGTACTCTGTAAATCCAACAATAAACTCTTAATCTTCCTGCCTTTCCTCCAAACTTCCTTATTTTGTTGAAAAAAATATCTTTCCAATCTCTACAATTTTCAACTATGATGTCATCTTTACTATCCATCATGTCCCACACTCAATCAGATGCAAAGTTTTATCCAGTATAACTCCATATAATCTCTAATATTTATCCACTTCTCTCTACTCAACTGGCTACCATCCTGATTCTGATGCCAAACAACTCTCTCTTGTTTTTCTTGCTTGCAGTCATTCCCCTTTCCAAATTATCCTCCATAAATCAGAGGCACCAAGTTAATCTTTTCATAGTTCATGACTGACCACATCACTGTCCTATTCAAAAAACTCAAGTTGATCCTTAAAGTCACTATGATAAAATACAAATGTGCTTAGCATGTGAATTCCTTCACATATCTTATTTCAATTTTTTAAATTTTTAATTTTTTTTTTGCAAGACGATGGGGTTAAATGACTTGTCCAAGGTCACACAGCTAGGAAATTTTTAAGTGCCTGAGGCCATATTTGAACTCAAGCTCTCCAGACTCTAGGGCCATTTCACCTCCTATCCACTGCATCATCCAGCTGCCCCTCCTTCACACATCTTGCTGTGGCCTAACATTCCAGATTTATTTCATATTAGTCTTCTTCACCAGCCTTACTTTCCGGTCAAAATGCTTATTTACTTTGTTTAAAATTTGGAATTACCTTGGCATTTGTTTCCTCTATGCCTTAGCCTAATCTATTCTACATGCTTAGAATGCATATTATCTTACTTTCACCACCTGAAATCTTCCACTATTTTTCAGACTCAATTCAGCCATCACTTCTAATGGGAAATCATTCATGATTTCTGAAACTACTTATCTTCTTTTCTTAAGTTGCCTTGTATTTATGAATTTGTGAAAATATAATAATTGAATACTTGATCCATTTGTTAGAATGTAAATTCCTTGAAGTCAGATTTTGTTGTTGTTTCAGTTGCTGCTGTTCTTGTTCATTTGTTTTATCTTTCCTTTCTCACTGCTATCCACTTATTTTTTTCACTTAATTCCTTAATCAATGTTTAAGTTCACTAATACATTAAGTATTTGTTATTCTGTTTGATCCCAGAAGAAACCCTACCATAACTGGACATGAAATCAGAAGACCTGGGTAAAGTTTTTACTTTGACCTTTCTGACAGTATGACTATGGGAATTTCAATTTCCCTGGAACTTATTTTCAGGGAATGTAAGATGGAAATACTATGTGAGCAAAGTATGTTAGAGGGTGATAGTGAGAAAAAAAGAATTCATAAATTTTAAAGTCAAACTCAAGTGGAAATTGACCATTGAAAGCTAGATACTGTTGTAGAAAATTATAAAGTGATATTGTTGTATATTTATTATGTTTTTAAAAAGAATTCCAATTATATTTTAGTCTGATTCTCCCCACTATCCTACTTAGTAAATTTGACATTTTTGTTAAAGTATAGAATTAATGTTGTTGTTCTTGATAATGGTAATGATGGTAATGATGATGATGTGATGGGAGATAAAATACTGAAAGGATACAACTTAGATGAGATCAATAGAGATGAAATTTTGGCAACAGGTAGCAACTTAACTTTGGGCTAGAAAGCTGTGTGACCATGTATAATTCTGTTTCTGACAGTGATTAGCTATGTTGTTTTAGAAAAATTCCATTTGCCTCTTTTATTCAATTTCTTCATTGGCTAATGAAGGAGTAAGATGTCTCTAATGATCTCTTAGGTTTTCTCTAGCTTCATATTTATTAATACTACTTCAGAGGCTAACATTCTATCTTCTATGGTCTAACATTTTGTATTATAAAGTTCCTTCCAGTGTAAACGTTTTGCAATTTGTGTTCAGTATAAGATACTTAATAGTTCTGGGTGGGAAAAAAAGGAGAAATGTGTTTAAACAGGACTCTTGTCATATTTCTTGAAGTTGAAATTGACTTGCTGGCTCTGACCCATGTAACACAAATGTTCTGCATTACTGATGCTTTCTGTGCCTCTGTGATAAAACGATAGAAAGTTTACTGAATCATTAGCCTGTACTGGTCTGTAAGTATTACATCTAAAAAACTCAAACATGTTCCTTGTTAAGTCTTCCTTTGGGTGTGCTGCCAATATGATGAGAGTTGCTCATTTTGGGGTGACATTTGGCAACTGGGGGTCATTTTCATTTCACAATGTGAAAATGGTATTCTATCAGCAATTGATATCATCAAGGGTTATTGAGTTTGATTGTTTCTGCTCCCTAATTAGCTCTTGATTAGTGATCATATTTCTTCAAAAAAGGGGGACATAAAAAATAATCGTTTGGTTTTATAAGTACTAGCTCCTATAAACATCATTTTTTTAGAGTATATTGTATGAAGATTTATAAATTAGCAACTGGAGAAGAAGCATTAGTAGGCAAGAGAGAAATTGGAATTTAGAGAAAATAGATCTTCCTAGAAATAGAGGATCAAGGAACATGAAAAACAATGTGATGAGTGAACAGAATACTGAAATTTAGTAGACCTAGATTCAGATCACATATTTCCATCTTGAAAATTGAGAATTATGTGACTAGCAAATCCTTTCACCTTTCTGATACTTAGCTTGTGAATCTGTGAAATGAGAATTCTAAAACACACTACTTTTATAATAGGGATATTGTGAAACCAGCAATTAGAAAATATATAGAAATAGAAATTCTTATTATAGCAGATATTTCTTCTTCCTCCCATGTCCCTTTTGATCTAAGTCTGAGGTAAGTCATTCCCAAACGGAAAGTGGCTTCAATGCTCATCATCATCATCATCATCATCAGCAGCAGCAGCAGCAGCAGCAGCAGCAGCAGCAGCAGCAGCAAACTATAATATTGATGTGAGATATTCAAAGAAATGACATAGAAAATATCTGCATAGGTTTTCCTCACTTTCTTGGTATAATGAAGAATATTTTGGTCTAGAAGTTTCAAGAAATATTTTTAAAAATTGAACATCATATGATTCCATAAATTTTCAAACTATTTAACATTTATTCTCTTATTTGTCCCTTAATGAGAAGTCAAAATAGGACATGTTATTATTATTGCTATTATTAATTCTAATTCTTCTTCTTATTTCCTTATGCCCTTTTTATAATTAAGGAAACTAAAAATGGAGAATTGATTGATTTACCCATAATTTAATCACTAGCAAATATCAGTACTGGTATTTAAACCCAGGTCCCCTCTGAACTTCAAGTCTGGTGCAATTTAAATTATACCTGGTTGTACCTTGTATTCCTTGAATGTTCTTGGGATTCTCTGTACTCTCTTTCTCCATTTCTAAAGGGAAGGGATTGAATTCCATGCATTTCTTGTTATTTTCAGTTTTAGCGTTCTATATACTACAATTCCATATTCTACCTTATGGGTGAGAAGGTAAAAAAAAGGGAGGGGAGAAGAGAAGGTTGATAAAAGAAAAAAAAGAAAAGAAAAAATAAAAATGCATATTTTAACCTTATTTTTACGTCTGTAATTTTAATTTTTCGCCATTGTTTTTTATTCCCTTGGATTTGGTTTTTAGTACCTTTTCTATTTCTTCTTTAAAGGATTTCATTACAGTTAGATGGATTGACAATCATAGCTTTTCTCATTTTAAAGTCTTTCATCTTCAACACCTTAAGCATCCTGTGGAGTGATCCATGAGAGGGTATAGTTTAGTGGAATGTGTGCTAGATTTGGCAAAATGAAACCTGGATGTGAATTCTAGTTCTGTCACTTAATGCTTTGTGAACTCAGCAAGTTAAATGGCACAATGAATAGAATGCTGGGCCTTGAGTCAAGAAAAAATGAATTCAGATCCAATCTGTGACAATGATTAGCTGTGTCAGTGAGTAAATCATTAAATCTCTGTCTCTTTAACTTCCTCGATTGTAAAATAGATGCAAAAATAGCATTAGTTAAAGTTTTTATAGGGATCAAATGACATCTATAATGTATGCCTGGAAATAGAAGTTACTTTCAGTTATTTATTCAGTTGTGTCCTTCTCTCTTGGACACCACATTAGCAGTTTTCTTGACAGAGATACCAGAATGACTTGCCATTTCCTTCTCCAACTCATCTTACAAATAAGGAATCTGAGGCAAGCAGGAGTACACACAAATAATAAACTTTGAGGGTGATTTGTACTCACAGAAATGAATCTTATTGACTCTAGGTTCAAAATTTTATCCACTTTCGTGACTAGGTGGCTGATATTAAACACTTAATAAGTCTTCATTTCATCCTTCTCATCCAACTCTGGGACTTAGTTTCTCATTTATAAAATGTGGGAATTATACTCAATAATCTTAAATTTTTTTCCAGCTCCAGTTCTATGTTCCTATGAATTCAAGGCCTCTGACTCTGGAAGCAATCCCTTATCCATTGTATATCTAATCTAAGCCTTCAATTTTGCAAATGAAAGAAATGAAGCCTACACAGGTTTAGTAATTTGCCCAAGATCATATAGGTAGTAAATAGCAAAGCTAGTATTTGAAATCAAGTGTGAGCCCACCACTCTTCTATTTTCCCATAACACTATCTGACCAGGGACCCCTAGAGATCATTTCCATATCACTTATTTAGGTAGGAATTTTAGTTCAGAAAGCCATCTAATGAAACTTCAGTTTGCTCTCACTCTGCATCCGTCTGCATCTAGACTGAATTTCATCATCTTTTGTTTTACTCAGTTAAAAATCCTCAGACAGAGATTAGCTTCCTGCTGCTCGATGAAGGGATTCTTTAGAATGGTGATGATTTATGATCTACTAGACAAGTCTTTAGCTGAATGTTGTCTAAAGTCTGGAGATGCTTATCATAGTATTGGTCACTTGTGTTAATGAAAAGTGTATTCCCAGAAAGTCACTGAGAAGTTGATTTCAATAACAAATGACACATAGCAAGACTAAGGGACTGAGAGTGGGAAAAGGAAAGGATGAGAAAGCTTTGTAATTAATGTTACAATAGAATCAAGAACAGAATAATCTCTAGATCCTGAATTAAACACACACACACACACACACACACACACACACACACACACAGTGTTTATGCTTGTACACATCTGTGTCCACTTGAATGAATATGCATATGTGCACCTATTACCACATGTGAGATTTTTAGCTCAAATTATACCTTCTCTCCATCATTCTTATTACATGAGGGGAGAAGAAAGGTGGGAGAAAGGATAGAGAAGGAAGGGACATTACAATACCATTTTCTTGAATTTAAAATCCAACTAGTAATTCAGGAGATAACTATAAATCACAATAGATGGAGCACCTGCCCAGGAGTCCAGAGGACTTCATTTCAAATTTGTCAACAGATATTTACCAACTATGTGACTTCAACTTGTTTGCCTTCCTTAATCCTCTGGAAAATGGATCGGAGATGGAAATGGCAAACCACTCCACTATCTTGGCCTAAACATGTAAATAATGTCACATAGAGTCAGATGTAACTGAAATCACACACATAAAAACAATTTATTAAGTGAAAGATTTATTTTGATGAACTTTACAAAAAATATAAAATTATTTCCAAATATTTTTAAGCAAGTTCATTTGAATGTCAACAAATTTTGGCATAAGAGGATTTGAATGAAAGCTGTGACCCATTTGAAGTAACCCTCTTAATGGCGACCAGAGGTTATAGGGACTGTAGGTTTACTGCTACCTCCACTATTAAAGTCAAACTCTTAGAAAAGTGAGGAGATTAGACATTTAACCTACAGTTATATAGTGCTAAAAGGACCAAGATACCTTCCAAAGTCCTTCTCTGGCTTTTCATTTCATTGAATATAGAGACTCATAATTATAAATGCAACAGCACTGTTTCTGGACTAAGTTCCCACTGGGTTCAAGTCACATTTCTCAAACCCATTTCCTGTATTATGTTCCATAAGCCTATTAATGTTGTTCAACCTTAGGTTCTTCTTCTATAAAATGAGGAAGTTGGAGTAGCTAGAATATAAAGAAACTTATAGTTCCAGAGCAATAATTGTATAATCTTGTAATCAGAATGTTAGAACATGGAAAGAAAAAATGGAATTTTGTTTTCATATTATTAGAAGAGTACTAGAACATCAACAAACTTTATAGTTCAAAACCTTTATGAATAAAAATATTAAAGTATAGAAATAAATTGGTAAGAAAAAATAAGAAAATATTTGTAAAGTAAATTGTAAGTCTATAAGTTCTATATAGTTGCTATAATTATGTAGTAGATGTTAAAAATATTTTTTGATTTTTTATTTGGTTCTATACTGTTTACAAGCTCTTTAAAGATTTCAAAGACAAATAAAAATAACCATCAAATTCCAAAAGGAATAGTACAACTTCTCTCTTAAACACATAGTTGCATGCCAACCTAAAAATCTGCACTTAATGAAATATCCATTTATGTATAGAACCATTTCTACCAATAGAACACTGATTGAATTTTATTTCTTTTTATCAGTGTCCAAGGATAGGGGCTGCAAAGGAAGTAGGTCCTTCAGATATAGCAGAAAAAATTCTCACAAGTATATAGTAAATGAAATTTGAGAAGAGATGTAGCCAATAGCCATTTGAACACTATGAGCTCAGTGCCTGCTGGCCTGCTAAGCAGAATGCAAATCAAGTCTTGTTCCCAATCAGAGGGGATGCTCTTAATTTTGCAATGAGATGCATGAGTCTCTGCAGCTCTGGGTGCATTTTCAAAATTAAAGACATAATTTATCCACAAAAAGCAATATCCTAGTTTCCCATGTGACTTGAGCTTGATGAACAACTGAGACTAAACAATGCATATGTACAGCCACCATCATTTAATGTCTGCCCCTGAAAACAACAAAAGAGCCAAATAACTCCATTCCTATTGAACCCTGTTAGACATCATGACCCTTCTGTCTTGCCTGAGAAAACTAGGTGAGAAGAAAACATATGCTCTTACATGTGTGTTCTGCAATATCACATACTCTTATATGTTCTGGCAACTACCTTACAATTACCTACTTGTGATTTAGAATTCTATGAGTATTTTTACATCATAACCATTTTCAGAAATACCATTCTTCCTGCCTCTATGAATAAATCTTATCTTGTAACAAAAGAAAAATAGTTAACAAATCAGCAGATATCAGGAGAGTTGTTGATAATATATGGAACAATCTCCATCCATAGTATTCCATGGCTCCAACAGAAAGAACCCATATTATCTCCTGATCTCTTCTTCACAGATTCTTGACTTCCCTGATTTCCTTCAAGTTGCAGCTAAAATCCCATCCTGAAGCCTTTCCCAAACCCTCTTTATTGTATTGTCTTCCATCTGATGATTTGTTCCTGCTTCTTTATTTACCTTCTTTATAGGGTTTTATGTATTTTCTCTTTCACTATATTGTGAACTCTTTTCCTTTATTTATTTTTCCAACTACATGAAAATTTAATTTTCAATAATTATTTTTGTAAGATTTTTCATATCTCTCTCTCTCTCTCTCTCTTTCCATTCCATCCCTGCTCCCCTGATGGAAAGCAATCTAATATAGGTTATAGATGAATAACTACATGAGACATATATCCATATTAATTATGTTATAAAAGAAGAATAAAATAAGAAAGGAAAAATAAAATGAGAGGGGAAAAACATAATACATCAATTTTAAAAATTGAAAAAAAAGTAAGATTTGGTCTGCATTCAGAATCCAAAATTCCTTTTCTAAACATGTGTGGTATTTTCTATCACAGGTCCTTTAGCACTGTCTTTGATTTGTGTTCTGTTGCAAGCAAATCTATTATAATCGATCATCACACAATGTTACTGTGAGTGTATATAGTGGGTGTACAATTCACTCAAAATCGGTTCATTGAAGGTCTTTCCAGGCTTTTCTGAAGTCAATCAGTCTCTCTTTGACTTTTTTGTATTTCTAATATTTAGCATAGTGCCAAATAAATTGTAGATACTTAATAAATTCTTGTGGATTGATTTATTGAAAAAAGTTTATATACTCTTAGGATCTAGATTGAATTAAATAGTCTTTTTTAATTATTATAATCATTATATATATATATATGTATATTTATATATATTGCTTTCTGGCTTTGATAGCATTACACTGCATCAGTTGATTCAAGTTTTAACGTGATTCTTAGAGTTTTTCATTTTTTTGTTTCTTATTGTTATCTTTCTAGTTATTTACTGCAGTTTCTTTAATCAATTTCTATGAACTGAACGAAGATCTTGAAAATTTTCTATAAATAAAGTGCCTATTTATGACTTTGCAGTTGAATCACAAATTGCCTCTGACTATATGATCCTATAAATGCCTTGGATATTTCTGCCTATCAGACCCCTTTTTCCACATCAAGATAGATACTGGAAACTTAAATAAGTCATTGTCACAGAGTGTGCATCAACTCTCCTTTCAATCTGCATCTCAAAATAATGACAACTGGCATTTATGTCATGCTCTATATTTCGGAGAATACTTTAGGTGCATTATTTTATTTTGACTTCATAATGACCCTATGAGGCAAGCTCTGTAAATAGGCTTAGTTAGTTAACCTTTATAGATGAGAAACTAAGGGCCAGAGGAGTTAAGTGACTCATACATACATAACTAGTAGTAATAGAGGAAGATAAATACTCCCAGACTGAAACAATTTTCACAGCTAGTATTACTGATAAAGGTCTCATTTAAAAATATATAGAGAACTGAATCAAATTTATGTGATTACAATTCATTCTTTAAGAGAGAAATGGTCAAAGAATATGTACAGGCAGTTTTCTGATCAGGACATAAAAACTACAGTCAAGCTTAAGTAACAATGCCCCAAATCATTTTTGATTAGAGATATGCAAACTAAAACAGCTATGAGGTATCACCTCACACATATCAGACTAAGATGACAAAAAAAAAGGAAAATAGGAAATATTAGAGAGGATGTGAGAAAATTGACTCACTAATACACTGTTAGTGTAGTTGTGAACTGATCTAGTCATTCTAGAGAACAATTTAGAATTATACCCAAAGGGCAACAAAATCATGACTACCCCTTGATCCAGCAATCCCACATTAGGTTTATATCCCTGAGCCATCATAAAAATGGTAAAAGTTTTACATGTTCAAAAATATTTATAACAGTTCTTATAGTGGCAAAATTTTAAAAATTGAAGATATGCCTATCAATTTGGGGGATGACTTAACAAGTTATAATATATGAATCTTATAGAATAATATTCTTTAAGAAATAATGAGGGCCAGTAATATTGTGAGATGATCTGCCTTGATGGAGGAAGCTTCTCTCAGCAGTACAGAGAGCTAGGACAACCTTATTAGACTAGCTATGGTCAATACTATCCTCATTCAGAGAAAGAAAAACAAAACAAAACAAAACAAAATCCCTTAAGAATCTGATAAGCACTACATTAACTTTTAAAAAATTCTTTTATATATTTCTTTACCTTAATCCTAATTTCTCATGCTGAAAATGACTAATCTGCAAACATATTTAACACAAATATGTATGTACATTAACTTGTCTATTTATTGCCGAGGGGGGTGGTGGGAAAGGATGGTGGAAAAAAATTTTGCAATTTAAAAACATATATATATATATATATATATATGTATACATATATATGTATTATATATATACACACATATTTATGAATGTTGAAAAAATTTTACAATATGTATTTAGAAAAATAAAATATCAATAAAAAAGTAATAATGAGTGGATGGACTTTGGAAAAATCTGGAAAGATTTGCATAAACTGATGCTGAGTGAAAAGAATAGAACCAGGAGAACATAGTATACATTAACAACAACCTTATGAGATGACCAGCTACAATGAATGCAACTGCTCTCAGTAGTTCAGTGATCAATCACATTCCTGAGTGACCTGTTATAGACAATGCCATGCACCTTTTGGGGTGGGGAACAACAACAACAACATCAACAACAACAACACTGCGCCACCTAACCACCCCTGTTCTGAGGATAACTTTTTTGTAGTCATCAACAAAAGGAGGAGTAGCAGAAATTATAGCAGCAGTATTAATGATAATTTTAATGGCAATGATGATCATAGCATTTATATATATTTTAAGTACTACAAAGTTTTATTGATTTTTTCCAATGTCATATAAACATTCCTTGTCTGATACCAGATTATAGTGTCCATGATTTATAGGATTCCTCTGTCTATAGACCCTTCAAAATAAAAAAAAAAAGACCTGGAAAGTTTCACTGTAGATCTATTAATACAATTTTTAGCATATGCAACTAAATACAATGCATTGCTACAAAATTTAAGTCAAACAGTTACTACTCATTTCCCTTCCTAATCCTTACATGCTTTTAAGCCACTAGCCTCGACTGTTCCTTCCCATGAAATAACCATATGTTGACCATTCTTAGGTTTAGGTCCTTTGCTCAGTTTGCACTTTTTCTGAGGTTTGAGTGAAATAATTGCTGTCTGACCCCTCTTCTTGCTTCCTCCAGTGTCAGACATCTCTCTGCTGGCTCCATGACTATTTCTCACCCTAATAAACAAATGAATGCCTTTGTTCAGATTCTACACTATAAGCTGATATGAAATGTTTTCTGGTTCCCCATTATCCAAAATGCCTGTAAATCTCTGTCTTTCTCCCCAGGCTAAGTAGAAATATGATTATTTTACTTGGTTTTACTGAACACAACTTGATGTGGTACTCCTGAACAATCATCTTTGATGGCTTAAGTTGTTGATGTTTTTTTTTGTTTTAGGTTGGTTGTTGGTTTTTAATCGCCTTTCTCTCTTCTACCTTCCTCATTGATAATTAGAGTTATTTGAATTTCTCTATGTTTCTTAAACATTTTAAAAAGAGAATGGGCTAGGGAAATATTACCATTTTTGTGGTTTTCTGTTCTCTGTTTCAGACACCATTCAAAAATCACTTCCTACTATTTGATATTTCACATTATTTGTGGAGGAAGGGAGGTCTTTTACTTGTCAAAATTAATTTCATTTCATGTACTCTTGATCTAATATCATTCTGACTTCTTTAGCAAATTGTCCCACTGCTTTGCTTTTCTTTGGACACTCCCTATCTAGTAGCTCCTCCCATACTACATGCAACCATGGCAATGTTTCCTCAAATACAAAAAATAAATCAGTAAATAAACCAAACAAATCAAAAGTAATTTTATTTGATCCTATCCTTCCCACAATATTTTTTTCTGTCTTTTGCCCCTTTGTGGCTATCTTTCTCAAAAATCCATCTAAGATTAGTCTTTTGGTTTTTGTTTCTCACCTCTCAAATTATAAAATGCAAGAGACTTCTGGCCAAGATGGCAGACAGAAGACAGGCACTGTGATAGGTGACCTCCCTTTTCTCTCATAAATAGCATCAGAGTAACCTCTTAACAGAAATTCAATCAACAAAACCCAGAAAGAGACCTAGGAGAATACCTTCCAAGAAGGTCTCAGGGGACCATGGGTGAACCAGCAGACAAAAGCAGAGGATCAGCTCAGGTTCAGCAGCTGGGGGAAGCCAGAGGGCCAGCCTCAGCCTTTGAAACTTCTGTGAGTGGAGGTGCGAGATCCAAATTTAGCCCAGAAGTCTTTGGCCAGGGAGAGAGGAGCTACAGGAGGATGTGTTCTAGCACAGAATCTCAGAGCATACCTGGAGAATAACCATCTGGGCCAGGGTTCTGAGTTCCATATTTTCAGCTGAGTCCTTTGCCAGAATAAACAATAAACAACCCCCCCCCCCCCACAACACCACCAACACCATCCCCTCAGGGCAAGAGAATTCACTCAACAGCAGTGTTCAAAGTCAACTCACAGCCTGCTACTGAGGACCTCACTACAGAGAAAGCAACCAGTACCCCCTATTGGTTGGTCTCTGGAATTACTAACCCAAGTGAACAAAACCTCAAGGATTTTCAAAATAAGCCTCTGAGAGCCAGCTGCCCCCCCCAAACACATGATTATAAAAGGCAGAGAAAAGGGAGACCCATGGAGAATTAATTAGAAGAGACAGACCTCCTTCAAAAAATCAGGAAGGAGTTTAAATATCAATTGGAAAAATTGGGAAAAGAAACTCAAAAGAAATTAACACATTGCAAGAGAATTAACATCATGCAACAAGAAAACAAATCCTTGGAAAATACAACTGGATAAATAAAAAATGAGAATAACTCTCTCAAATCTTTAATTGCCCAAATGCAAAAAAGGAAATGATTTTCTCAAAACTACATTTGGGAAAACAGAAAGTCTTTCAAAAATAGAATGGACCAACTATAAAAGGAATGGCAAAAGATAAATGAAAAAAAAATTTTCCTTCTCTTCAAAAGAGAATGGAATTGTTGGGAACTAATGACTTTATGTGACAACAGGATTGTGTTAAACAAAACCAAAAGATCAAACAAATAGAAAAAATGTAAAATACCTCATCAGCAATACCACTGACCTCGAGGAAAGGTCAAGAAGAGAGAATCTGAGAATTATAGGCCTTCCTGAAAACATTGAAGAGAAAAAAGAAAGCCTGGACTTAATGTTATAGGATTCATTGATGGAAAACTACCCTGATATCATGGAACCAGAGGACAAAATAGTTATTGAAAGAATATATAGATTCCCTCTGGAAAGAGATCCTAAAAAGAAAACACCAAGGAATGTTGTAGCCAAATTCCAGTACTATCAGATAAAAGAAAAAAGTCCTGCAAGCAGCCATAAAAAAATTTGAATACAAGGAAAAACAGTAAAAATTACACAGGACCTGGCCTCAGCAACTTTAAGGAACTGAAAGGCATTGAATGAGATATTCCAAAGTGCAAAGGAGCTTGGAATGTAGTCAAGAATGCACTACCTGGCAAAGCTGAGCCTTCTCTTCCAGGGGAAAAGATGGACAATTAATGAAATGGGAGACTTTGAAGATTTCCTGATGAAAAGACCAGAGCTAAATAGAAATTTTGGACATCAAAAAGGAGGCTCAATAGACACATAAAAAGTAAAAAACCACCAAAACTGCTATACAATAAGGTGAAACTGGCTATATGCCCAATTGGGAAAAATATTCTCATAATACTTGAGAATTGTAACTCTATTAGAGAGAATATACATAGCTAGCAGTGATGGACACTCACAACTTTTCTTTGACTCAGATAGATTGATTATAAACAATACCTCTGGGTGGGCTAGGTGGCATAGTGGATAAAGCCCTGGCCCTGGAATCAGGAGTACCTGGGTTCAAATCTGGTCTCAGATACTTAATAATTACCTAGCTGTGTGGCTTTGAGCAAGCCACTTAACCCCATTTACCTTGCAAAAAAACAAACTTAAAAAAATAAACAATACCTCCTTAAAAAGGGGAGCAGTAAGGAGAAGGGAGGAAGGTTGAATGGGATAAATCTCCTTACATCAAGAAGAACAAAAGACCTATTGTAATGGAGGGGAAGAAGAGAGGAGGTGAGAACCACCTGAATCTTCATCTCATCAAACTTGGCTTAAATTCAAATTAAATACACTTAATCAAATTCAGAAATTTATCTTACCTTTCAAGCATTAAAAGGAAAAGGGGATAGGGAAAGGGAGCATGAGAAAAAGGGGAATTAATGGAACAAAGGGAAGAAAGGGAAAAGGAAAAGGGTGAAAAAAGGGGAGGGGTGTTGATATAAGAGGGCAAACATTGAAGGTGGTGGTATTCAGAAACAAAACACTGGGGAATATGGATAAAGGGAAAAAAGGGGAAAAATACAAACAGAAGGAAGATAGCATGGAGGACAATAAAGCATTAGTAATTATAACTTTGATTGTGAATGGTATGAACTATCCCTTAAAATGTAAGCGTAAAGCAGAGTGGATTAAAAACCAGAATCCTATCATATTCTGCTTACAAGAAACACATTTGAAGTAGAGAGATGCATATAGAGTAAAGGTAAAAGGTTGGAGCAAAATATAATTTGCTTCAGCTTAAATGAAAAAAACAGCGTAGCAATCCTTATCTCAGACAAAGCAGCTACAAAAAATAGTGTTAAAAGAAATAAGGAAGGAAACTATATCCACCTAAAAGGTACCATAGACAATAAAGTAATTTCAATACTAAATATGTATGCACCAAATTGGATAGCATCCAAATTCTTAGAGGAGACCTTTAAAGAGCTACAAAAAGATGAAGAGAGGAAAACTCTACTAGTGGGAGACCTTAACCCCCCACTCTCAGAAGAAAAATTGAATCATGAAATAAACAAGAAGGAAGTTAAGGAGTTAAATGGATTGTTAGAAAACCTAGATATGTTAGATTTATGGAGGAAATTAAATGGGGATAGAAAGGAATATACTTTTTCTCCTGCAGTACATGGCAATTACATAAAAAATGACCATGTACTAGGATATAAAAACCTAATGATCAACTGCAGAAAGGCAGAAATAGTGAATACATCTTTCTCAGATCATAATGCAATAAAAATCATATGCAATACTGGGCCAGGGAGATATGGACCCAGAACTAATTGGAAACAAAAAAAGTCCTCATGTTAAAGAATGAGTGGATCAAGCCAAAAATTATAGATGGAATTAATTATTTCATCCCAGATTATGACAATAATGATACAACATACCAAAACCTATGGGATACACTCAAGGCAGCTGTCAGGGGATATATTATATCTTTAAATGTATACATGAATAAATCAATTAACTAAATATTCAACTAAAAATTAGAGAAAGAACAAATGAAAAACAACCAAAAAATACCAAATTAAAAATTCTAAAAATTAAAGAAACAATAAGATTGAAAGGAAGAAAACTATTGAACTAATAAATAAAACCAAGATCTGGTTTTATGAAAAAAAAACAATAAAATTGATAGACCTCTGGTCAAATTTATTAAAAAAAAGGAAAGAAGAAAACCAAATTGCTAGTATCATAAATGAAAAAGTTGAACTCACCACCAATGAGGAAGAAATTAAATTAAAAATTTGGGATTATTTTGCCCAACTCTATGCCAATTAATTTGACATTCTAAGTGAAATGGATGAATATTTATAAAAATGTAAGTTGGTCAGATTTAATGAAGAGGAAATTAAAAACTTAAATGACCCTACCTCAGAAAAAGGAATTCAACAAGCCATTATGGAACTCCCTAAAATAATCTGCAGGGCCAAATGGATTCAAAAGTGAAGTCTATAAAACATTTCAGGAACAATTTTTTCCAATTATGTATAAACTCTTTGGAAAAATAGGTGAAGACGGAACTCTGCCTAACTCTTTCTATGACAACAATATGTTACTGATACATAAACCAGGAAGAGTTAAAATAGAGAAAGAAAATTATAGACCTATCTCCCTGATGAATATAGATGGAAGAATCTTAAATAAAATCTTAGCAAAATGATTACAAATTATCACTAGAATACTACAATATGATCAAGTAGGATTTATCCCTGGAATACAGAGTTGGTTCAATATTAGAAAAACTGTTGTATAGTTAATTATATCAATAACATACATATCAGAAATCATAGGATCATATCAATAGATGCTGAAAAAGTTGTTTTTAGGGTTTCTTTTGCAAGGCAATGGGGTTAAGTGGCTTGCCCAAGGCTGCACAGCTAGGTAATTATTAAGTGTCTGAGGCTGAATTTGAACTCAGATCCTCCTAACTCCAGGGCTAGTGCTCCATCCACTACACCTTCTAGCCATCCCATAAAAAAAAAAAACTTTTGATAAAATACAGCACCCATTCCTAATAAAAATACTAGAGTGTGTAGGAATAAATGATTTGCTCCTTAGAATACTAATCATATCTATCTGAAAACATCAACAAGCATTATATGCAAGGGGGATATGCTGGAGACATTCCCAATAAAATCAGGTGTGAAACAATGATGTCCATTATCATCACTACTATTCAATATTGCATTAGAAATATTAGCTTCATCAATTAGAGAAGAAAAAGTAATTGAGGGAACTAGAACAGGGATTGAAGAAACAAAATTTTCACTCTTTGCAGAAGATATGATGGTATACTTAAAGAATCCCAAAAAGTCATCCAAAAAATTACTGGAAAAAATTAGCAATTTTAACAAAGTTTCAGTATATAAAATAAACCATCATAAATTTTATATATATGACTAGCAAGATACAGCAGGAAGAATTAGAAAGAGAAATACCATTCAAAGCCACCTCAGACAAAATAAAATACCTGGGAGTCTATTTGCCAATGCAGACCCTGAAACATTTTGAAAACAATTACAAAACACTCCTTACACAAATTAAATCAGATTTAATTAACTGGGCAAATATCAACTGCTCATGGATAGATCGAGCTAATATAATAAAAAAATGACAATTCTATCAAAACTAGACTTTCTTTTTAGTATTCTACCAATCAAAATTCCAAAAAAAAAAATACTTCAATTAGTTAGAATAAGTTGTAAGGAAATTCATATAGAGAAATAAAAAGTCAGGAATTTCCAGGGATTTAATGAAAAAAGTGCAAAAGAAGGTGGCTTAGCCCTACCTGATCTAAAATTATAATATAAAGCATCAGTCATTAAAACTGTCTGGAATTGACTAAGAAATAGAGAGGTGGCCCATTGGAATAGACTAGTTGCAATAGCAGGAGATGACTATAGTAATCTGCTGTTTGATAAACCCAAAGATTCCAGCTATTGGAATAAAAGCTCTCTTAATAAAAACTGCTGGAAAAATTGGAAGTTAGTAACAAAGTAACTTAGATTAGACCAACACCTCACACCATATATCAAGATAAGATCCAAATGATTACAGGATTTAGACATAAAAACAATAGTATAAGCAAATTAGAAGATCAAGGAGTAGTTTACCTGTCAGATCTATGGAAAGGGAAGCAGTTTATGACAAAGGAAGAGATGGAGAACATCACTAAAGTCAAATAAGATGATTTTGATTACACTAAATTAAAAAAAATTTACACAGAGGAAACCACTGTAACCAAAATCAAAAGAAATGTAGTAAACTTGGAAACAATGTTTACAACTAATGTTTCTGACAATGGACTCATTTCTAAAATATACAAAGAACTGAGTCAAATTTGAAAAAAAAAACATTCCCCAACTGACAGTGAAATGCAAAGGCAATTTACAGATGAGGAGATCAAAGCAATCCATAGTCTTATGAAAAATTGCTCTAAATCATTACTTATTATAGAAATGCAAATTACAGCTTCCCTGAGGTACCACCTCATACCTCTCAGACTGGCCAATATGACCAGAAAGGATAATGATAATTGTTGGAAGGCTTGTGGAAAATCTGGGACACTATTACATTGTTAATGGAGCTGTGAACTCATCCAACCTTTCTAGAGAGAATTTTGGAACTACACACAAAGGGCAACAAAAATGTGTATACCCTTTGATCCAACATTACCAGTACTGGGTCTATTCCCTGAAGAGATGATGAAAAAAAAGGGGTAAAAACATTACTTGTACAAACATATTCATAGCAGCCCTGTTTGTGGTGGCAAAGAATTGGAAAACAAGTAAATGTCCTTCAATTGGGTAATGGCTTAGCAATCTGTGGTATATGTATACCATGGATCACTATTTTTCTATTAGAAACCAGGAGTTATAGGAATTCAGGGAAGCCTAGAGGGATTTGCATGAACTGATGCTGAGTGAGATGAGTAGAACTAGAAAAACACTGTACACCCTAACAGCAACATGGGGGCAATGATCAACCTTGATGGAATTGCTTATTCCATTAGTGCAACAATCAGGGACTATTTGGGGCTGTGTGCAATGGAGAATACCATCTGTATCCAGAGAAAGATCTGTGGAGTTTGAACAAAGACCAGTGACTATTACCTTTAATTTAGGAAAAAATCTGATATCTTATTGTCTGATATTGCCATCTCTTACAATTTATATTTCTTCCTTAAGGATACAACTTTTCTCCCATCATGTTCAATTTGGATCAATATATACCATGGAAACAACATGAAGACTGGCAAATTGCCTTCTGTGGGCATTGGGGGGGAGGATAGTAAATTTAGGGGAAAATTATAAAACTCAAAATACATAAAATCTTTAAAAAAACAAAAAGAAATGAGACTTTTATCAGAACTATTGCTTGTGAAGATTGTTTTTCAACTTTCTCCTTTTCTTCTAATTTTGGTAGCATTGATTTTAGTAGTGCAAAACCTTTTTAATTGAATACAAACAAAACCATTTATTTAATAGTTTATAATGTACTCTAGTTCTTGTTTGTTCATAAATGTATCCTTTTCCATAGATCAGATAGATAGAGTATTTTTTTCTAGTAATTTTTCTATGGTATCACTTGTTATGTCTAAATCCTATACCTGTTTTGTTTACCTTATTTTGGTATAATGTGAGATACAGATCTATGCATAGTTTTTGCCATAGTATTTTTTACAGTTTTCCCAACAACTTTTGACAAGTAGTGAGTTCTTATCCTAGAAGCTGTTGTTTTTGGGTTTGTCAAATACTTGACTACTGTTGTCATTTACTGTATTTTTTTTTGAACCTGTCCTAAAGCATTGATCCATTAATTTATTTTTTAACCAGTACCAGACAGTTTTGATGACTTCTGCTTTATAGTTTAGTTTAAGATCTGGTAGTACTAGAATTTCTTCCTTTATATTTTTTTTCCATCAGTTCACTTGCTTTTTTTTTTTGCTCCAGATAAATTTTGTTATTATTTTTTCTAGCTCAGTAAAGTTGGTATTTGGTTGTCTGATTGTTATGGCATAGAATAAGTAATTTAATTTGAGCAGAATTGTCATTTTTGTTATATTAGCTCAACAAAACCAGGAGCATTTGACATTTTTCCACTTATTAAATATGACTAGTTGGGTGAGGAGTGCTTTATAATTGTACTCAAATAGTTTCTGCAATTTTCTTGGGAAGTAGATTTCCTAGTATTTAATGTTGTCTAAAGTTATTTTAAATGGAATTTCTGTTTTTATGTCTTTCTCTTGGAATTTGTTGTTCATATATATAAATGATGATGATGATTTAAGTGGATTTATTTTTTATTCTACTAGTTGGTTGAATTGGTTAATTGTTTCCAAGAGTTGCTTTTTTAGATGATTTTTCTTGGCTTCTCTACATACATTTCAGCAAAATAGCTTTGAATTATCTATTTCATTTCCTCCTCATTGGTGGTTAGTTCACCCTTTTTCTCTTTGATATTGGCTATTTGACTATATTTTTTCTTTTTAAAATTAGATTAAATAAATGTTTGTCTATTTTATTGACTTTTTCATAAAATCAACTGAATTTTATTTGATCAATAGTTTTCTTCATTTCACTTTTATTAATCTCTCCCTTGATTTTCAGAATTTCTAATTGGGTATTTAATTGAAAACCTTTAACTTGTTCTTTTTCTAGCTTTTTAGTTGCATATTCATTTATCTCCTGTTTATTTTATTCATATAAGCATTTAGAGATATAAAGTTTCCCTTCAAAACATGCCTTGACTATGTCCCAAATATTTTATATGTTATTTATATTTTTATATTATTTGTATTTTATATTATTTATATTTTGTTAATATCATTTCATGGATATAATTTTTGTTTATTTCTATCATTTGGTTGTGGATCCATCCATTATTTAAGATTAGGTTATTTAATTTCCAGTTAGCTCTTGGTTTATCTTTCCCTCACCCTTTACTACATGTAATTTTTATTGTGATATGGTCTGAAAAATTTGCATTTATTATTTCTGCCTTTCTGCATTTTATTGTAAGGCATTTTCCCCTTAGTTCATGTACCATTTTGGTGAAGGTTCCATATACTGCCTAGTAAAAGGTATATTCTTTTCTATTCTCATTAAGTTTTCTCCAGTGGTCTATCATATCTATGTTTTCTAAGATTTCATTCACCTTCTTAACTTCCTTCTTGTTCATTTTGCTGTTATATTTATCAAGTTCTGAAAGAGGGTGATTGAGGTTTGCCATTATTAAAGTTTTGCTTTCTATGTCTTCTAATTTACTCAGCTTTTCCTCTAGTTACTATATCACTACTTGCATAAATGTATAGTAATGATAAAGCTTCATTGCCAATGGTGTCTTTTAAGAAGATACAGTTTCCTTCCTTATCCCTTTTAATGAGATTGCTTTTTGTTTTTACTTTATCCAAAATTTGGATTGCTAAATCAGGTATATATTTTTACTTCAGTTTAGGCATAATATATTTTACTACAACCTTTCAGTTTTACCCTGTGTGTATCTCTGTTTTAAACATGTTTCTTTTAAACTACATATTGTCGTACTCTGGCTTTTATTCCATTCTGCTATCCATTTCTGTTTTATGGGACAGTTCATCCCTTGTACATTTACAGTTAAGATGACTAATTCTCCATTTCCCTCCATACTATCTTTCTCAATTCATATTTATCTCTTTCCTTTTCTCTTATTCCTCCTCACTAAAATTTTACTAACTTTCCCCCTTGCCTTTTTTTTTTAATTTAACTTTTGGTTTATTTTCACTTATACCTTCATTCCCTTTTATTAATTCCTTCTTCTCTTATCTTTCCATTTCCTAGTCCCTCCCACCTTCCCTGTAGATTAAGTTAGATTTTTAATATATCTTTTTCCCTCACAGGGATAAGTCTCTTGAATAGAATTTACTCAGTAATCACATTCTCCCTTCTATCCCTCTAAAATTACAAATCTTTGTGCCTCTTCCCTTGGTGTTATTTATTGCTCTATTATTATTAATCAGGTATCATCAATCACAGCTTAAATATTTGATTGCTTGATAAACTCCTATTGTTATCAAGATATCATCACAGATTGTTTACTCCATTGCTTGATAGATAGAATTGATTCAAATTGCATCACATTGCAATTATAATCATTTTTACCTTATCCCCTTTTCAAATATCTTTCAAATACACACAATCCTCCTAGTAAGCCAAAGTATCACCCAAAGCCATATAATTTCTTGAACTATTTTGCCCCTCCCCCAGGCCTATTTTCTTTCACACTTTACCACCCCTGCCTTCCCACCCAGGATACTTAACATCTTTTTCATAAACAAGGCTTATTTTCTCCCCCACATCGCCCTCCTCTCTCCACCCAGGGAGTAACAAGGGGTAATGCCTTGTTAAGTGAAGCATCAGTTAAATAAATCCTGATCTAATTAACTGTAATTAAATTAAAGATCTCTAAGTACTTGAATGCTCTGAGAATTTTACTAATGAGTGTAAGTTACAGAGACATCAACTCATGCTCTCAAAGTTTATGATGCCCTCATTAGACAATGTGCTAAGCACAGTGGGATTGAAATGAGTGAACAATAAGACTCTTAAATTTAAAGTTAACACCCCTGCTTTTCTTCAGGGATTTATATCTCAAACATAATGATGTCATATTGGACCTCTTCAGCTGAGAGATAAGACCCAATTATACCCATATCCTTTAGGTTCATTCTCTTCAATTATAGTCTACCTTCTAATTAGTCTAAGAAAATTAATGTTCTAAAAATTAGAAGAGTTTTATCTTCCCTTTTAGTGTTGTATACAATTTGATATTCTTGACTGACATTTGTTTTGTTTTTTCCTTCTTCTTTTCACTTATCTTTTTTTATGTAACTCTTTTATGTAACTGTTGAGTTGCATGTTTGGTGATTGAATTCTTGTTTCAGTTTTTCTCTTTGTGTCAGGAAATTCTGAATATCCTCTATTTCATTGAACATCCATTTTTTTTCCCCCTGACAATATATGCTGAATTTTGCAGGTAAGTACATTCTGGGTTATAATCCCATATCCTTTACTTTCGGGAAAAATGTTATTCCAGGTCTTCTGATCTTTCAATGTTAAGGCTAAGTCCTGTGTGAATCTGAATGTTTCTTTTATTTAAGGGTTCTGGAATTTGGCTATTAAAGTCCTTGGAGCTTTTATCATGGGTTCTCTTTATGGAGATGTTCTGTGGATTCTTTCAGTAGTTATACTGTAATCTTGTTTTAGTACATTTGGATAGTTTCCTGTATGATGATTTCGAGGTTCTTTTCTTTATCCAGTCTTTCTAATATTCTGATGATTCATAGATTTTTCTATGGATCTATTTTCCCGGTCATTCATTTCCCTTAAAAGGTACTTTACATTTTCTTCAGTTTTTTGCTTTTTTCTTTTGAGTAATGCAATTTCTTAATCTTGTAGCTTCATTGTTCAAGTCTAATTTTTTGGGTTTTATTTTCTTCAAATAGTTTCTGTGCTTCCTTTTACAGTTGATTATTTTTTACTTTCAAAGGAGTTGATTTCTTTTGTCAATTTTTCATATTTTTCTTGCATGACTTTCATTTTTTCCCCATTTTTCTTTTTTTTTCCTCTTCTTTGGTTTTTTAAAATTCTTTTTTTTTAGCTCTTCAATGAGCTTTTGTATTTGAGTTCAATTTATATTCTTTTTGAAAATTCCCTTGTGAGTGATTTTTTTCCTGCTTTATTCTTCAGAATATTATTCAGGGTTATCATCTCTGCCTATAAAGTAGTTTTTTATAGTGAGCACTCTTTTAGATTTTTGTTCATCTTTGCTGTTCTAGCTCTGCTCCTGAGATACAAGGAGTATAAATCCATTTTTTTTTATTTAGCTGGGATCTAATCCTTACCTTGCTGTTGGCCAAGATGTTACCTTTGTAGCCCAGGCCTTGCCTCTGCAGAGGTTTTCTTTTCTTTTTTTCTCTCCTTTATGTCCAGCTTCTGTCTTAATAGTGATATGATCCCAATCCAATCCTGTCTTTGATCATGGTGTTCTCAGGGGTCAGACTTTGTTTGGAGTTGGGGAACTCCCCTGGTTTATCTATTTAGTTGGGCACCTCTGCTGTTATTAAGCTCTTGGGACCTGGATTGTACTGTGGCTAAAAGCCTCCTTCACTGGCTTTCCAACTCTCCCACCTCCTGGACTTTACTTCCCCTTTTCCCCCAAACAGACAAAATTTCACTGACGATCCTCCATGATTTCTACACTTGAAAATTTCTTTGAACCTTCTATTTTTCTTGGTGGGAACTGTAGTATGAATGTCAGAGTAGAAGCTTCATTTATCTTTGGTAGGGAAAAGCTCTGGGAGCATGTTGGCGTCATGCTGCCATCTTGGCTTCTCCCTGTTAATCTCCAACATATATTTTTAGTGACTTACTATATGTCGGGCACTGTGCTAAACTCTGCATGCAAATAAAAGCAAAACTGGTTCTTGTTTCCTTCATTTTCAATATGCATATAACATGTAAATAACTTGGAATATTCAGGATATTTGCTAAGAAGATGGAAGCTAATTTTAAGAGTGGAAAATATTAGCCTGGTTCCTCTCTGCTAAATATTTCTAAATTGGTAACTAGAACCTTAAAAATCAAAGAAGTTAAGAATATTGCTCTTAGAACATAGCAATTTAATAACTAGGATATAAAATGGTAGAAGCAGAATGGGCATTTAAACGTGGTCTCTAATGTCATGAAAGGGCATTTTCAATTCAGAAAATCATTTGTTGAGGGGGAGGAGGAGGGGAGGAGTCAGAGTCCAGGCTTAGCGCGGCCTCGGGCTCTAGCAGTGACAAGCGGGCGACCCGGGGAGCCTCCCCCTCGGCAGGTGCCCCGCCCCCCCTCCCCCCCCCCCCCCCCCCCCCGCAGCCGCTGCCACCCGCCGCAGCTGCCAGCGCCAGGGCCGCCTCCTGCTCTGCCAGCCCAGACGTAGCGAAGGGGGTGTCTAAGAAGTTTTCAGGAACATGGCTCGTGCCAAGCAAACCCCCCATAAATCCACCGGTGCTAAAGCCCCCAGAGAGCAGCTCACCACAAAAGCCACTCGCAAGAGTGCGCCCTCTACCGGAGGGGTCAAGAAGCCTCACCGCTACAGGCCGGGTCCTGTGGCTCTCCGTGAAATCAGACATTATCAGAAGTCCATCGAACTTCTGATTCGTAAACTCCCCTTCCAGTGTCTGGTGCGTGAAATTGCTCAGGACTTCCACACAGATCTGCGCTTCCAGAGTGCAGCAATTGGTGCTTTGCAGGAGGCAAGTGAAGCTTCTCTGGTTGGCCTGTTTGAGGACACCAACCTATGTGCTATCCACGCCAAACGTGTCACAATCATGCCAAAATATATCCAGCTAGCACGCCGCATACGTGGAGAACGTGCTTAAATTCCACTATGATGGGAAACATTCTTCATTCTCAAAACAGAAAAAAATAATCTCTTCTTCCTGTTATTGGTAGTTCTGAATGTTAGATATTTTTTTTTTCCCATAGGGTCAAAAGGTACCTAAGTATATGATTACGAATGGAAAAATAGGGGACAGAATCAGGTATTGGCAAGTTTTTTCCATTTTCATTTGTGTGTGAATTTTGAATATAAATGCGAGGACATAAAGCATTAATGTGGTCAAAAAATGTTTCCGTGAACAAGTTTCAATTATTCAACTTTATAACAATTATAAATAAACCTGTTAAATTTTTTCTGGACAATGCCAGCATTTGGATTTTTTTAAAAAGTAAATTTCTTATTGACGGCAACTAAATGGTGTTTGTAGCATTTTTATCATACGGTAGATTCCATCCATTCACTATACTTTTCTAACTGAGTTGTCCTACATGCAAGTACATATTTTTAATGTCGTCTGTCTTCTGTGCTGTTCCTGTAAGTTTGCTATTAAAATACATTAAACTAAAAAAAAAAATAATTTGTTTCAAATTAAGTCTCCAGATTAGTCTAGAGATTCAATGTTTTATTGTCAAATTTCTAAATTAACAACATTAAAAAATTTATCTTGACTTTAATTTTACCTTTTATTTCTTAGGAAATAGAAAGAGTAAAAGGATAAATGCAGGATGGTATAAAAGAAAGGGAATAGAAGAGGTGATAAAATTTCAGTAAATCCATTTGAAAATTTTCATTGCAAAATTTGTAAGAGTTGTCAATTAGGGAAGAGATTGAGGGTAAGAAATAAGATTATCTGTGATTTTCTATTTCTTGGTCTCTTATCTAAAATCATGACCATTCATATACTTGTCATATTTATTTAATTCATTAAAACCCCAAGCCTCTGTTGGAAAACTCACTGATAATATTTACTGAAATAAATATAATAGATTCTTCTTAACCCCTATCACCTAGAGAGAAGAGATTCCAATCTAAAATACTTATCAGCCAGGTCCTCAATAAAAACACCAGTGGTGTTTTTGTGTTTGTCTTTAATTTCTTTTTTTTTAATTTATTCAATCTCAAAATGGACAAAAATCAACTAGGATCCAAATCAACTAGGATCCACCTAAGATTATTCTTTCTGTAATCCTGACTTTGACTGAACTGAGTTATTATGATATATAATAAATTTTCAGGAAAGTGAAGGTGGAGTGAATCAACAATTTCAGCTTTATTATTTAAGGACCTAGATGCATCCACAGAATAACATGGCTCTAATAATAATAATCATAATAATGAATTTACTAGGGACCTCAGTTTCTAATGAGGTGGGATGGTTTCTATCTCTTTACCCTGTAATTTAAGATACTTTCTGATGATGTTAGTCCTTCATTCTTTATTTTTAAGGGTATTTTTGCAAGGCAATGGGATTAAGTGATTTGCTCAAGGTCACACAGCTAGGTAATTATTAAGTGGCTGAGGCTGGAATTGAACTCTGGTACTTTTGACTCCATGGCTGGTGCTCTATCTACTGCACCACCTAGCCACCCCTCCTTCATTCATTCTTGAAGAAGACCAAGACATCAGGGAAGTGATACCATGTTAATAAATTGAAATGGATTTGCATGATGGGGTACTGTGCTAAGTCACTAACCTCATTTTTTCCTTCAGTCAAATGAATTCAGTGACCAGATAAGAACCAGGAACACTGGAGATGGTCCTAAATACTTTCTAAATATCAACATTTCACTTCAAAATCACAATTAGTTGCTGTTGTACTATTTAACAAGTAATATAAAAAGACCATCTGAAAAACAGGCCTAGCCTCAAGGAGCTCACATCATACTCACAATACAATATGTAAAAATGAATGCAAATATAGGATAAATGTAAGATAAAGATGAGGGAGAAAACACTAAAAATAAAATTCTATTAGTGAGTCAAATAGGGGAAAGTATCACATAAACTATTTAGAAAAAATAAATGGTGCTTAGAGATAAAAGTGAGAAAGAATCATATTCTAAAATGTTTCTATGATATTATACATTGAGTACTGAGTTTGGGAACTGGCAAGTAACTGAATTTAACTAGGTCATAGAGCCAATGAAGGGAATTAATCTTACATATGACTGGAAAAGGTAAATAGGGGATGGAATATGGATAATCTTGACTGAGGAATCTGTATTAATATATACATATGAATGACAGTCAAAAACTATATTTAGCATATAATATGTGTAAAACACTGAAAACAGAGATAAAAATTAAAAAAAAAAAACATGGTATTAATTGTACTCAAAAATGCTTACATTTGAATGGAAACAACAGAACAATTAGCAAGTTTCAGTTGCAAGTTAGGTGGGAAGGTCTGGTAGATCCTTAGGTTTAGTGAATTTATTTTTTCCAATTATAAGCAAAGTAGTTTTCAACATTCATTTTACCAGATTTTGAGTTTCAGATTTGTCTGCTACCCTCCCTTCCCTCCCGCCTCCTCCAAGGAAGCAAACAAACATACATGTACATGCACATGTACAATCATGTTTAACATATTTCTACATAGGTCATATTATTTAAGAGGAATTAAAAGTAAGAGGGAAGAAAACCATGAGAAAGGAATTTTTAAAAGTAATCATAGTATGTGATGCTATGCATTCAGAATCCATTGGTTTTTCTCTTAATGTGTATGGTATTTCTAAAACATGTCTCTCAGAATTGCTTTTAGTCACTGTACTACTGAGAAGAGCTGGGTGTCCATCATAGTTGATCATCTCATTATATTTCTCTTTATGTATACAATATTATCCTTCTTAATTAGCATCAATTCATACAAGTTTTTCCAGGTTTTCTCAAATCTGGCTGTTCAGGATTTCTTGAATAACAATAATATCACATCCTATACTTATTTGAAAATTAGTTCAAGCATTCCCCAATTACAGGATATCCCCTCAATTTCAAATTCTTTAACACTATTTTCTGAGCTGCTATAACTATTTTTTGAACTTTTGAAACTTTTCTCAATTTTTATAGTTTCTTTGGGATATACTCAAGTAGTGATATTACTGGATTAAAGGATATGCACAGTTTTATTGCTCTTTGGACATGGTTGGTATGCTCAAAGAGGTGAAGCCTGAGAAGTGTTTAATTTGCAATCAATAATGATGTAGAACATTTTTTAATATGACTATATATAGCTTCAATTTCTTCACCTGAAAACTAGCCATTCATATTCTTTTGACCATTTTTGTATTGGATAATGCATGTATCATTATAAATTTGACTAAATTCTCTCTATATTTTAGAAATTATTCTATATTAGAAATACTAAAATCAAAATAATTTCCCTGCTTTCTGCACCCATTCTAATTTTGGTTGCCTTGGTTCTGTTTGTGTAAAACCTTTTTTTCCAATTAAGTTTAGTAAAAATTATCCAGGTCAAAATTTATAATATACTTTACCTCATGCTTTTTGATAAACTCCTCTCCTCTCTTTAAGTATGATGAACAATTATTCTTTATTTTCCTAATTGGCTTATGGCATCACCTTTATATCTAAATTCAGTACCCAATTTTATCTTTTCTTTGTATAGAGTGTGAGAATTTATCCTATTATTTTTGTTATTAATGTGGACAATTATTCTATTTGTTTCCCTAATACTGAACCATCCCTGCATTCCTAGTATAAATCCTACCTGATAATAGTTTATTATCCTAATGATTATTTGCTGTAACCACTTTGCTAAAATTTCATTTAAAAATTTTCAACAACATGCATTAGGAAGATTGGCCTTTACTTTTGTTCGTCTGTTTTGGCTCTTCCAGGTTTAGGTATCATTACCATGTTGGTGTTGTAAAAGGAATTTGACAGTACTCCATCCATGTTTTGGAATGATTTATAGAATAGGAATTAATTGTTCTTTAAATGTTTGGTAGAATTCACTGTATTTCTGAAATGGGGTTATTTAAGTATTTATTTCCTTTTCTATTAATAATTTCACTTTTAAAGGTATTGTTTTCTTCAGTCAATTCTTCATAATTCTTCATGTCTGTCATTCTTTCCCCTCCATTTTGCTTCTTCACTTCTTTATTTTTAAAATCCCTTTTGAGCTCTATCAAGAGACATTTTGGCTTTCAGACCAATACAAAAACCACCTTCAGACTTCACATGTCTACATTTCACCACTGTTTTTCTCTTTGGAGATCATATCTTTATCAATCTTATCAGAATAGCAAGTTTTTATGGCTTGCTCTTTTTCAAAAAATTAATTTAATTTATTTTTCCCCTGTTTACATGCAAAACCAAAATTCATCATTCACTTCCAAAACCTTGAGTTCCACATTTTCTCCCTTGCTCCCACCCCACTCTCCCTCATTGAGAAATCAATCACTTGGTATAGTTTAAAAATGTATAGTCTTGAAAATATTACTACAATAGTCATGTTTTAAAAGTAAACATAGTCCCCTCCCCCCAAAATAGAGAAAATTCAAAAAAACAAAGTGATAGAAAGTATGATTCAGTCTGTATTGAGACACCATCAGTTCTATCTTTGGGATACATAGTAGTCTTTATCATAAGTGCTTCAGAGTTCTCTTAGGCCACAGCATTGCTGAGAAAGAGGTCAATCACAGTTTATCATTCTCCAATATTATTGTTCCTTTGTATAAAGTATATTTGCCATTGCATCTGCATCTGTTCCTGTGGGTTGTTTACTGAGAGCACCCTGTTCATCATTTTCTATAACAGAACATTATTTCATCTCAATCATATACCACAATTTGTTTATCCATTCCTGCTCCATTAGTCATCCCATCAGTCTCCAACTTCCTGCCACTAGAAATAAACTGTAGTAAATAACCCTATACTTATAGGTTCTTTTTTTCCTGTATTTCATCTCTTCTGCAACATAGACCTAGCAGTGGCACTGCTAGGCTAAAGATAAGGCATGGTTTATAGTCCCTTGGGTATAATTACAACAGGATTCTTGAATCATTTCACAATTTCTGCAACAGTACATCAATGTCTCAATTTTCCTACAACCCTTCCAACATTTGTCATTTTTCCTTCTGTACTATTAGTCAACCTATTTGTTATAAGGGAGTAATTCAGAATTGTTCCAACCCACATTTATCTCATCAATAATGATTTAGGACATTTTTTTAAAAAAATGATTTAAATAAAGTGCATTGATAACATCTGATGAAAACTATTCATATATCTTGATCATTTAACAATTGGGGAATCACTTTTTATTTTTCTATAAATAAGATTTTATATATATATGTGTGTGTGTGTGTATATATATATATATATATATATATATATATATATATATATATGTAAAATTCCCTATAAATTTGAGTCAGTTCTATATTTGAGAAATAGTCTTTATCAGAGAAACTTGTTTCAATATTTTTTCTCACAGTTGCTTTTGCTAATAGTACTTACCTCCATCTTATTTCTTCCATCTCTATTTATTATAGTCTCTCTCTACTTAACCCTGCTCCTCTTCAAGCGTTTTGCATTTGGTAACACCCTCCTACAATCTTCCCTTCCTTTCTCTTTCTCCCATCCCTTTACTCTGCTACTTTGTTCTAGAATAAGAGATTTCTACACTCAATTGAGTAATATATTTCCTCTCTGAACCAATTTGATGACAGTAGTGTTTAACTCCCCCTTACTCCACTCTACTGCAAAAGGTTTTTCTTGTCTTTTTTATGTGAAATAGTTTATCACATTCTATCTCCTTTCCCTTTCTTCCAGTACATCCCTTTCTTGCCCACTAACTTTATTGTTTTAAATATACAATCTTTTCAATTTGAAATCCTACTTGTGCCTTGGCTCTATGTATTGTTGTCATGATAAATGAGATATTTCAAATGAGTTATCAGTATCATCTTCCCAGACAGGAATATAAAGAGTCCAACATCATGAAGTCCCTTATGATTTTGATCATTTAATCAGGAACATTTGAAAGTTCCGTATTACTTTGAATGTCTATCTTTCCCCTGAAAGAATATTTTCCAGTTTTGCTGGGCAGTGTATTTTTGGTTGCAATCCAAGCTACTTTGCATTCAAGAATTTCATATTTCTCTCTATGATCTCTTAATATAAAAACTGCTAAATCATGTGTTACCCTGAATATGAGTCAGGGATATTTGATTTTTTTTTCTTTCTGGCTACTTGCAATATTTTCTTGATTTGGAAGTTCTGAAATTGGTTATAATATTCCTACCAGTTTTCAGTTTGGAATATTTTTTAGTTGGTGATCAACGGACTCTTTAAATTTCTATTTTATCCTCTGCTTCTAGGATATCATGAGAGTTTTCCTGGATAATTTTTGAAACTGATATCTATGCTCTTTTTTGTTTTAAATGTTTTTATTTAAAATTATCTCTATTGGAGGAGTTATAGGTCAGTTGTTTTTCCAATACCTTATTTCACTTCTTTTTTTTCATTCTTTCGTTTTGTTTTATTGTTTTAGATTTCTTACATTGTATTCAACTTCCCTTAGTTTCATTCCATATTTTAAGGAATTAATTTTCCTTAGTGAACTTTTCTATGTACATTTCCATTTGACCAATTCTACTTTTTTAAGTCATTCTTTTCCTCATTTGCCTTTTGCAACCCTTTATCCTTTAGGCCCAAACTGGATTTTTATATATTATTTTCTTCAGTTTTTTTTTAGAATCTCCTTCATCAAATTATTGACTCAATTTTCATGATTTCTCTGTATCACTCTCATTTCACTTTTTCATTTTTTTCTCTACTCATTAAAGAACTTTTCTGAGCTTCTCTATGGTTGAGACCAGTTCATATTTTTCTTGGAGGCTTTGTATGCAAAAGCTTTGATTTTGTGATTGTTTTATGCATTTGTAATTTAATCCTTCATATGACCAAAGTAATTGTCTAAATTCAGATTTTTTCTTTCTGTTGTTTTATCATTTCCCCAACCTATGACTTGAATATTAACTCTTTGATAAGGTGGAGGACACGTTGTTCCAAGCTTTTGAGGATTTTTACAGCCAGTTTCAAAGATACCTGTGAGTTTTCAATTGCTCTAATGTTTTTATGAGAGGTTATGACTGCTCACCCCAGTCTGTGTTCTGGTCTGTGGGTGATCACATATAAGCCTTTCTACCTTGAATATGTGACAAGAGTCCCTCCATTGCATACAGTAATCTCTGTTGTGCTTCTGATCCTCTCCCTAGGACTGGGGCCCTAGACTGTGACCCAGAACTGAGCATGAGCAAGGCAGCAGAGTTCAGCTTCAGGGATAGCAAAGAGACCTCTGCAATGTCCCCTGACCTCCTTACTGTCTATGGATTCTCTAGAAGCAGCTTCCAGGTAGCTCCCAAGGCCACTGGATAAAGTCTGCTGCTGAGTCCTGTGCTGATCCTTCCTTCTTATACTGGTGTGACTAAGTTTTCCTTCTGACCTCTCTAGTTGTACTTGGTCACCACTGGATTGAGAAGCGTGGAGAGTACCACCACTGCTGCTGACTCAGGAGCCCCATGGTCTGTTCTTTGTTGTCTGGAGCCAGTTTCCTCTGGTTGGCCCAATCTGAATTGTAGGTCCTTTCTAACCCTGTTGTAACAGACCCTTCCTGCAGTTCTTCCCAGTTTTCTTGTCTTGAGTGTTTTATTTGGTCATTTTGTGGGTTCTATCACTCTAGAATTTGGTTAGAATTATTATTTAAAAGTATTTGGATTGATTTGGACAAGAATGAAGGTGAGTCACTGCCTTTCTTCTGCCATCTTGCCTCTACTTTCCTCAATTACTTTATTTTGGCAAAGGGGGAACATTCTCAAACTTTTTTGTGCTATGGCCTAGTGGTGCTGGTTTCTGACTTACTGCTTGTCTATGGTATTTCAGGAGTTAACAGTTTATTCCCTGAAGTAGGGTAATGGAACTCAGTCCCACTTACAGTATTAGCATTCTGGGGCTCCAACTTAGTCTTTTGAGCTGAGGTTGGGATCCAAACTGCTGGCCTGATGTAAGTCTGTCTTGCTGAACCTTGAACTGAATTGTGCTCTGAATAAAAGACTTTCGAGCTCTCCTAGCTGTGCTGGGTTATACCCACTTTTTATCCATGTGAGACAGACTTTCATTGCTGTTCCTCTACAATATCTTGAGTTGACAACTTGTATCACTCTGCTCCTTTTGATGGATTTTTTTCTCTTTAGGGTCTGTTTAGAAGCTTAATTTAAAGTTGTTTTGGGGAAAAGCTCTGGGAATTTCCTAGCTTTGCTCTGCCATCTTGGTTCCATACCCCTGGAATTCTCAACTTTCATTACTTTTCTCAATTTTTCTTCTTCCTCTCTTCTTTGTTTTTAACATCTTATTTGAATTCTTCTAATAGGTCTTTTTAGTTTTGAGATAATTCAGAAACCCCACTGATGCTTCATTGTACACATTTGTCATTGCTTTCCTATTCTTAGATGGCACTTTTATCAACCCCATCAGCATAATAGCTTTCTATTTTTTGGATATTTTTGCTCATTTTTGTAGTTGATTTCTGTTGAAGGGTCACAGGTGATTGAGACTCAAGCTTTTTGTGTTAGGCCATGGTGTCTGGTCCTGGCTCTCCACTCTGGCATCTCAGGTGCTCCCAGTTTTAGGGTTCGCCAAACTTATTCCTGCCTGCTAAACTCATATTCCTGGTCTAAAACTTTGCCTTCCAAATTAGGGTTGGGACCCTCACTACTGGCCTGCTCTACCACAGGCTTACAAAGCTGGGACCTGAACCATGCTATGGTTGAGAGCCTCCTAATGAGAGCCTTCCCAACTCTCCCACCTTTGCTAGACTATATCCCCCTTTTACCAACATAATACAGACATTTTCTGAAATTCCTCCATGGCATCTTGAGCTCAGAATTTATTTCCATCTCTTTTTTGTGGGTTCTATCGTTTTAGCACATGTTTAAAAGCTTCATTTAAAGCTGTTTCAGGAAAAGTTCTGGCAGCTTCCTAACTCTCTATCATCACCTTGGTTCCATGCATGAATTTACCAAAGCACTCTTTTTTCTTTCAGTCATATAACTGATTGCAAATCTATACATTCTTTTAAAAATTATTTTATATATTAATAAAATCAGCATTTATTTCCAAAACCTTGAGTTTCAAATTCATTCCCTTTCTCACAGCCCACTCTCCCTATTAAGAAAGCAAGTTATTTGGTATAGGTTAAAAATGTGTAGCTGTAAGACACATTATAACAATAATCATATTGGAAAAGAAGACCTAACTCCCTCCTCACAAAGAAAATGAAACCTCAAGAAAAATAAAGTGAGGAAAAAAGTGTGCTTCATTCTGTATTCACATACCATCAGCTCTTTCTTTGTCATCAGAGAAATTACTTCTCACAATTACCCCCTATATTTTATCCACATTTTCCCACATTTTTCCAACAATTGCTATTGCTAGCTGTAGTTCCCTCCATCCTATTACCCCTTACCCCCATTTACTCTATTCTCTCTCCTTTCATACTGCTCTTTCTCAAAAATGTGTTGAATCTGATTAATATCTCCTACAATCTTCCCTCTTTTCTTTTACCTACACACCTCCATTTTCTCCTGTGTCCCCTTTCTGTCATCCATTTCCTTTCCTATTTTCCTCTAGGGTAAGATTGAATTCCATATCCAATGAGTCTGTATTTTATTTCCTCTCCGATCCCCTTTTTTATGAAAGTAAAAGCTTTCACCCTTTCTTTCACTTTCCCTCTCTCCCACTTCCCTTCCACTTGCCACTTTTATGTAAAATAACTTACCCCATTCTAACTCTCCTTTCCCTTTGTCTGATCACATTCTTTTCTTGCCCATTAACTTCATCTTTTTAATGTATTATCCTTTCAAATTCAACTCCTTCCACACATTGTCTATATATGCTCCTTCTAACTGCCCAAATAAAATGAGAAGTTTCATATTAATTATCTGGATCATCTTCCCAAGCAGGAATAAATATAGTTAAATATCATTATGTCCCTCATAATTTGCTATTCCCTTCTGCTCTCTCTATGCTTCACCTGAGTCCTATACTAGAAAATCAAGCTTTCTGTTCAACTCTGGTCATTTTTATCAGGAAATTTTGAAAGTCCCCTATTTCACTGAATGTACATTGTTTAGTCTTGTTGGGTATTTGATTCATGCTTGTAATCCAAGCTCTTTTGCCTTCTAGAATATCATATTTCAAGTCTTATGATCCCTTAATCTAGAAGCTGTTAAATTTTGTGTTATCCTGCATGTAGTTCCATGATAGTTGAATTGTTTCTTTTGTAGCAGGCAGGAATTGATGGATTCTTTCAATTTCTATTTTATCCTCTGCTTCTAGAATATCAGGGCAATTGTCATGGTGAATTTCTTGCAAATTTTAGGATTTTCATGGATTTTCCAGGTCAGTTATTTTACCAATGAGTAATTTATATTTTCTTCTAGTTTTCATTTTTTGGTTTTGTTTTATTTTTTCTTATTTTTTCACAAAGTCATCAGCTTCCCTTAGTTCAATTCTACTTTTGAAGGAATTATTTACTTCAGACATTTTTTTTTGTATCTCTTGATTCATCTGGCCAATTCTACATTTTAAATCATTCTGCTCATTGCCCTTTTGGACTGCTATTTCCATTTGACCAAAACTGGTTTTAAGATGTTATTTTCTTTGGTATTTTTTTGTAACTCTGTCACCAAGCTGCTGACTTGGTTTTCATGATTTCCCACATCACTCTCATTTCTCTCCCCAATTTTACTTCTGTCTCACTGACTTAATTTTCAAAATGTTTTTTTAAGCTTTTCCATAGCAACCAAGTCACATTCCATAGTGACCAAGTCACATTTTTCTTGGAGACTATGAATACAGAAGCTTTGACTTTCTTATCTTTTGAGTTTCTTTTTCATTCTCCTTGGGACCAATCTCTGTTTGGATTTTTTTTCCTTCTTTTGTTTGCTCATTTCTACAGCCTATGATTTGGTTTTTATCTCTTTTTTAAGGTGAGCTTCTGCTTCCAGAGTAACGGGCACACTGTCCCTAGTTTTTGTACGTTTTTGCAGCTGTTTTCAGGGACGTCTCCAGGGACTTCTTATGTGAAGCTCTGATTCATCTACTGGCATGTGCTCTAGTCTGTGCATGACCACACTTCCTGCCCTGGAACTGTGAGGAAGGTCCCTGCTCTGCTATCATGGTAAAGTTCCTTTTCCTGAGATTGGCTCCCCAAACAGAAACCTGGATGTGAGTATGATCAAAGCAAATACAGTCTCGAGGAAAGCAAAGAGACCTCCGCAATCTCGCTGACCCTCTTATTGTCCATGGGCTGAGCTCTCTGGAAGCAGCTACTGGGTGTCTCTTTGTCAGGTGATTCCCCTAGACCTACTTCTGATTCCCAGGGCTGGGTCTGCGCCCTCCCTCATTTATAAACACAATTTTCCTTCTAGGTTTCCCGATTGCCCTTGCCAATGCCTGGACTGAGAGATCTGGAAACCACTAGTGCTTCAATGAACACAGGCTCCTCCAGTTGCCCAGGGGAGCCTGGATGGCTGGAGTTGTTTCCTCTGCTGTGACCCAACCTATCCTGTGGCCCTTTCTAACCCTAGTGTAAGAGATCCTTCCCACAGATCTTTAAAGCTGCCTTGGGTTGGAAAATTGTTTCAGTTTTTCTGTAGGTTCTGCCACTCTTGGATTGGACTACTCTCTTTATTTAAAGGCATTTGCAGTGGTCTGGGGGAAAGCTTTTGGGAATCCCTGCTTCCACTCAGCCATCTTGGTTCCCTAAAACAGTCTTCTTTAAGTTTACTTACATTCACAAAACAAACAAGCAGAACAACAATAATAGCAACAACAGAACATTTTTGATTGTATGCCTCTTGATAATACCTAGCATTTGATGTTGAGAACTTTTTCCCCAGGTCTTTTTTAGCTATAGATGCTAAGGAAGTCAGGACTACATCTCTAGCAAAGTAAGTTGTCAGTTTATAGCCCAACCCCCTCCCTAAGGTTTGCTTTCCTAGGTGAATGATTGAGGAGATGTTGAGCAATTGCAAGTTGAAAGCAGGATGCTTCAAAAGGCAAGCCACTAGAAGGTTTTAGGCATAAGTATTACATGTCTAAGCCTACCCTGGATGGAATAATGATACATACAATTCATATTCATGTACCACAATTAGAAAGGAGTTAACATAAATAGAATCACTGAGTCATCATACAAATCTTTCAACATAAATAGTAAGATTATTATTAACTCCAATTGACAAAGCAACTGGAATCTGAGGGACTAAGGGTATATAGAGGTAGTTAACTGTCAAGTCAAAAATCAAGGAAGAACTTCTGCAAACAAATGCAATGAACAAATAATAACAGAACAACAATAGCCATTAGCTAACAAGTATTTAGAAGATACTGGTATATCTTGATTTATGCTATTACATGCCTATAAATCTGATTTTTTTTTCAATTTAAGGACTCTTCTTAGAATTCCTTTAAATTGTGGCACCATCTACTTCCTTTAAATTATGATTTTAAAATTCAAGTTACTTTTTTTCCAGAACTCCATAATTTCCCACGCAAGTTATTGCTAATGAATTGCAAACAATATGTAAAGGAACTGGAACAAAAACAAGTAATAGTTGGTGTTACTTGAGCTTTCTCATGGTTAAATTCATAAAAGACAGAAGTCAAGCTATAAAGAATAGAAAAGAAAAAAATAATAGGAGATTCTTATTAGCAAAATTTTTGGATTGAAACAGTCCAGATTAGATAAGTAAGTACTAGGTGGTGTAGTAGATATAGCACTGTGTCTAGCAATAGGATAGTTCTGAATTCAAATATATCTTCAGAAATTTACCAGCTGTGTGACCTTTGGCAAGTCAAACTCTCCTTTAGCTTTGGTTTCCTCATGTGTCAAGTGATAATAAAGTAGTACTTAACTTCCAGGATTGCTGTGACTATCTGATGAGATAATTTTTTCTAATGTACCTGGTAAATAGTAGGTGCTATATAAATGCTATCATCATCATCATCATCATCATCATCATCATCATCATTATCATCATCATCATAATTACTATAAGGGTGTCTTTCAACATCATACTGAAGTTTGTGAATCCAATTCAGTAAATATTTTCTCTTAATATATATTTTATTATTCTTTCTCATTATTTTAGAACTTAATAGTGAGAGCGTACCATAAATGGTTCTAGTCAGCTGCTAGCACTCATTTTTTTCTCTAGTTAAATTTTGATTTATTATCAGTTTAAAAATACCTTGTAATGTTTTATTTTGAGAAAAATAGATTTTTGGGTCATCTTTACTTAACTAAGAAATTGTCTGATGTATATTTTGTGTGTTTCCATGCTCAAACTTTCTTATGTTGAGGTAAACTGTATGTGATAAGCATAAGTAATTGGAGGGCAGAATGATATAAAATATATTAACCAAATTATTAGTAAATTCTTTTATATACCTACCATTTTCTGGTTACTTCACTAACAACTGAAAATATAATGACAAAAGTCCATCCCTGCCCTTAAGGAGCTTGCATTCAATCTGAAAGAAAATTTGGTGAGAAGTCAAAGTAGGTGAGTCCCTGTTAATGCTCTAATAATCATCCTCTAAATTACCTTAGAAAAAATCACTTCATTTTCCAAGTCTTCTATTTCCTGATCTGCAAAATTAGAGGATTAAATTAGGTTATTTTTAGATCCCTTCTACTTATCAAATACCATGTTTCGTTTTCCTCTCTGCCTCCTCACCCTACCCTCATCAATTCTGACATTTTGCAATTTGTTGCTAGACTTCTACCCAATGCTAGTACTACCATATTAATGTGTTCATTGGATTTCAGATATGTAGAGAGGTATACATGCAGAAATATTTTTCATGAAACTATTTGGAATGTGTACTGAGGTTACACAAATTGTTGATTCCAAATAGAAAAATGCATTTTGCCTGAGCATGGAATCACCACAAATGACCCTTCCAATAGCAGTCTCCGTCTTGTAAATGGTTTATGAAATCTAGGCATGGTAAGATCTAGTGAAGTTATTTTTGCTTTTTGCTCACTTGATTTAAGGATATGACTTTGGGCCTGTTTGAGGGCAGAAGAGGGGGAAAAAGCAATAGATGGGGAAGATTGAATATGACTGAAAGGATGGGAATTATGGTGTAAGCAATCTGCTAGAGAAAATAATATGGCATAGGCTCAAGGATTCATGTAAGAAGTTTACATTTGGCAAGAAAGAACAACTGCTTATCAGAGACTGGCATGAAGGAGAATATGCTGAAGCCATTTTCAATGAGACAAGGAAGTTGTTTGAATACTACTTTATGGATATGAATCTGATATCAGATGAAGAATGGATTCAAAGAGTAAGTGATTGGAAGTCAGGAGAATTTCAAATAGAACTTGTTTCAGTATCTACATGAATAATCATGAGTGGCTTGGAGTGCTGAAATGAGAAAAGAAAGTAGAGGATCGATGTGATAGACACACATGTGGTTTGAGAACACATTCAATTGACAAGGTGTCCTACTATCCTGTAAATCACTGTGACCTGATCTTTCCTTATCTGATAAATAGTTGTGTGATCAAGTGTTAGTCTTGTTTACCACTCCAAGTCCTATTTTCCTCATATACAGAATGAAACAAAAGACTTGATATCGTCTGATACCTCTTCTAAATCTGTGATTCTATATCTTTCTGGTAACCTCATTCACTGAGGTATGTAGGTAAGAAAGGAGCAATCTAACTTTCAGTATGTCTCAAATTCAACTAGCTAGGTAATGCTGACTTAATCTGTTTAAACTAGGGGCCATGCTTTACTGCTGTTTAGGAGCAGATAGTGACTGTCATATCAGCCAAGCATCTCCATGATGCCTGGCAATACAGAGCCCTGAAGAGAGAAGATAATGGATTGCTAATTGTTACTATTGCAGCTGTTGCTGGGAGCACCGGCTGCTGAGATCAGAACCATCAACAAGCAGGAGTTTTCATTTTACAATGCATGAATTAAATATCCAGGGAGTGCTACTTGCTACAATGTGTGAAAAGTGTAAATAGGTGGTATTGGGGAACTATAATCAGGGATGGATATAGGCAAAGGCCATTGAAAGTCCCCTGCAGAACAACTGATTAGAGAATGTGATCTGTTTACTGAACAGAGAGCTTTTTAAAGTGAAATGTAGGTAATATGCAGAGCTTTTTTCATCTATTCTGGCTGCCTGGCTGACTCATCACTCACATCCACCACGGACTGTGATTTTCTAGAATCATATAATGTTAAAACTGAAAAGGCCCTTGGAACATAGAATGTCAGAAGTGAATGGAACCTTTAAAATTGTTGTACACAGACAGTCAGAACTGGGAGAGGCTTAGAACTCAGGTTTGAATTCCAAGCCTAAGTGCCAGCATGAGAAGATATATTAGAGGTGTTCTGGTTGAACTCTCTGATGTGATAGATGGTGTTTGGAAGACGAATCACTTTGGTCCAGAAGGTAAGGGACTTTTGCAAGTTCATATAGTAAATAAATGACAAAAAAGGAAGGATTAGTAGCAAAGTTCCCCAATTTCCTACTTAATAGTCTGTAAGACTTTTTGTTCATAAATAAATGGGTAGTCCTTAGTTCTTAGAGTAGCTTGAGTAGAGGAAAATGGATTATCAAAAGGTTAGTAATAGCTAATAATGTAGGGGGAAAAAAGAGGGAGGGGAAAAGTCTTCTTCTGGGAAGACTTCATTTTCTTTTTCATATATATAGAAAACCCTAGAGTACCATATTAAAAGATGGGGCAGACTACAGAATTTTAAGATGAATCCTGCCTTATAAATTGTTCCCACTTAGACTTATTTTCAAAAGATGGATGATAACTCTCAAAAGAATTCCACCTGGCTCTTGTTTGTTAATTCTGAAATTGTCCAGAGATAATAATAATGGTCTTAGTTTTATATTGCATGTATGGAAAGTTTTTCCTTGTAACACCTCTTAAATTTAAATACTTCAATTAGTAGTCCCCCTGTTTAAAATTCAGAAATGGTAAATAACTTGTCCATAGATACACTAAGATGAATGCTTACCCGAATTGTTTAGTCTCTGGGCCCTCAGTCATCATGGAATTTAAAATCATAGACTTTAAAGACATATGGCACCATCACATCAATTAGTCAAATCCTCTCATTTTAGAGATGAGGAAATTAATGGTGGGATTAAGTGACTTATCCAAAATAACAGATACCAAACTAGATATCTCTGACTCCAAATTTAGTACTCTTTCTTCCACACTGCCTATCTCATTTTGCAGGGCCTCTTAAAATAGTTGTTCTTATCCCAAGAAGTGAGCTATTTCACTAAGTCCATCAGTAGAAGCTGAATCCCTTTGAAGTTAGATGAACACTAGTGGAAACAGCTGTTTTCCTGAGCCGGCGTCATCCCACCTTCCTTAAGCTGCTGGTAGACAGTGACGTGATACAGCAAGCTGACTGAGAAGTCAGGGAGCAGCTGCACAAGAATCATAAAACCTATGATTTACTATCTTGCCTGTGCATTTCAGTGCTGCTATTCCCACATGGAGTGATATGTGTAAGTGGGTCAGAGATGAGACCTCAAGAGAGCTGGTCAGGGACAGTCATGTTGAAGAGAGTGAAATTGATGGCTTTTTTTCCCCCAAACAGTTGCCCGGAAAGTAGTTATGTCTAAGAGGCTCAGAGGAGTTATGATTTTTGAGGGATCCTTGTTCTGGTATGGGTGCTCTCTGGACCAGGACTGATCAAAACTGATTTATTCCATCTAATCCTTAACAATTCTTCTTCCTGTCTTTCCATACACTCTCCATTGAGAAGCTCTCCTTTTGAATTGTTTTGTTTTTTGTTTTTAATATTATAAAGATATCAGTGCAATAGTCATATTGTCAAATGTAATTTTTCAAATCAGCTAATATTTTTAATTCATATGTGTCCTAGATGATACATTTATGTCACTTTTTCACAAAAGTCATCATTGGCAATAGGCTTCAGAGATGTAAATATTTTTTATACCTGTTTGAGAGACACTTCACTAGAGAAGCAATAAGACTAGTTCTATTCCACTGAATATTTCATTTTGTTTCAAAATCAATAAGCAATAAAAGCTGTGTGATTTCTTATCCTCTGTGCCTCTGAGTCATTTGTACAATGGGGAAATTGTGGGCTGATATAGGGAATCAGTGATAAAAATGATCATTTTCTCTCATGTTTTCTCCTAGGTTATTCTCAATGGAATGTATTGGTCAGTCTCCATAAAGGTGCATAGGTCGCTGAAAGTAGGAACATGGTTCAGTAACATTAATATCTTCATAATTATCCTTCTTTGATAGTAACAATCTCCATGGTAGTTTCCATTCATTTAGAATTTTCTCATCTTTGATATATCTTCAATTTCACTTTTTGAGTAGATTTAGAACTGTCAAAATAGCATAGATTTCCTTTCTACATATCTTATAAAATTCGATATTTTCCCTCCAATTTCTATTTTTATTATATGAATATTTTATTTGCTTTCCAATTACATACAATAGAAGTATCCACCTATCATTTTTGTTTTGAATTTTATGATTTTTATAATTTTTATGATTTTCCCCCACCATCCATTCCTTCCTCCTTTCCGCTCCCTTGACAGAAAGCAATCTGATAATCTTTACATTGTTTTCATGATATGAATTGATCAAAATTGAATGTGTTGATAGAAAAAAACATATCCTTGAGGAACAAATAAAATATTAGAGATGGCAAAATTATGTAGTACATAAGACATTTTTTTTAAGTTGAAGCTAATAATCTTTGGTCTTCATTTAAATTCCATAATTATTTCTCTGGATACAATTGGTATTCTCCAATTCACTGATGGAATGAGCAAATCCATTAAGATTGATAAGCCCATATTGTTGTTAAGGTGTACAATACTCTTCCTTGTTCAGCTTATCTCACTCATCATCAATCCATGAAAATTTTTCCAAGCTTCTTTGAAATCCCATCCCTCCTGATTTCAAATAGAGCAATAGTGTTACATCACATACATATCCCACAGCTTGTTTAACCATTCCCCATTTGACGGACATCCCTTTGATTTACAATTTTTGCCATGACAGAGTTGCTATGAATATTTTTGTACAAGTGATATTTTTAATAGAGACCCAGTAGTGGTGTTGTTGGGTCAAAGGGTATGCAACTCTTGGGCATAACTCCAAAATGATCTCCAGAAAAGTTCACAGTGCCACATCCATTTCAACATTGATCATTTTCCTTTCGAGTCATATTGACCAATCTGAGAGGTATGAGGTGGTATCACAGAGATGTTTTAATTTTCGTTTCTCTAATCAGTTATGAGTTAGAACAATTTTTTCATATGGCTATAAATAGCTTTGATTTTTCCTCATCTGCAAATTGCCTTTGCATACCCTTTGACCATTTGTCAATTGGGGAATGGCTTTTTTGTTAAATTTAGACTCAGTTTTCTAAATATTTTAGAAATGAGTCCTTTGTCTGAAATACTAGTCATAAAAATTGTTTCCGAACTTACTGCATTACTTTTGGAATTTGTTTGTGCAAAAGCTTTTTTAATTTAAAGTAATCAAAAGTATCCAGTTTGTTTTTTATGATGTTCTCTATCACTTCTTTGGTTTCCATTTTCTTTTATTCATTCTAATTTCTACTTCCTCACATAACACATGTAATAAGATGGTGCTTGTGGTCCTACATTTCTATTGATAAGAATAGATTATTAAGGTAGTACTAGCAAATCTGTTTGACTTCAATTCAATTTGCTGTATTCTTTCTTGATTCACTTACGAATTATTTTAAGATTATTCAGCCTAGATGGGTCTTGTGCCAAACTTTCTGAAATTTCTTTTTATCTTCAGTTACTTAATGGGATTTCCTTCCTTCCTTCCTTCCTTCCTTCCTTCCTTCCTTCCTTCCTTCCTTCCTTCCTTCCTTCCTTCCTTCCTTCCTTCCTTGCTTCCTTTTTCTTTCATTATTTAGCTAGATTGCACATACTATATCCTAGATTCAGAAAGACAAGAGTTCAAATTCAGTCTCAGAAAAACACTAGCTTGTGCCCCTGAACAATTCACTGAACCTTTACTTGTTTTGATTTCTTCAGTTTCATAAAAGGGTCCAGGGTTATTATCCAGAATGAAAAAAAAATGAGGTATTGGTTTGTAAAGCACTTTGTATACCATAAAATATTTTATACATGCTAGTCACTTTTTTCACTGAGTCTTCTCATTTTAAATATGCTGGATGCACAACCATAAATCACAGGACCCATCTCTACTAATTGGGACAGAATCTTTTCTTCATTTTTGATGTTGACTATTTCAAGCTTCCCTAAGCAATCTGGTAAGTCTCCACTCCCTAAAGTGAAGGTTTTTCCCCATCCCAGCCCTAAATTTAGCTTGTACACTGGTTGCTGAAACTTAGAACTCCTAACCTCATTTTCCCAAATGTTGCATTATGATATCAGGAATTGTTGGCATACACCATCATTCCTAATTGTTCTCTTTCGTTGTCCTATAAAATATTTTGCAAAATGTCTTTTATTACAAATTGATGGTATAAATGATTGTCATTCATGATATTTGTAAAGAGATGAAATGTGTATTTGCATAACTGGCTTCCTTTGGTATCCTTTTAGTGACAGTTACTTAACATTGGGAAAACTTATTTCGAAATCTTCTGATATGAATATTTCTATTGAAAAGAAATTTTTTCAGGGAATTCTAAAATCATGCTGTCATCTAACTCCTACCTAAAAATAAAGTCATCTAACTTCCACCTATAAAGTTGGGGAAAGCCTATTTCAGTAATAATTATAAGGCAATTTTTTATATTGAATCAAGTTCCTTCTTTCAGTATTCATACAGTTTGTATAGCATTCCCGTTTATCATGAACATTTCACTAAAAGCAAATTTAAAAGTCATCCTCTTGGATTTTTATGTTTCTTGTATTTTACCCAACTTTTAATGCTAAATAATTTGAATCAAAAGGGACTTAGCCCTGCCCTATTCTCAGTTCAAGAGAATATAGTTGATGGAAGGCCATGGTCATTAGCAATGGAAAGGTTTTCTCAGGCAAGGTCAATACTTCAGCCTTTACTCTAATACTTTTATAACTGAATTGTAAAGGCATAGAGCAAAGGAAGTATTGGATTGTAGAAATACCATATTTTCATAATGAGGCTTCAAGTAATGAGATTTTTCTCCCTTCTAAGGTGGGGAGGTGTATGTATGTATGCATGCATGTATGTATGTATGTGGGGAGGGGGACCCTTTGATTCTATTCCTAACAAGAAATTTAACACATTCTAAATTTGTATAAACTTAAATATTTATTTTTCTATCTTGACTCAGTTTCCTCCTTTTAATAATGAAGCAATTATTGTCTATAATACAAATCTACTAGAGTTGTTGTAAAGAACAAATGGGATATGAATATAATCTATTAATATTATTAATTATTAATCATCACATCACATATTCATCCTGACACCAAGTCTTTTTGACTCCCTTCACAATATTATGATGATCCTTCCCTATTCTCTACTAACCTAGCAATGACTTTAGTTCATGAGGACACCTGAATTATTATCATAGTGTTTTCAATGCTATTTCTGCTTCAGGTTTCTACATTGTCAGTTATCACCTGACATTAATATTAATTCTTAAAAATTGAGAAAAATAGGAGAGATAGATGGTGTAAATTGATAGAGATCCTGCCCTGGAGTCAGGAGGACCTGAGTTCAAATCTGGTATCAAACACTTAACAATTACCTAGTTCTGTAATCTTGGGCAAGCATTTAATCTCATTGTCTTGCAAAAAAGTATTAAGAGAAATATATTAAATAGAAGATACCACATCAAATACTCATAATCTCCAAGTTATATACAATGGATATATTCCAGACTTAGCAAACATATTCTATAGGAAGCAATATCTTAAAGAAATAGGATGAGAGCTATACCATTTGTGCTATTTAGTATGCTTTTGAGTTTTATTATTATTTCTTTATTTTTCCAGCTACATGTTACAAAGTGGTTTTCAACAATCTTATTTTTTTACATTTTTCTTCCTCCCTCCCCTCCCCTCACTTTCCCCATGAGAGAAAGCAATACAGTATAAGTTATACATCTATAACCATGCTAAATATAGATCCACATTAATCACTCTGTGAAAGAAGACTCATATCAAATTGGAAGAGAAAAAAGATAAAATTGACATAATTCATACGATAATTTTATAAATTGAAGACATTAAACTTTGGTCTGCATTTTAACTCTACAGTTTCTTCTCTAGATATCAATGTTGCTCTCCACCACAAGTCTTTTAGTGCTGTCTTTGATTATTGTACAGCAAAAATGATAATGTTCATCATAGTTCATCATCCCTCATGCTGGTATTAGTAGGTATAATGTTTTTCTGGTCCTGCTTACTTCACTCAGCATCAGATCAGGGAATCTTTCCATGATACTCTGAACCACTGTCCTTCATGATTTCTTATAGAACAATAGCGTTTCAACAAATTTATATACCACAATTTGTTCAGCCAATTGATGGGCATTCCCTCAATATTCAATATTTTGCTACTACAAAAAGAGCTGCTATGAATATTTTTGTACATGTGAGTTTTTTTTACTCCTTTTTATTGATCTCTTTGGAATTCAGATCTAGATGGAAAAGGGGTATGCTTAGTTTTATTATCCTTTGGGCAGAATGTCAAATTGCTCTCTGGAAAATTTGGATCCACCAACCATTCATTAGTGTCCCATTTTCCCCATATCCCTTCCAACATTGATTATTTTCCTTTTTAGTCATATTGGCCAATCAGATAGATGTGAGCTGGTATCTCAGAATTGTTTTAATTTGCATTTCCCTAATTAATGATGATTTAGAGCATTTTTTCAATATGACCATAGATAGTTTCAATTCCTTAATCTGAGGATAACTTTTTTTATCCTTTGATCATTTATCATTTGAGGAATAATTTGTATTCTTATGAGTTGAAATCAGTTCTCTATATATTTTTTAAATGAGTTCTTTGTCAGAAAAAATTAGTAAAAATTGTTTCTCAGTTTACTGCAATTCTTTTGATCTTGACTACATTGCTTTCATCTATGGACAGATTTTTCCATCTTTTTTTTTAAAGATTTTATTTATTTTGAGTTTTACCAGATTTTTCAATCAAATGTAATCAAAATTATAAATTTTGTCTTTTTCATGTTCTCTATCTATTTTTTAGTAATAAGCTGCTCCTCTTTCTAGAGATCTGGCAGATAACTTAATCCTTGTTCTCCTAATTGGATTATGATAATTCCTTTTATGCTTAAATCCTGTACTCATTTCAAACTTATCTTGAAATACAGCATGAGATGTTGGTGTACTTCTAGTCTATGCCATATTATGTTCAAGTTTTCCCAGCAGTTTTTATCAAAGAGTGAATTCTTACCCCAGAAGCTAGAATCTTTGGATTTAACAAACAGCAGATTACTATAGTCATTCACTGCTTTTTTTTGTAACTAATCCATTTCTCTGATCTACCATTCTATTTCTTAGCCAGGACTAGGTAATTTTGATGACTGATGTTTTATAATATAATTTTAGATCTGGAAAAGTTAGGTCACCTTTCTTTGAATTTTTTTTCTCTTAATTCCCTTGATATTTTGACCTTTTGTTCTTCCACATTTCTTTAGTTACTATTTTCTTATTATTGATATTGTGAAAAAAGAAGCTGTTTGCAAAACAATTCCAATTTGCAAAAGAAAATGAAAATGAAGTGAAAATAGTATGCGTCAATCTGCATTCTAATATTAGTTTTTCGCAGGTTTTTCTGAGAGCACCCTGTTTTGTCATATTTGGGAGCACAATGGAATTACATCACAATCATGTACCATAACTTGTTCAGCCATTTGTCAATTGATGTATATAATTCTCTTAATTTCAAATTCGTTGCCATCACAAGAAAAGTTGCTATAAACATTTTTCTTTGTAGATTAAAGATTCTTTTATTTTTCCTTTTTTTGATCTCTTTGAGAAAACAGACAAAGTAGTTGTATTGCTCTGACCATAATTTCAAAATGATCACCAAAATCGTTAGATATGTTCACAATTCTCTATGCCATGTAATAATGGTGTCTCAATTCCCCCAACTCTCCTCCAATATGCGCGATTTTCTTAACTGTTATAATAGCAAATGTGATAAGTATAAGGTGGTATTTTAGAATTGTTTTAATATTTTCTAATAATATTTCCTCTCTAATTATATTTAATGTAGTTTTCTGAAGATTATAGCTAGTTTTGATGACTTTTTTCAGAAAATTGGTTACGTGTACTCATTGATCATTTATTAATTAGGAATTATTTATATTCTTATAGAGTTGATTCAATTCTGTTTATATTTGAGAAATGAGGTCTTTATCAAAGAAATTCACTGCAATCCCACCCCCACCCCCAGCTTCCTGCTTTCTTTCTAATCTTGGCTGCATTTATTTTATATAAAAGTTTTTAAATTTAATATATTGATTTATTCATTTTACTACCAGTAATACATTTAGTCTTTTGTTTGCTTATAAATTCTTTCCTTATTAATAATCTGAGAGGTAAGTTATTTAAAGTGTCCCTATTTTTTGCTCCTGATATTACTCCTTATGTCTAAATTATGTTCCCATTTGCTCTTATCTTGGTAGGTCTATACCTATTTACTACCAAACTGCTTTAGAATTTTCCTAGAAGTTTTCATTAAACAGTAAATTTTTTTACATCTTGAATCTTTGGACTTATCAAATACTAAAGCACTATGGTCAGTGTGATTCTAAGTATTATATGCCTAGTTTAATCTACTAATTCACTATTCTATTTCTTAGCCAATAGCATATTATTTTGATAATTATCACTTTGTAATACATTTAGTTATATGGTAGTGTTAGACCATGTTCTTTCACATTTCCTAACCATAGATTCTTTTGTTGTGTATATATAATGGATCTATTGGTTTTCCAGATGAATTTTGTTACTTATATTATATTTTTCTAACCTTATAAAATATTTTTTTGCAGTTTGATTAATATGGCACTAAATAAGGAAATTAATTTAGATAGAATTGCAATTTTATTTTGTTGACTCAGCCTACACATGAGTAATTAATGCATCTCCAATTGTTTAGATCTATCTATTCATTTGAAAAGTGTTTTATAATGTTTTCCAACTAGTTTAAATAGTTCCTGGAGGATTTTGACACATGGGCACCCAAGTCAAATTACTAATTATTTGGCAGATATTTCTTTAATCACTTCAGTTCAATGATATAGTATATTAACATCTATTGAGATCCAAAATAATTTTAGAGAATGAGAGAGAACCAAAAAAGGAGAAACGTATGCTGCACCAATTTTCCTTCTTTGCACTAAGTTCTTTGTATTAAATTCTCAATTTTCCTATCTTTCCTTTTACTCTTTCCCTGCCTCTCTCTTTCTTCCATCCACTTTTATTTACTCTTTTTCTCTCAGTCCAGTTTTTGATAAGGTAAAAGAAATCATTCTTACCTTAGTTTTAATCACTTCCTAGTTTTAATCACTGAATGGACAAAGTTTCAGGCAAACTGAGACCTGATTTTAAAAGGTCAAGGTCCTCCACTATATCCTATTTCATCTCTGGTTGCTCTAAATTATATCTTTCCACTCAACCCAGATTAAATCCAATTTGCTTGCAAGTCCTGGCATTACATTCCTGATGTTATGGTACTCTTCAAGAATGAAGGACAAAGAACATAACCTTCTTTCTTAGCCCCTTTCTCCTATCTTCCTCCCTCTCTCTTTTTCCTTCTTCCCCTGTCTCTATCTTTGACTTTACCCTCTGATTTCTTTTTCATTTTTTCTCTCTTATTTGTGATCATTCTTCTTAGTTCTTTGTTTAAAAAATATTTTTCTATATACCCTCTTTTATCCCTCCTTACAAGAACAATTTAGCAAGTGATTTTCTTCCTTTTTTATTTCTCTTTTTGATATATGTCCTTTATGGAAGGTGGCATAGCAAAAGAAATAAAATTAGAGGTTCAAACCACATAAAAGCTAGATAAGAGTAATAGAAACAACCCATTTAGTTCTTAGTTCCTTAATATCAGTTCAAGTCCCAACATAGAAGGATGATCTCAGGGAAGTCACATCACTTCCTATCCACTGCCCTCACTCATGGAACAAAAATTCATATTAAAATTCCTATCTTCCTACCCCTATAGCTCTGCCTTTCCCAAACACCCACCCAACTACCCACTCCCCACAAGTGGCAAAACCATTATATATTCTCTCCCCTCACCACAATGTATTCATCTAGAGACACATGGTACAAAGTTTACTTGGAAACTCAGTATGTGGCAATATGAGGCCCCCAAATATCTTTGGACTCCTGTGGTGGTTTCTCTTTTGTGAATAGTAGTAATTAGGTTTCTGTACAAGCAAGAAAAAATAAAGCAAAAGGAAGTTAGGAACAAGGGAGAGATTTCTAGAAATTGTCCAAGTTGCATGACCAACTTCTCTTTTGTACTATGTGTGTGTGTGTGTGTGTGTGTGTCTGTGTGTGTGTGTGTGTGTGTGTGTGTGTGTGTGTGTGTTTGTGTGCACGTGCATGCACCTGTGCTTGTTAGCCTTTTTGAAACAACTTCCAGCTCTGGCCAGAACATCATCATCCTTATAATTTAAGCCATGATGCATAAATACAAACACCAATCATAGACAAGATTATTATTATCAAAAGGTATTGAATTGCTTAGTGTTGAAAATATCACCTTTGACACAATTATCTTTCATTTCTTGTGTCATCAGTTTTTTCTAGCCATGTGTATCATTGGAATTGAAGAGAAGGAATCTGTTTGGAGAATGTTAAGGAGAATAGAAGCATATTCTGACAATTAGAAGGGACCTTAGTAGCCATGCATATCAATTCTTTCATTTAATACATGAATCACTTTAAGGAACTTGTCAAGTGTCACAACATCTTGGAACCTTTATCTATTTTTAAAAATATTTTTTATTTATTTATTTGCATCCATTTCCACATGCATATGTTCAAGTTACTAAATTTCCTTCCACCCTCTCTTTTCATCCCCATTCCCTCAGCAGTGAACAATTAGATTAGCATTGTACATATGTATTTTGATAAACATGTTTACAGATTAGTATTAGTTATTTTCAGTATGAGGAATTAGGATTAAGGTAAAGATATATATATATATATATATATATATATATATATATATTTATATATGAGATAATTTTTATGAAGTCTTTATCATATTCTGAAGGATTTTGTGTGTGTGTGTGTGTTCTTTTGTTTTATTTTTCTTCTTCTGAATCAGTATAACATAATCCATAGCCAGTCTAATGCAGTTGTCCTAGCTCTCTGAACTGCTGAGAGGAGCTGCTTCCATCAAGGTTCATCATCTCACAGGGTTGTTGTTAATGTGTACACTTTTCTCTTGGTTCTACTCCCTTTGCTCAGCATCAAATCTTGTTAGTCATTCCATGCTTCTCTAGAATCCTGCCATTTACAGTTTCTTATAAAACAATAGTATTCTAAAGTATTCATGTACCATAACTAGTTGAGCCATTCCCTAAGTGATGGGCATCCCCTGAATTTCCAATCCTTTGCCATGACAAAAAGGGCTGCTATGGGACTTATGAACAAAACGGTGAAGAGAAGACAGGAACTGTGCTAAGGTTTCCTGATTTCCCTTCAGAAATAATATGAAACCAGCCTCTTAACAGAAATCGGATTGACAAAACCCAGGAAATGAAGCTAGTAGAAGAACATCTACCTTAAGGTTTGTCTTGGGTGAGCCAGATGCAGAGAGCAGAGAGTCTTCTAGGAGGGGTGAGAGCCAGATTAGCTTACGATCAGTCACAGAGGTCCGGGAACCAACTAGGGCATGGAGGTGTTAACGATAGTACTGACAGGCTGTGGACCTGAAAAATCTGGGAATTACCAGCAGGGCTGGAGAGCAAGTTCCAGTGCTGGAGAGTTGCAGACATCAATCTGAGGGACTCCTTTGGTCCGGAGGACCACGGACTCCATACCTTCATTTCATCTTCCTAGAAGTTGAAGTCTTCCTAGAACACCTCCCCCCCCCCCCCAGGTTCAGACTCTGGCAGCTGATCTCTCTCTCTCTCTCAACTATGAATAGGGAGAGTAATAGTAATGACCAAGTCCCAGGGCATAACCTCATTGCTCTTCTAGCACCCCCTACTGACTGGTTTACTTGGAGTTATTGAACTCAGTGAGTAAAGCCTCTAGGGATCCCAAGACCAGATCTCTGTGAACCAGTCTCACCCCAAACATAAAATCTTAGGAAAATGAAGAAATGTCAGTGGAAAGGGGGGTACATAGAAAAATCCCTACAAGATAAAGACACTAACTCAGAGATATCTAAAACCTCTGAGGAGAATATGATTTGTTCTCCAACACATGTGAAGAAATCAGGAAGGAGTTTAAAAATCAATTTTGGAAAATTTAGAAAAAAAAAACCCAAGAGAAGTTTAACACCTTGTAACAAGGAAACAAATCCTTGGAAAACACAATTGGACAAATGCAAAAAGAAAATAATTCTCTCAAAAGATCAATTGGTCAAATGAAAAACTCTTTGAAAAAGAGAATTGACCATTTGGAAAAGGAGTTGCAAAAGGTAAATGAAGAAAATTATTCTCTAAAAAAATAATGGAATCTGTGGGAACTAACGACTTCATGAGACAACAAGATTCTGTTAAAAAAAACAAAATATTGAAAAAATAGAAGAAAATGTCAAAAACTCATCAGCAAAACCATTAATGTCATGAATAGAAAGAGAAGAGACAAACTTAGAATGACTGATCTTCCTGAAAACATTGAAGTTAAAAAAGGCCTGGGTTTAATATTACAGAAATTAGTGATGGAAAACAGCCCTGATATCATGGAACCAGAGGGCAAAATAGTTATTGAACGAATAGATCTATCCCCTCTGGAATGGGATTCTAAAATGAAAACACCAAGGAATAATGTGACCAAATTCCAGAACTATGAAATAAAAAGAGAAAATCCTGCACGCAGCCAAAAAGAAACAACTTAAATACCAAGGAGCCACAATAAGGATTAAACAGGACCTGGCTGCATCAACATCAAGGAAACAAAGGGCCCTGAATGAGATATTTTGAAGAGCAAGGGCTTTGAATGTAGCAAAAAATACACTATCTGGAAAAACTTAATTTTCTCTTCTACGGGAAAAGATGGACATTTAATGACATGGGGAAACTTCCAAGATTTCCTGATGAAAATACCAGAGCTCAATCGAAATTATGGACATCAAACCAGAGACTCAAGAGACATATGAAAAGGTTAAAAAAAAGGGGGGGTAAGAAAAAAACTGCTATCCAATAATATGAAACTGGCTATATCCCCACCTGGGAGAAACATTCTCATAAGTCTTGAAAATTATAAATCTATTAGATAGAATATACTTAGCTAGAATTAATGGCACTCATGACTTATCTGTGAAACTGCAAACCAATAAGATGACACTGGATTTATCCCTAGATGGGAGAAAGACTCTAATAACTCTTGAGAATTGTAACTTGAGAACATACTTAGTAAGAAGTGATGGACACTCATGATTTTTCTGTGATTTGGATAGAATATTTTTTAAAGATTTTATTTATTTTGAGTTTTACAATTTTCTCCCATTCTTGCTTCACCCCCTCCCCTACAGAAGGCATTCTGTTAGTCTTTAGATTGTTTCCATGGTATATATTGATCTCAGTTGAATGTGATGAGAGATAAATCAAATCCATAAGAAATAAAAATAAAGTATGATATAGAAAAAACACATAATAAGATAATTTTTTCCCCAAATTTGAAGGTAATAGTCTCTGGTCTTTGTTCAAAGTCTATAATTCTTCCTCTGGATACAGATGATCTTCTCCATGGCAGATAGCCCCAAATCATCCCTGGTTGTTGCATTGATGGAATGAAGTCCATCAAGTTTGGTCATCACTTCCTATGTTGCTCTTAGGAATGTTTTTCTGGTTCTGCTCATCTTGCTCAGCATCAGTTTATGCAAATTTTTCCAGGCTTCCCTGAATTCAGATCCTTCCTGGTTTCTAATAGAACAATAGTGTTCAATGAAATACATTTACAAAAATTTGTCAAGCCATTGCCCAATTGAAGGGCATTCACTTAATTTCCAATTCTTTACCACCGCAAACAGGGCTGCTATGAATATTTTTGTTCAAGTGATGTTTTTACCCCATTCCATCATCTCTTCAGGATATAAACTCTGTGCTTTTGCTGGATCAAAGGTACACATATTTTAGTTGCCCTCTGCACATAATTCCAAATTACTCTCCAGAAAGGTTGGATGAGTTCAAAGCTCTACCAGCAATGTATTAGTGTCTCAGATTTACTGCATTTCTTCCAACATTGATCATTATCCTTACTAGTCATATTGGCCAGTCTTAGAGGTGTGAGGTGATATCTCAGAAATACGTAAATTTGCATTTCTCTAATAAGTAATGATTTGGAGCAATTTTTCATGACTATGGAATGCTTTGATTTCATCAGCCGTTAATTGCCTTTGCATAACCTTTGGCCATTTGGCAGTTGGGGAATGGATTGCATTTTGGAAAATTTGACTCATTTCTCTGTATATTTTAGAAATGAGTCCTTTATCAGTAATACTAGTTGCAAAAACTTGTTTCCCACTTTACTAAATGTCTTTTGATCTTGGTTAAAGTGCTTTTATCTTTGCAAAAGCTTTTTAATTTAATGCAATCAAAATTTACTAGTTTGTTTTAAATGATGTTCTCCCTCTCTTCCTTGTTCATAAATTGCTTGCATTTCCATAGATGTGACAGGTAAACTATTCCTAGATCTTCAAATTTGTTTATACTATTGTTTTTTATGTCTAAATCATGTATCCATTTGGATCTTATCTTGGTATAAGGTGTGAGGTGTTGGTCTAATCTAAGTTTCTTCCATACTAAATTCCAATTTTCCCAAAAGTTTTCATCAAAGAAAGAGTTTTTATCCCAATAGCTGGACTATTTTGGTTTCTCAAACAGCAGGTTATGATGATCATTTCCTGCTCTAGCAACTAATCTATTCCACTGAACCATGACTATTTCCTAGAGAAAACCAGGCAGTTTTAATGAATAAAGCTTTATAATATAATTTTAGATCTGGTAAGGATAAGGCACCTTCTTTGCACTTTTGTCATTGAATCCCTGGAAATTCTTGATTTTTTTATTTCTCTATATAAATTTACTTTCAATTTTTCTAACTCATTTAAGTAATTTTTTTCAAATTTTGATTGATAGGGCACTGAATAAGTACCTATCCATGGACACTTGATGTTTGCCCAGGTATTTAAATCTGATTTTAATTGTGTGAAAGTGTTTTGCAAATGCTTTCAAAAAGTTTTTGAGTCTGTCATGGCAGGTAGACTCCCAGGTATTTTATTTTGTCTAAGATTACTTTGAATGGTATTTCTCTTTCTACCTCTTTTTGTTGTGTTTTTGCTATCATATATTGAAATCTTGAGGAATTATGAGGATTTGTTTTATATCCTGCTACTTTGCTAAAGTTGATCATTATTTCTAGCATTTTTTGCATGACTTTTGGGGATTATCTAGGTATACCATCATTTCATGTGCAAAGAGTGAAAGTTTTGTCTTCTCCTTCCCTATTGTAATTCCTTCAATTTCTTTTTCTTCTCTTATTGCTGAGTCTAACATTTCTAATAGGATATTGAATAGGAGTGGTGATAATGGACATCCTTATTTCACCCCTGATCTTACTGAGCATGCCTCAAGCCTATCCATGTTGCATATAATACTTGTAGATATTTTCAGATAGATGCTGATTATTATTCAAAGGAACAAACCATATATTACTGTACTCTGTAGTGTTTTTATTAGTAATGGGGTGCTGTATTTTGGCAAAAGCTTTTCCAGCATCTATTGATATGATCATATGACTTCTGATTGGTATGTTTTTGATAAAATTAATTATACTAACAGTTTTCCTAATATTGAATTAACTCTGTATTCCTGTGATAAATCCTATTTGTTCATAATGCATTATCCTAGCAATCACTTCTTGTAATCTCTTGGCTAAGAATTTATTGAAGATTTTTGCATCTATATTCATTAGGCAGATAGGTCTATGATTTTCTTTTTCCTGTTTTAACTCTTCCTGGTTTAGGTATCAGCACCATATTGTCATAGAAAGTGTTAGGCAGAGTTCTGACTTCAACTATTTTTCCAGAGATTTTGTAAAGAATTGGAACCAATTCTTCCTTAAATATTTGCTAGAATTCCCTTGTGAATCCATCTGGCCCTGAAGATTTTTTTTCTTAGGGAGTTCAATAATGGCTTGCTGAATTTCTTTTTTCTGAGATAGGGCTATTTAGCTTTTTAATTTCTTATTCATTTAATCTGGGCAACGTATATTTATGAAAATATTCATGCATTTCACTTAGATTGTCAAATTTAGTGGCATAGAGTTGAGCAAACTACTTCTGAATTATTTCTTTAATTTCCTCCTCATTGTGGTGAGTTCACCTTTTTCTTTTATGATACTAGGAATTTGCTTTTCTTCTTTCTGTTTTTCATCAAATTGATCAGATGTTTATCAGTTTTATTGTTTTTTCATAAAACCAGCTCTTGATTTTATTTATTAGTTCAACAGTTTTCTTGCTTATGATTTTATTAATTTCTCTTTTAATTTTTAGAATTTCTTATTTGGTATTAAAGGGGGATTTAATTTTGTTCTTTCTCCAATTTTTTGTTGCATAATTAGGTCATTGATTTCTTCTCCCTCTAATTTATTAATGTAAGCATTGACAGATGTAATATATCCCCTGACAGCTGCCTTGTATATATCCCACTGGTTTTGGTATGTTGTTTCATTATTTTTATTATCTAGGATGAAATAATTTATTCCATCTATAATTTGTTGCTTGAACCAATCATTCTTTAAAGTGAGGTTATTTGTTTTCCAATAATTTCTGGGTCTATATCTCATTGGCCCAGTATTGTATATGATTTTTATTGCATTATTATCTGAGAAAGATGTATTCACTATTGCTGCCTTTCTGCAATTCGTGATTGGGTCTTTATGTCCTAGTACAAGGTCAATTTTTGTGTAAGTGCTATGTATTGCAGAAAAAAAAAGTATATTCCTTTCTATCACCATTCAGCTTCCTCCATAGGTCTATCATATCTAAGTTTTCTAACAATCTATTTACCTCCTTAACTTCCTTATAGTTTATTTTATGATTAGATTTATCTAAATCTGACAGCAGGAAGTTGAGTTATACCACTAGTAGAGTTTTGCTGTATATGTCTTTTTTTTTTACCTCTTTCAACTGCTCCTCTAAGAATTTGGATGCTGTCCCACTGTGAGCATATATATATTCAGTATTGAAATTGCTTTATTGTTTATGGTACCTTTTGGGAGGATATGGTTTACTTCCTTATCTTTTTTAATAGTATCTGTTATTGCAGCAGCTTCCTCTTAGGTAAGGATCGCTACCCCTGCTTTTTTCACTTCAGCTGAAGGAAAATATATTTTGTTGCAACCTTTTACCTTTCCTTTATATGTATCTCTATGTTTCAAATTAGTTCCTTTTAAGCTGTATATTGTAGGATTCTGGTTTTTAATTCACTCTGTTATCTGCTTCTGTTTTAAGGGAGAGTTCATTCCATTCACATTCAAAATTACAATTACTATCTCTTTATTGCCCTCCATGCTATCTTCCATCCTTCCCCCCTTTTACCCTTTATCCATATTTCCTAGTATTTTGTTTCTGATACTGCCACCTTCACTGTGTTTGCCCTTATATCACCTCCCCTTCTTTCCCCTTTCCCTTTTCCCCTTATTCCCTTCCTTCTGTTAGTTCCCACTTTTCTTCCCTTCCCCGCCCACCCCTCCCCTTTTCCCTTTCTAATGCTTGAAAGGTAAAATAACTTTCTTAAGTTAACTAAGTTTTTGTCTAAGTTAACTTTAAGCCAAGTCTTATAAGATGAAGATTCAGGTGGCTCTCACCTTGCCCTTCTTCCCCTCAATTTGTACCTCTTGATATAATGAGATTTACCCCATTCAGTCTCCCTCCATCCTCCCTTCTTTCTGTCCCCCCTTTTTAAGGAGGTATTGTTTTTAAATAATTCTTGCTTAATCATAGAAAAGTTATGAGTGTCCATTACATCTGGTTATGTACATTCTTTCTAGTAGAGTTAAAATTCTCGAGTGTTGAGGCTCTTTTTCCCAAGTGGGTATATTGCCAGTTTCATCTTGCATTAGCAGGTTTAACCTTTTCATGTTTCTCTTGAGCCTCCTGTTTGAAGTCCAAATTTTCTGTTTAGCTCTGGTCTTTTCATCACCAAATCCCAGACATCTCCCATTTCATTAAATGTCCATCTTTTCCCTTGGAAGAGAAGGCTCAACTTTGCTGGGTAATGAATTCTTGGCTTCCTTCCAAGCTCCCTTGCTCTTCAGAATATCTTATTCCACACCCTTTGATCCCTTAAGGTTGCTGCTGCCAGAGCCTCCTTAATCCTTACTGTTGTATCTTGGTATTTAATTTTTTTCTTTCTGGCTGCTTGCAGGATTTTTTCTTTTATCTGAATGTTCTGGAATTTGGCTACAACATCCCTTGGTGTTTTCATTTTAGGATCTCTTTATGGAGTGGACTGGTGTATTCTTTCAATTAGTATTTTTCAAGGTGTGTGGGCCAAGATGGTGGAGAGAAGACAGGCACAGTTCTATAGTCTCCTGAAAAAAAATTATATTATAAGCATGAGTCATCAAAACTACCTTCTGTTTGCTAAGAAATAGAGTTGTGGACCAATGGAATAGACTAGGTACAATAGCAAGGAATGATTATAGTAATCTGCTGTTTGAGAAACCCCCAAAGTATAGCTATCAGCATAAAAACTTGCTCTTTGATTAAAACTTTTGGGAAATTGGAAGTTAGTATGAAAGGAAGTTGGATTAGACCAACACCTCAAAACCTATACCAAAATAAAATCAAAATGGATACAGGATTTAGACATACAAACCATATTATAAGCAAACTAGGAGATCAAGGAATAGTTTACCTTTCAGATCTATGGAAAGGGAATCAGTTTATGATCAAGGAAGAGATGGAGAGCATCATTAAAATCTAACTGGACAATTTTTATTACATTAAATTAAAAAGCTTTTGCACACACCAACCACTGTAACCAAGATCAAAAGAAAAGTAGTAAATTGGGAAATAATTTTTGCAACTAGTATTTCTAGCTAAGGAATCATATTTAAAATATCCACAGTCAAAGTAAAAAAAAAAAACAACAAGGCATTTCTCAATTGACAAATGGTCAAACAAAATGCAAAAGCAATTTACAAGTATGGAAATAAAAGTGATCTATTGTCATATGAAAAATTGTTCTAAATCACTACTTATTAGCAACATGCAAATTAAAGCATCTCTGAGGTACTACCTCACACCTCTCAGACTGGCCAATATGACCAGAAAGGAAAATGATCAATGTTGGTAGGGATGTGGAAAATCTGGGACACTAATACATTGTTGGTGGAGCTGTGAACTCATCCAGCCTTTCTGGAGAGCAATCTGGAATTACAACCAAAGAGCAATAAAAATGTGTTTACCATTTAATAAAACAATAAAATTACTGGGTCTATATCCCGTAAATTATGAAAAAGTGTGAAAACATCACTTGTACAAAAATATTCATAGCATCCCTGTTTGTGGTGGCAAAGAATTGGAAACTAATTGAATACCCTTCCTTTGGGAAATGGCTTATCAAAATGTGATATATGTATGTGATGGTACACTATTGTTCTATCTGAAACCAGGAGGTATGGGAATTCAGGGAAGCCTGGAAGCATTTACATGAACTGATGCTGAATCAGATGAGTGGAGCCAGAAGAACATTGTACCTAACAACAACATGGGGGTGATAATCAACCTTAATGGACTGGACTTGATAGTTCCATCAGAGGGCAACAATTATGCAAAATTTTGGGGTATTTGTGATGTAGAATACCATCTGTATCAAGAGAAAGAATTGTGGAGTTTGACCAAATACCAAAGACTATTGCCTTTAAATAACAAAAGTTACTTATTATGTATTTTTACTATCTCTTATACCTTATCTTTCTTCCTTAAGTATATGATTTCTCTCTCATCACATTCAACTTAGATCAGTGTATACCATGGAAACAATGTAAAGACTAACAGACTGCCTTCTGTGGGGGTTGGGAGGAGGTAAGCAAGATTAAGGGAAAAATTATATAATTCAAAATATTTAAAATCTTTCTTAAAAAGGGGCCTGCTATGAATATTTTGCAATATTCCTTTTTTTTTAAATTTCTTCTGGATATAGACCTAGAATTGTAATTGCTTGGTCAAAGGGTATGAACACTTTAATTCGTCCTAGGGTATAGTTCCATATTGTTTTCATTACCTTTCTCATGTCTTGAATACATGCACCAGGAAAAAATAATCACTCTATTGTCATCTTAAATGGAGAGATAGCTACTTTAGCATCCCAAACCTACTTGAGTAGACAAACCCAATCACCAATACCCTTCTCTTTCTGCATCTGACAATTATGTATATCTCATCTGATACATTCTGAAAAACCCTTGCTTGCTAGAGAGGTATGTTGATGTTGAACTAATAATGAACCCAATCTAGGTGATAGTATCATTAGCCTTTCTTTTTCTGTCTAACTCTTCATGGACAAAGAAAAAGATTTCTTCTGTTTTCGTCAAGAGCTAAAGATATGAGCAACAGAAATCCCTCGACTGAAGTATTTTTTTCTATTGCTCCATGTTTGAGAATATCACAAATATGAATAATCACTTTTCTTCCCCAGCTTTCTCTCCCATCAAAGCTATTAGACAAGTCTTGCATCATTGATATTAATTTTGAAACAAGAATTATGTTTAGAGCTCCAACAAGCCTTCAAATTCATCTAGTCCACAAGCAATCAGTTATAATGACACAGTCAAAATTAAAAGTTGGGTCTTCTGAATCCCAATAGCATTTTGTTCCTATCATAGCATTAAATACATAGTAGGTTTTCAAAATTATATACTTCCTTGACTTCAAATCATCACACGTTTCCTTAGAGGCAATCCTGGATTTAAGTTCAAAGTTCAATAATTACCTCTGAAGCATCAAATCTGTGCCCATTTATTTAAATCTTTCTGAGTTTCCTTCTAGATCTCATTGCAACATGAAACAGATAAAGACTCAAATTTTCCATCATCTTTCCAAATGATTCTGATTTGTTGGATGCCTTTGAGTCATGCATAGAAGCAACTACAAAACGATCTCTAAAGAGTAACTTCCTTGGCCCTACTCCAGGGAATATTTCCAGCTCTCTTTTGCGCTACTGGTCTCTGAACCAATCATTTGGAGAAGATTGTAAAGAGATTATGAAGTTCTTGTCTTTCTTGCTTCTTTCTGCTCTTTGTTTTTAAATCTCTCTCTCTCTCTCTCTCTCTCTCTCTCACACACACATATATACATATGCATATATGATAGACACATATCTATAATGCAAACATACATACAATTATGTATAATCTATTCACTATCTACTTAAAGGTATTAAATAGTGTCTTAACCTGGAAAGATTGTCTCAATAGATAGGCATTTTGATTTTCTATTTTGCTCCCTTCCCATTTTTCCTAGTGTAATGGGAGCAGCTACTCAGACATTTCAGTGGACCAATCTTCCTTCTTGCATTTAATTATAAAAAGTCACTAATATAATAATAACATAATAATAAAATAACAATAATAGTAATAATAATGACTTTTGCACCAACTTTATTTCCCTTTGCATTCAGCTAATGAGACTATCAACTTAAGGATGGCCTGGGAATACTGCCATTTAGAGGCTATTTGGTAGAGATGCAACAATGAGCACAAGTTCAGAGTTAGAAAAGTTAGCATGGTATAATAAAAATGTTTAGAAAAAATAAAATTTGTTCTGAAGTAGATGCTTCTCTGAATGTTTCCAAGCTCTGCATTCACATTTTATTGAATGATAGAATTTAGAACATGAGAATATGGAAGGATATTAGAACAAAGAATTTCTAGGCTGGAAGTGATTTTGGAGAGCAGAATCCCAGTCTTGATGGAGCCTTATGCTCTAGAATATCAGGGCAGGAAGATCCCTTTACAAATAATTTCTAAGATCATCTAATGACTTCAGTGCAGTCATTTCTTCTTCAACAAATAATTTCCCATGGTTAATAAGAATCAGATCCAGAATGGCAGTTCCTCACTTTTATTCATCCACTTTTAGAAGGATAAAATTATCATGTAGGATAGCTAGGAAATTATTAGCTCCTTTGCTTTTGGCAGAAAGAGGGCCCCAACAGATGTACAAATAATTGAAGTCCCTCATCATTACCATACCATGAGTCCCTGCCAGGATTGTGATCTATTTTACAAACTCCTCATCTATCTCCTCTTTCTGTCCAGGTGGTCTGATGTTTACTTTGATGACAATATCACATCTATTTCTTCTTTCATTTATCTACAGCCAAATGTTCCCATTATAGTTTCTGGATTTCTTTTTTTATTTCATTAATTTATATTATTAATATTTTCTTTTTTATTTTAAATGCTACTTTTCAACATTTCTATTGATTTGCCTCAGGTTTTTAACATGTTCTAGAGCCATAGGAAAATAATGGATTTCATGCCACCAAATTCCAGTGATTCTTATGTTAAAACAAAAACTTGATATCTTTATAGTAGAAACTCTGTTTATTATCCATTTCTATGTGCTAAAAGTCTTTCATTTTACAAATTAATAAAATAAGGTACAAAGGGAGAAACTGACTCATCGAAAATACAGATAGCTTTTCTTATTTAGATCAATTGAAAGAAAGTAACATTTTCATTAACATTTTAAAATATATAGTATAATTCACCACTGTCCAGTTACATTCAGCAAAGTTTTCCCCTACTCAGAATCGCACCTGCTAACTGCCCATCATATTATGAGGATGAGAAGACACAAGAGTTATTAAACATTTAATTTATTTCAGGATGAGAGGGCAAAGGTAAAATGATTTTAAAAATAAAAAGAAAATGTGAAACAGAAAAAATAAAAATACTTTAAAGTGCCTACAAGTATTTAATTAACCTGTTAGTCCTCTAACTCCTTTATAGTCAAGGCAAATAGATTAGAAGGATTCCACTTACACACACACAAACACACACACACACACACAGACAAAACAACACACACATATTAATTAGTAGTTGAGACTTAAATGAATGAGAATTAAATCTTTAAATAAATGCAGGACTGTTATGAATTGTGAAGTTTAAACTGCTCAATGATATTAATGTCACAATCTTTTCTAACCTCAGTCCTACAGTCTTAGACAAAAGTGATTATTGATTATAAACTAACAATTTGAGAAGACAATTTCCATTAGTGAGGAGGATCAGGGTCCTTCCAAAGCTAAGTAAGAACATTTGATACTAAAAATATAGGGTGAATATAATCCTTCATATACATATATATATATGTATATATATATATATATATATATATATATATATAGGCATACACATACATCTAATGTGACCTTCTCCAGATCAACTCAAATATTCAAATGGTTCATACCCCAAATTGAGCTGTGTAGTAATATTAAAGGTTGTTTCTGAACCCAGAAGAAAAAGGTAATTAAAACTCTTTGCAAGTAGAAACTAATTCTAATGGTTTTTTGATGCTCTCAGTAAAAGTAGCTTTTGAGGCACATAAATATATGGCAGTGGGTTACATTGTTACATTTTTTTATTAACTTCTTTGTTACTAACTTTGTAACAAAGTGATCGATATCTTTGGGTATTACAATAGAAAGTATGAAAACTTTGAAGTCAGAGAATATGGTTCAAATATGAGTTCTTATTTTATTATCTATGTGGCCTTGTACAAGTTATGTTACATGGATGAATGTCTGTTTCTTGATTTGTAAATGAAAAGATCAAACTAAATAGCTATGGAGGATGCTAGCTTTATGATTTTAATGTTTTATTCTCTAATAATACACTTGCAAACTATATATGATATATATATGTGTGTGTATATATTCTCATATCATATAAATAATATATCCATGTATATAGGTAAATACAGATATAAAGATAGATATGCTTATAAACATTCATATGCTTACTTAGGTAAAGCTGATTAGTCCATGAATGTGTTTATATGATCAAAATCATACTAATAGATGATAAAAGCAGTCAGTTTCAGTGGCCCTCATGGAGACAGCAACTTCCAAGTTCCCCAATTATGACTTGAATAGATAGTTGAGTTTGAGCCTCTGTTTTCAGAAAAGTCAGTGTTTAAATCAACCAGATTGGATTGCTGTCTATTTTCTTTTGTCAAAACTTCTAAGGTTGTGAAATAAATATTAGTTATCCATTTCACTTAGCTTCTTCGTAAAAAATAGGGCAATGTAGCAAAATCAATAAGTTGGGAGTTAGAAATTCTTTCTATATTAACATAGCTGAATGACATTTAACAAATAAAATGGTCTATTGGATCCTTAGTTTGGTTATCCACAAAAGGAGGGGCTTAGACTAAATTATCTTAAATGTTCATTCTTCCCTAAAAATTTTATAATGTTATAGAGTTTCTCCTTTGGTCCATTTGAAGTGTTATTGCCTTTCATTTAAATTTTTTTCAATGTTCAATTTTGCTAGATGTAGCACGTGTTTATCACATCGTCATTTAGAAATATCAGATTTCTACTCACCCCAGCCGTGACCTTTTCTTCTTGACTTTGCTGACTGTTAATATAATTATTAATTGGCATATTTAAGCAGGATTTGTGATTGAGGAATGGACTGAAGAATTGATTATTTGTAGAGACTTGCAAGATATTGAGTAGAGTGTTATTTAATCTACTTTGAAAAATGATAAATCTCCTCTTTAAGACTTTTTGAATTACAAGAAAGAGAAGAGTATAGAACTTGCAAACAAATGATTTGAGTTAAGTTCTGAACTCTCCCATTCACTACCTGAATAGGTAATCCAGGTAGGATCAGGTCCCTTCATTTCTCTGAGGCACAATTTCCTCTTTTGTAGAATGTAAATAACTGTACTTCCCTAGTACACAAAATGAGGTTATCCCCTTCCAGCTCCAAATATAACTGATCTGAAAGGACTGCTGTGAAGATAGAATAAGTTAAATTCTTTGTAACAGAAAAGTTTTGTGAATTTAAATGATAATGGTAGTGGTGGAAGACATGACTGTGGTGATGATGTCTGTATAGTGGTTAAAATTCTGGGACATTTGAAGATTTATAACAGTTTTACTATAGAGTTCAGTCTATCAGCTCTCCAGCTGGCTTGTGCTTTATTGGGAATTGTCTTGAGGTTAAAAGAATGACTTGCCAAATGCCTGAAACCATAGGTTATATTCCCAATTTGGCCATTTGGTTTATGTTTAGCCCAGAAAAAAATCACTTTCCTTCCTTGTGCAATAATGTAGAGATCTGTGTCCAGCTCACAAGGGCGTTGTGTAGTTTAATAAATATGGGTAATGCAGTTGCCAGGAGGAGCAATGAGAGTGTGAAATAATATTAACCTCATTTTGTTCCATGGTTGCTTTGAATTTGATCAAATGCATGGCACATCTCTTCAAGATGTACCTGGGAAATCGGCAATATATGTAAATTGTAATAAACTTTCCCCAACATTTATGATCCCTGTTAGAAGCTGAAGTATTTTAGTTGTATTGTCAAATGCATTAAAAAACCACAGTTGATAGTACATAATTGATGAAGGGGAGAAAGGTATTTCCTCCATCTGAGAAGATTCGTTTAAAGTTCTGCTTTATGATTGATGCTGCCAGAGCCAGCAGGTTTGGAACAGGCTCACTGTGCTAGCTCACAACAGAGGCCACTCTTACCCTTCCAGGCTGATCTGAATTCCATCCTTGCCTCCCTAGAACTGGGATTTTCCCTCTGCTGTTTGGATGGAGATCCAGCTTGAACTTTACCTGCTGTTCAGTGCTGGCTCAGGACATATGTCTCTGTGCCAGTTCTTCCTCCAAACTTTTAGATACCACCAGCCACCCTGCTGAATTCCCTTAATGCTAGGTGGGCACTAGTCTGATCTTCAGCAGTCCAGTGTAAACAAACAAGAAATTATCACTTGGAATAAACATCTGATTATCCCATTGGCGATCACAACAAAAACAGAACAAATGAAAGCAGAGCTGCCTGCTTCACTGAATTCCTTCCAGGTCCTGTATTGCTGGGGAATCAGGCTGCTTTCCCATTTGGCACAAGAACACACAGATCAGGTGGTTCCAGGTGGTAGTGGGTTGGGGAAACATTTCTTTTTACTTGTGTGGTCATGAAGTTAGGACTTCGATGACCTTTGTATCTAACTATCATATCTCTTCCAAGTCCCTTGGTACCCCCAGTTTAAAAAAAAAAAAAGATAGAAATATATGGTAGAAAGGTTTCCTGTTAATAGAGAGAAACATTCAACTATTCAGAATTGAACAACTTCTCCCTCCATACATGAGCTCCTGTATGCCTTAAACTTTCTACAAAGAACCATGATTTATGACGTGGTCTAGAATTCTGAGAACTTCTTTATAAAAGAAACTTAAGAGTAAAGATGTCTTCAAGATCCAAAGAAATCAATCTATAGGGTAAAATTCATGTATCCTGATAGGCAGGCAAGATATATTTGAAGTCTTAAGGATTTTTTTTTAATGGCAGAGTTCAAATTATAATACCTTCTGAATCTTCTGTTAAGACTGACCCTAAAGTTACTACATAAATTATATTCATATGAAATTTCTGACTAATTTGTGGATTGACAAAATGATTTTACCAAGGCATTTGAGATAGAAGTACTAAGGATCTAGTTCAAATATCATAAAAAGGCTAGGTGATCAGCAAGTTATATTGCGTCACCTTGCCCTGAGGTCATCATAAAATAAGAGAGTCCAAGGCTTCATTTTAAAGTTCTACATTTTCGTTTACAGCTAGATGGAGCAGTTGATATAGCATTAAGCCTAGAGTCAGAAAGATATGAGTTGAAATCTTCCTTCAGTCATCTTTTAGCTGTATGACCCTGAGCAAGTCATTTAACCATTGTCTGATTCAGTTTCCACAGCTACTATCCTCCCACTGGAAGGATAAAATGAGTTACCATCTTAAAAGTGCTTTGTAAATCTTAATGTGCTCACATTTTTATTTTTTTCTTCAAATATTCCTTTCAACCCTAATGTAGTTCTTTAGCATCTTGCAAACTTAATATTCCTTGTTCTAAGGCCCTTTATAACTCAAACAGACTATGTTTTAATTTTTTTGGAAAGTCAAAGTAGATTTCATTCTATTTTAATATTAACAAGATGTATAAGTGTATGTATGTATGTATGTATATTATATATATATATATATATTTTTTTTTTCTTTTCAAGATACCTTCCTACAACAATTTTGGAAGGAAGTTATTGATTTAATATTCCTATGTACCAGATGAATAATGAGTAAACTGAGTCTCAGAAAGCTTGTGAACTTTTGCAGTGGTCATATAGCTAGAGGGGAAACTGAAATACAAGCCAGATCTCCTGAGTCCAACTCCAGTGCTCTTGGTATTGTACCATTCTGCCTCTCAGATTGACTACACTTGCCCTTCGGTATGGGAGTCACATAGAATCTACTTCAATTGTTTAAAGACAACATCCCTGACCTGAATTATCTTCTCTGTCTTATCCTTCACCATTCTGTGGTCTATTATTACTCCTTTTAGCTGCCCGTTCTGTTGTTCAGAAGCCAGAGAACCTTTTGGGATTCTCATAAGCTATTCTTAAATAGATTTCTGTTGGATTTCTATGGATTTTAATTTTCTGACTTTCCCTTCAGGCATTTTCTTCCTTTTTTCCCATTTTTTCAGGCAGCCTCCTTGAAGTTGAGTGCTCCAGCATTACTTCCTGATATGATCCCCCAGTGAGGATGTCAAACTTAATTATAGAACCATCACTCTGTCTTAGCCCTCAACCTCATTTAATGCCTCTGATGACACTGAGATTTTACTCAAGACTAAGGCAATAATATCCTTTTTGTCTTGTGTACCTCAGAGTGAACTCTTCTAAGAGACAACTCTGTATAACAATGTTGAAGCACTTTCATAAATTCTGTCTCAATGTGACATTCATTTTTGACACTGTCCTGCCTGATAACTCAATGATTTCCTCTCAGAATTTGTAGCAGTTTACCACCTCTTTGGGTGTGCTATGTCCTTCTGGTATATAATAATATCTGTTAGTAAATAATTAGAAACTTAATGATTTGTTTCTGACTATTGGGGATAGATTCCCTTAGAACATCCTTATAAATTGTTTGCTAATCTTTGACTAAGGATAAGTTATTTATCCTCTCTGAAGCTAAGAATCCTCATTTATGAAACAGAGAGAATAATAGTGTAAACCTCACAGTGTTTCTGTGAAGATCAGATAAGATAATTCATCTAAAATATTTTTCAAACTTTTTGGAGTGATATGAGGATCTATACTTGTGATTTCCTTGATATAGAGAGACACTGGTGAGGTGTGCAAATTGTCATGTTCTCTGTAATTTACGGTCTTAGAGAATTACCTGTTATTATGAGAAAATGCAAGATTAAATGCTTTCCCCAGGGTTAAACTGGTCAGAGTATGTTAATATACTAGTATGTCAGAGACTGGATTTGACTCTATGTTTTCCAAATTGAAAAGAAAAAAAAAATTATTACATGCTTCCTCTAAGAAACACTAAATTACTATTTATTAAATTAAATAAACACTAAATAACTATTATTAAAATATTATAAAGTTCCTTTGCTATTTCTAGCTTTCCAAGTCTCTTATCACCATGGTTTATATACAGATTGAATCTCTGAGTTTCTCATTTGGCTAATGAAGCCAATATTATGAAATTGAGTTCTTTTATGCTTTAGCTCTGTTTAGTCAACTCCCCAGATATGATTAACTATGGTATAGATGTATGTCAAAAGAAAAAATTATATGCCTGGGTCATAACAACAACCCATCACCATGTTTAGGAAAAAATGATTTAGGGAAAAAGATATTAAAACTGAAAGATATCTTAAAGCATGCTGTTAGGGATAGATGATACCTTACAACATAGAATTTTAAGGCTAGGTAACATTTCAAAAAGCAATAAATCTAAACATTTTATTTTATGTCAGAATATTATGACACCGGGATATTACGTAACATATTGAATTCCTTGAGGAAAGGATTCTCAAAGCCAAGTTAGGCATCTTCTATCTCCCCCAAGCAAATGTTTCCATCTGTACCACAAAATGCATCTTTCCACCTCTTGCTGCCAGCCCAAAGTCTAGAATGTGGAAAATTTCCAGTACAAAGAAGAACAAATCTCCCTTTCAACTTAGAACTCTCATCTCTTATTTTGTCTTCTTTTAAAGTTAGAGGAGTAGCTGTATTATTTCATTGCTGGACATTTTCATAACTAGTCATATCCTTCACTTTCCAGTGACTGTGAAATAATAAATAACTCCAAATAAATCTCATTCCTCACCTCCTATCACTCAGTTCTAAATTACCTTGCTCTCAATCTTCCTCCTTAAAAGTATCATTCTAACTTTCCTAGCTCTAGACATTGTATTTTAAACCATGAATATATTCTGGAATGCCTTTTCCATTAGCAAAAAATTTTCCTTCACTTTCACTCTTTCCCACTCACATTCATTCTGTCTACTAGCTCTTAATGAAATATAACACTTTTTGATTATTCAAATGCTTTAGTCACCCTTTCTTACCAACTCTGTCTTCTCTCATTCACTTCTATTCACTGCTTAACCACTTCCAGGTTCCAGGTTATCCACTTTCATCCATCATTCAGTAGCCTTCCTATGTTGGAAGTTTATGATAACCATATATATATCATCTGTTCAAAATACTTGTAGCTATTGTTTACAGACCTCAGGTCACTTTCTCAATAAGTTTAATATCTGCTTAGAATGTTTTTTCATCTCTGAAACTCTTCTCATAGTAGGGGACATATAATTACATTCATATATTTATATGTATATGCATGTATGGATGTATGTACACATACATTTGTATGTGTGTCTATAAGCATATATTTAGATTTGTATATCTGTAAAGATATATTTATTTGTATATACACACACATTCTCTCTCAAACATTCTAGTGACTAAGTTCTTCCACTTACTGACCTCCAATATGATGTCACCCCACCTGATCTTTGCAAAAAATTTCATTATTTTTATCTTGTTATTACCCTCAAATATACCATTTCCATTTATACGAAATCTGAAATTCTTTTATCCAATTATAATCTACAGTTTTTCATCTTTCTCTCGTGGAAAATTTCTCTCTGTTCACACCATAACCTCCAATCACTTGACACTTCAATTTTGTCCCAGGTCATTTCCCCTGTATTAGTGGGTCACTTCTCTTTTCCCAATCTTGGCTCCTTGGTGAACCAATTAAATCCACAATGTCCTCTTCTCTTGAATTCCTAGCCTTCTTAACATATCTTTGATTACAACAGTCCAAGTCTCAATCTTGAATCATTCATTCATTCAACATTCCTTGCCTTCACTCCTACATATGTACTAAGGAAAGGAGAGAAAATCACATAACCTAACTGTGTAGATCCAATACAAATATTTGTTCAGTTTTGACTGGACATACACCACTGTTAGACAGATCTACTATGATTTTCCACAGTTGCCTTCCATACCTTCCCCTTCCCCACTTTCTTAAGCTGAGGACATTGTATCATAATTTAGAGAAAAAAAAATTGAGACCAGTCACCATCAATTCCCTCTTCTTCCCTCTGCCTTGTCTCCTAACACTCTGATTTTGCCAATTTCTCTTCCTTCATCCCTGTCTCATATGATGAAGTGGTCATATTTCTTGTAAAGGCTAACCTCTCTATTTGTTCTTTTCCAACAGATTAACCCTTTATGATCTCATTTATTTCACTTGTTCTCTTTCTGTGTGTGTCTCTGTTTCTATCTCTTTCTCTGTTACTTTCTCTTTCCAACTTCTCTACCTTTCTCTCTCTCCTGATTTCTTCCATACTGCCTACAAGCATGTATTTGACTCCTCTATCCTGAAAATATATATATATATATATATATATATATATATATATTTTACATATATATATATATATATATATATATATATATATTATCATTCCATCCCTACTCACTATTATTTCTCTTCTACCCTTTGTAGTTAAACTCTCCCCAATCATTGACACCATATCCCTGAATTTTGTCTGGTCTTGATTTCTTCTTAACCTCTTATATTTTGACTTTGAACCTTACCACTTCTCCAAAACAGCTTTCCACAAAGATTCTAATTATCTTTTGTTGTCAAATCTAATGATCTTCTCACAATTTTAATTCTCCTTGAATTCTCTGCAGCCTTTAGCAGTGGTAAACACTCATTTCTCCTTGATAACTCTTCTCCCTAGGTATTTGGGACACAATTCTTTCCGGTGTTTTCCCCTACTTTGCAATGTCTCTATAACTGAATTCTTCTCCAGATCATACATTCTAACCATATGTGCCCATAACTCTGTAGTTTTGTTCTGGGCCATCTTCCTGTCTTTTCTCTATCATTTGGTGATCTGTTCAACTCCCATGGGCTTAATTAATACTATTATACTGATGATTCTCAAATCTACCTTTCCCATGCCAATCTGTCTGCTGAAAATAACCTCACATCTCCAAGTGCATTTTAGACACCTTGAACTGGATGTCCAAAGATATCTCATATGTATTATATTCAATTCAGAAAGCTGGGAAACAATTGTTCACAGTTAGTGTTTCTGATAAAGGAATCATTTCTAAAATATATAGAGAGAACTGGGTCAAACTGATTAAAACGTAAGATATGTCTCAATTGATAAATTATCAAAGATATGATCAGGCAGTTTTCAGATGAAGAAATTAAAGTTATGTGTAGTTCTATGAAAAATATTCTAAATCAGTATTGATTAGAGAAATGCAAATGAAAATAACTCTAAGGTATCACTTCACATCAATTAGAATGACGAAAATGACAAAAAAAGAAAAAAATGATAAATGTTTGAGAGGATGTGGAATAACTGGGGCATAACTCCAATTTTGGTGGAGTTGTGAAGTGAGAGCAATTTGGACCTGTCATCAAAGGGCAATAAATCTTTGCATACCCTTTGAGCCAGTTCCTATAACCCAAAGAGATCACAACAAAGGGAAAAAGACATGTACAAAAATATTTATAGTAACTCTTTTTGTAGTGACAAACAATTGGATATTGAGAGGACTCCCATGAATTGGCAAATGGCTGAACAAGTTATGGTATGTGAATGTGATGGAGTACTATTGTTCTAAGAAATAATGATGACTGGGGACAGGTAGATGGTGCAGTGGACAGAGCACCAGTTCTGGAGCCAGGAGGACCTGAGTTCAAATGTGGTCTCAGACATGGAATAATTATATAGCTGTGTGACCTTGGGCAAGTCACTTAACTTCATTGCCTTGCAAAAAAAACACAGAAAAAGAAAAAAATAATGACTGTACTTCAGAAAATCTTGGAAATTCTTGCATGAACTTATGCTGAATGAGATGAGAGAACCAGGAAAACATTGTACACATTAATACCAACATTGTGAGATGATCAGTTGTGATATATGGAGCTCCTATCAGCTGTTCAAGGATAAAGGACAATCCCGCGAGACTTTTTATGGAAAATGCCATTCACATCCATAAAAGGCAAAAAACTATGGAGTTCAAATGTGGAGCAAAACATACTATGTTCACTTTTTTAAAACTTCTTTTATTTTTTTTCTTTCTTTCTCATGGTTTTCCCCCTTAGATCTAATTCCTCTTTTATTACATGACTAATATGGAAATATAGGGCAGCTAGTTGGTCCAGTACATAGAGGATTAGCCTTGGAATCAGGACAGGAGTTTAAATTCCACCTTAGACACTTGACACTTACTAGTTATGTGACCTTGTGCAAGTCACTTAACCCTGATTGCCTCCCATTCAGGGTCATCTCGTTATCCTACTTCATAATTGGTCCCTGAACTCAGATAAAGAATGTCTGGTGACATAGCAAGGACCCCCTCACTCAAATCCAATTCATTTGCTTTTCATGAGATTTACTTCCTGATATCATGGTCTTTTTTGAAAATGAAAGAGCCATCATCATCGGTATGGAAATATATTAAATACAAGTATACATGTAGAACATAGCAGATTACTTGCTGCCTTCAGAAGGGAAGGGAAGTTAGTAGAAAAATATGGAACTCAATAACATGCAAAAGGATGAATATTGAAAAATATCTTTGCAAGTGATTGGAAAAAATAGAAAATAAATTTTAAAAAGTAATATATCCAAACTGAAGCTCATTAACTTCCCCCCAAACCTTCTCACTCCATCTCCCCTTTTACTGAAGAGAGCAGCACTATTCTTCCAGATTCTCAGGCTTCTAATCTAAGAATCATACTGGATTCCTCATTTTCACCTTCCATATTTAGCTGTTGTCAAATCCTACCAATTTCAGTTTTATGTCATTTCTTGATAATGCCATTTTTTCTTCTCTGATGCTTCCACTTAACTAATTTAGACCTGTATCATCTCACATCCTGATTAGTACAGTAAACCATTGATCTTGTCTCTTCCCAGTTCAATCCAGTCTTCATTCAACACCTAAAATGCATTTACTAAAATCCAGGTTCAATCATGTCAACTAACATCCATGGCTTCCTATTGTCCCCAGAAGAAAATGGAATGTGTTCTGTTTGGCATTCAAAGTCGTTCATAACCCAGTTGCCTTCTACAACTTACTCCTTCTTACTCTTCTTCATCTTACTTCTTACTCTTCTTACCCCTTACTCCTTTAGCTCAATGACACTGTTTTCTTAGTTATTATACAAATAATATCTCTTTTTTCTCAATTCTTGGAATTTTTGCTTGTTGTCACTTATGCTTAGGATGCTCTGCCACTTCCTCTCCAATTATATTCCTTCTTGGTTTCTTCTAATCTCTCTTAATTCTAGTACCTTTTCTCCTTGTCCTGCAAATTACCTGAGATGAGACTATCTCTGACTTTTTTTTTAATCTGTCACACTTAGCATAGTACCCGGCAGCTTGAAGAACTTAATAAATGTTTATTTATTAAATGTATTCATTAAGATTGATTGTTCAGGATTATATAGAGAATTTATGGAAAAAATCTAGAACTCAAATTAAAAGTTACAGGAAAAGTCTACCTCACATATTTATGGATGGCACAAATACATACATAGACACACCAAGTAAATTCAGACACTCATAGAGCAGATTTTGAACAGATATGACTGGATAGCATAAAAGAGAATCTCTAAATTGGTGCCTCACTGACCATCTCTACCAACTTCTATCCTATAATGAGAATTCTCTGTATGATATATCAGATAGGAGATCTTACACATGAGTTTTGACACATAGTATGTTTGGTGATTGAATGTTTCAGCCTCAACTTTGAATACTCAAGTGACTGGGAGAGCAGTATTTCATGAGGCAACCCTTTCAATTACCTAGAAATTCTGAATGATAGAAATATCTTACTTTATATTAAGTGGAGAAATGATCAACCTCCTTTAAACTTCCTTCATATAGCCTGGCCTCTGGGGTCAAGCAGGAAAAAAAACTTACTCTCTTCCCCCCACTACTCTTCCCAAATGTTCCAAGATGATTATGTGTTCCATTTTCATAGGCAGCTATGCTCATTCCCGGGGGAGTTATCTTATTGATGAGCATTCATTTTTGCTGTAGTCATCTTTTGCCACAATGAACTCATTGGTCCTGAATGCTTTTCATGACTTATAGTACAATCCATCCCCAAACACATCCCCAGGAATGTTATATGAGGATGGAATGAATTCTTACACTCTTAAGCCACCATGGAAGCAAACACTTCTAATTTATGCTACCTTTTTATTCCCTACATAATTTTGATTTTAATGTTCCATCTCTAGAGCATCAATATCCTTTTGCTAGTAGCAATTGAAAATAAAAATAATTTTCCCTCCTTTGATGGCCAGCTTAAAAAGATCCTCAGTTTGAGAGCAGGGAAAGTGTGTCTATGGTTCATCATATCTACCTATATAGATTGATTAATTCTTATAGCTTTGGCAGAAAATGAAAGTAAAACCCAATAAAAATAAAGCATAATACTAAATATTTGTGGTCACTTTGAAAAGAATAAGCAATTAAAAGTGTAAGGTTGATCCATATGGGATTCATGAAAGCAGGCAGACAGAATGGAAAGAAGATTATTTAAAGGATCTAGAAGTCAAAGAGATGGCAGAAACAATTTCATCCATTTCCTTCAATTTTTCAAATGAAGAAATAGAGAGCCACTGAGATTAAGTGAATTGCCTCAAGTTTTTAGAGATAGTTTGCATCATATTTCCTGATTAAAGAGATAGTACTTATTCCACTGCACCACACTGCCTCCAAATCCTGATTCTTCTACTAACTAGTCATAGAATATTGGTTTGCCCACTTTACTTCTTTGACCATCAGTTACTTCACCTGTAAAATTGGGATAATAATACTTCAATTGTATTGTCTACTTTTAAGAGTCCTGGTGGAAAAAATTTCTTTATAAGTATTACAAATTAGGCAGTTAGGTGGTACAGTGGATAGAGCACTGGCCCTGAAGTCACGAGGACCTGAGATCAGATTTGGCCTCAGACACTCAGACACTCAGATTACCTAGTTGTATGACCTTGGGCAAGTCATTTAATCCCATTGCCTTGCCAAAAAAACCCAAAACCAAAACTGAAATAAGGAACAAAGGATTATGAATTATATAAATGTAACTTATACATACAAATTGAAATATTTTTTCTGTGCCAATATGATTTGGCCCAAAGATAGAGTTTCCAGAGATGAGAATAATACTCAGTCAAACAAAGCAACATCTTTTTTTAATTTTATAAAATAACTAGTAAATTATTTAAATAGCAATGCTCTAGGCAACTCTCTAAAAAAAGACTTTCGATTGCAGAGCTGCTGACTTGCATTCATAGACTTGTCCTCAACCAAAAATTCTTTATATTAATGAAATCACAAATCTAGTTCCTATTGCGTCATTTAAAATTATTTATGTATGTTTATGTTATATATATGTGTGTGTGTGTGTGTGTGTGTGTGTGTGTAAGGGGAGATAGGGACATATTTGTAAATGCAAAAGAAAACCACAGAACCATTAAGGGGGATGGGGAGGTTAGGGATGAGGAAGAGGTGGCATTTTCTATCCCTCAGAACCTCAGGGAGCCATGATCCAACCCACAAACTGAAATCAATAAGGATCTGACTGTATCTGCTGAGCCACAAACAGAAAAATGGGTGGTGTTGGAGGGTTAGAGATGGGCGACCAGAAAGGTGGTAGCCAAAAGGAATTCTGGCACCATCTAGTGGAAAAGGGTCTGCCCATCTGTCCCAGCCTAGCCCAGCACAATCAGACCTGTAATAACGAGACTCAGTTCTCAGAAAAATCCTTAATATTTTTAATTATGTTTGCCCCCAAGTAATACCTAATATGTCTTCTTATACATACTCTCACAGATATTCTTTCTAGTAAGGATATAAAAAACAGTATTGTATTGTAGAAAGGATGATGGATCTAAAACCTATTTATTTAGATTTTTAAGTCTGCCTCTCCTAACTACAATTGTAGTATTTTTAATCAAGTTGCTTCTGCCTTATGCCTTCACTGTTTCATTAATAAAATGAGGTTATATATATATATATATATATATATATATATATATATATATGTATATATATATATATACACACACACACACACACATATATATATATATATATATATATATATATATAATTACCATGTTGCTATCTCTATTTCCTTTTAATGATTTTTAAGAATGATTCTTACAATGGGTTTATCTCCTGGGTTAGACTAGGCTACCTGTCTCCAGATTTATGTCTTAGCCCTTGGACTTTGTCCAGAACCTGTCTTCCTCCTCCAAAACAGACTGTGAGCTGCCCTGCCTCACACTGCTACTTCCTACTTTATTACTGCCTTTTCTTGGGACATTCCTCTGTTTATTTACCCTTTGCTGAGAAACTATCCCCTCAGGGATTTAAAATCCATGGGGAATAACAGGAGGTCAAGTCACTGAACCTTAGGGGAAGACCTTGAACTATCTACATCCTTCCCTTGACCTCTTTCTCACTACTGTTTCTCTGTTTGAACTCATTCTACAGTGGTGGACATTTTTACATTCTTTCATCTCCCCATCCCATTGATTCTAAATTCCTGGTTGCCTATATAATATTCCAATGTTTATTCCCTGATCCATTACTCTCATCCTGCTCAACCCTATGTTACTCATTCTACCAATATAAATCTTTTTGCTCTGATCTCTGCAACTTGTATTCCAGAAGTGTCAAATTTCTTTTCCCACAATATTCTGCCTCATTCAGATCTCTGATGAATATGTGACATTATTTTTTTTACCAAACCATGATGATTGATCTCTCCTTCTAGGTTTCTCTAATATTGCTCTCTTTTAGTTCTCCTCCTAGCTAACCAACTACTCTCTCAGGTTCCTTTGTTGTGTCTTCATCCAGTTCAAGCCTGATAATCATATGGATACTCCAAGGGTCTGTTTGCGGCATTTTTATGTGCCTCCTCAATATTTTATTTCTCCGTAAAATCTCTGTGCTTCTCTATGACTTCTATATTTGTTTATCTAACTCTAATCATTCTTTAAGCTCCCAGTCCCATACCATCCACTGCCATTTGGTCATTTTGAACTGAATATCTCATAGGCATGTCAAACACAATATGTCCAAAAAAGAACTCAGATTTCCCTAAGCATTTTTCCTTCTTCTGAATTTCCCTATTATTGTTAAGGAAACAACCTATTCTCCTTCATACAGGTATACACTTTTGCTGCTATCATTGAATTGTCACTTTCATTGATCACCTATATCCAATCTATTGTCAAACGTATCATTTCTCTTTTTTCCAAAAGTCTCTTTTTCTCTACAACCATACCCACAATTTCAATTCATATATTAATCATCTCTATCTAGAATATATTAATAATATCCTTCTTTCTACAATAAGACTCACATTCTTACATGTCCTCTACTTAGCTACCAAAGTGATAATCTTGAAGTATAGGTCTATCCATATCACCTACTCAGTAATTTCCAGGAGTCAATAGCCTCTTCAAGATCAGATAAAAATTCATCTGTAAGACATTTAAAATATTTTGCTGTCTGATTTCTTTCTAACTTTTCCGTCTTCTCAAACTTAACTTCCCTCCATACAATCTCTGAATCAACTACAGTGATACTTACAGATCTTTCCATTTAATCCTGTCTGTTATCTCCATGCCCTTGAAGTGAGTGTTCTCCACACCAAGCATGCTCTTCTCCTTCATCTCTGTCTCTTAAATTTCCTGATTTTCATTGAGACTCAGGTCAATCCTACCTTCTTAGGAGGCATCTCTGTGTCCATCTTCATCTCTTTCTTTCTCTCTGTCACCTTCTCTGTATATGTGTGTGCCTGTCTTTCTCATATTGCTTTCAAGCTAAATAAATATATTATATAATTATATATTAATTTATATAAATATATTATATATGTACATTTGTTCATATCATTACTAAAATGTGATTCCTTAAATATTGGAACATTTGTAGCCCTTGTTTATATCTCCAGGGTTTTTCACAGTGCTGAGAACAGAGAAAGTGCTTAATAAATGGTTGTTGACTGACTTAAAAATAGCCATCAGTTTTTGAGTGCTTAAAGATTTATAAAGAATTGTCCAAACAACACTGCATGTATTATTCTGTTCAAGTCAATTAAACAAGCATTTATTAAGTCCCTGTTGTCTTTCAAGCATTGTACTAGTAATTAGGGAGATAAAGGGGGGGGGGAGTGCATCAGTTTACTTTCTATTTTATCATTATTATTTCCATTTTACAGATCTTGAAATTGATAATTTGAAAATTTCAGTTACTTTCCAAAGGCCACATAATTAGCAATGAAGGAAGATTAAATTTGAAGTCAAATATATGACTCCATGACCAGTAATCTTTCCTTTAAGTTTCTCTCTTCCTTTGTCATTTTCCCCCATTGAAAATATGACTCTGATATCCCAGGAGAGAAAGGGAAGGGGAGAAACATGTGCATGCCAGACAATGCTGAGTTCTGGTATTTTATTTCATTTGTTCCACAAAATACTGTGTGGTAGTTACTATTATTATCCCTATTTTAGATAGGAACAAATTGAAGAAAACAAAGATTAAGTGACTTGCCCAGGATTATGAGGTAGTAAGAATTTGAGGTCAGATTTGAGTTCAGGTCTTTCTGACTCCGGGCTCAGTGCTCTATAATGTCTGTCATTTTATTTCCCCACAGATAAACGCTTTCATTTTGATAATTTTTCTGGACATAGAGTTAGAAGTTTTGGGTTTAACTTCCATATTATCAAGGTTACTTATGGTCAACAATTCAATGACTTCCCTGAAGTCTAAGTTTTTCATCTTCATAAAACGGAAAATATCTGAGAGTTATGGTGGAGAAAACATCATGTAAAGTATGTGTGAGTTCTTACTTTCCACATCATGGAACTTGGATGAATCAACATTTAGATGTGATGTTTCTAATCAAAACATAACATCTTACAATAATGATTGACCTATTCAACAAAAGTATAAACAGAGTTTTGGTTCAAAGAATATTTGGTTATTCTCAACTGAAACCATTAAGTACTTTTTTATTCTTTATTCTAGCTTTCATTTAGACATATCCTGTCCACCCATGCTCCAGGATAAATAGATGAAAAATATTTATTAAATATCTACCATGTTCTAAATCCTTTGGTAAGGATTGAGAGGAAGACTAAAGTGAATTCTAAGACAGAGTCCTTCTCTATAGGGAGCTCATAGTCATATAACAGCCCAAGGGGAAACCCAAGAACGGTATATTGCTGGTCTTGGAGAATTATATTGTGATTGCAAAGGAAAAAGAATTTAAGTCTCTAAAGCTAATAAAGTTGATGGCTGACAAGTATGTGCTGCATTCCTTTATTGTAACTGAAAGAAAGGACAGGGAAAGCATATAAATAGAGCTTTTCTAACACATGACCTTAGAAGGACAGGATAGAGAAAGTACTAACAACCAAGTGAATTCAATTTGTTTAGAGAGTTAATGTAGATCACTTACACACCAAAATCATTTTAAGTGGAGATGAAGTGGCTCCTATTTGTAATTTAAATGGGATTAAATGTTATAGTACTGTCTAATCTATACACTCACACATAAATGCATATAAGCAAATATTCATGTGTATATATCTATGTAGAAATGTATGTATATATGAATAATAGTCTAGATGACTACAAGCATATATATATATATATTATAATATATGTGCATTGATGTGTAGATAACAATACACCTATGCCTATATCTAAACATATTGATTGATTGATTGATGCTTATCTCTCTTTCTAAAAGTAAATCATGATTTCAGGGAGGTGATGCAAAAAAAGTAAATTGGATTTGAGTGAGGGGGTGCTAGATGCTGTCACCAATCTCACTTTCCCTTCCAGAACCATCTGGGTCCAGTAGCCAGATGTGAATCAGGACAACTGTAGATGGTCCTGGATTTGAGACAATCCGGGTTAAGTGACTTGCGCAAGTTCCCACAACTATTAAGAGTCAAGTGTCTGAGGTCAAATTTGAACTTGATTCCTCCCTGACAACAGTTTGATGCTCTAACCACTGCCTCAGCGAGATAAATATAGATACACAGGGTGAGACATAAAACTTTTCCTCTCTTTTTAATGTGCCATTAAGTAACACTGCTATGGATTAAACATGGTGACATCACTCTTGCCTTATGGTCTTCCTTAAAAAATGAAGCTGTCATGTGTTGAAATGAGGACCTACAGGTATGCGACATTTTACGTATTGTCAGATTTCTTGGTTGATGTATTGGTTAGTTTTGTTGAATTGCCTTTTCCCCTCTTTCTATTCTAATCTTTGTTACAAAGGACAGATTTATGGATTGAGGAGGAGAAAGGAATATATTGAAAATGAAAGTGATGAAATAGCAAATGACATCAATAATTTTTTTCAAAGATAAAAAAATGAAGTGAGGTAGCTTTTTGTGTGACAAAAAGATACCTGGATTAGGGTGTCTGAAGAAAAGGGTTTGAGGCCTGCCTAAGCCACATCCTACCTATGTGATCTGCAAAAATTTACCTCTATGGATCTCATTTTCATAATTTGTAGAAATGAGAATGATAGTACTTAGACTACAATATCAAATAAGAAGTTATGACCCTATTAAGTTCCAAAAGGGTAGGACCACATTGTAATTACTTTTTATATTCCCTAATACTGCATAAGGTTCTGCACATATCAATTCTTCAATAAATGTTTGTTATATGGAATTGAATTAAATACAATTATGTATATAAAATTCTTTGTAACAATAAAGTGATATACTAATTACTCTTTTTATTTTGATTGTAATACTCAGCTATCAAATCCCAAATACTTCCTTATTACGGGATTTTATCTAGTCCTTTTTCCTCCAGATAGGAGTGAGAGAGCACAAGGATGTCACCAAGAACTTAGGGGAACCATAAGATAAGATGTTAGGGAAAACAAAAAGAAAATCAACAATTTCATAAAAAAGTAGCTCATTTGTTGTTCTTGTGGCATTATAATATTATTGAACTACATTATTCAAAAAATAGATTCAAATCTCTACTCTTCTTGGCCTTTGTAGAAAAATATAAAATCTTGGGTTGTTAGCTTCTGTCTGAGTTTGGCATTAAACAATCCTCCCTGTTTCTTTCCTTCACATTCCAAAGGAATAATTCAAAGCACTATTATAAGATAATTCTATAGAGTTAATGTTGTGTCCCTTGAGCTCCTTGATTCCCAACAGAATATTGGTTAACTGAGAGACCAGAGCCAGTTCTTCCAAGAGGTAGGATCATTCTAGTGTGATATGAGAAGTGCTGCAAAACCTAAAATTCCTGATCCCCTAAACCAAAGCACACATACAGAAATACCTCCCCTATATGCTTGCAACAATGTCTGAACAGAATACCATTTCATTCAAATCCCTGTAGAAAAACAGTTAATGTTCCATTTTATCTGGGGGGGAGGGGATCATTGAATAATTCACAGGTTACAAGAATAGTAAGAGAAATTTAGAAGACAGGAAATCTAAATTCTAGTCTCAGCTCTGTCCTAATTCACCTTAGGGGTGATTTTTCCCTCTGGTGTCCATAGTTGTTGTTGCTTTATTCCATACTTTTTGATTAAAAATTTTTTCCTATTCCTTCTAATTTCTTCTTGCATGAAGAAAAAGAAAAAAGAAAACCCTTACAGCCAATATTCAGTATCAAACAAAGCAAATTCCTGCATTATTCATTTCTAAAACTGTGTCTTATTCTATATTTGGAGTCCATCAGTTCTCTGTTAGGAAGTGAATAGAGTACTTTAGCACTAATCTTCTAGAATAATGTTTTATTACTTCAATTATTGGAGATTTCCTAATTTCATAAAAATTATATGTTTCCTTTCTTTCTTTTGACACAATCAGGATTAAATGACTTGCCCAAGGTCACATAACTACTAAGTGATAGAGGATGGATTTGAACTCAGGTTCCCTTGACTCAAGGGACAATACTCTATCTACTGTACCACTTCACTGCACCAATTATAAGTTTTTCAAAGTGCTTTTCTCTTCATAAAATTGTTATTATTATTGTAGTTATTATTCTAGTCTTCCTTCAGTAAAAAGATGACTTTACTTAGTTTCATTTACTTAGTTTCATTTCCAAATTTCTCTGCTACCATAGCTTTTCTCATTTTTTTATGGCACAAATTTATTCTGTGCCTTTTGTATATCATATCTTGTTCAGTCTTTCTTCAACTGAAAGAAATCCCATTAGTTTCCAGTTCTTTGCATTGTGAAAAGAACTGCTATAAATATTTTTATAGGTAAGGGTTTTTTCCTATTTGATTTTGATTTATATGGTTTTTTTAGATATACCATTGGCATATCTATTTCAAAAGAAAACTTTTAGTAATTTTTTATGTATGAATGTACATTTTTTTCCAAAATAGTTATGCCTATTCATAAGTTCACAAACAGCACATTACTGTTAGGCTTCATTTTGTTCATTTGTAAAATGAAATGTTAGGACTAATTGTATAGATTTCTTTACAATTTCAACATTTTATATTTTATATTCTAATATTCCATATTCTTTTCCCCAGTTATAGTTTAAAACAATTTACAACATTTATTTTTAAAGCATTAAGTTCCAAATACTCTCTGTTCTTCCCTCCCTATGCCTACCACACACTGAGAAAGCAAGGAATTTTATATAGCCTCTACATGCATCTTCAAGCAATAGATTTCCATAATAGTAATATTGTGAAATTCAAAAGAGACCAAAAAACCTTCAAGAAAGATAATGTTTTAAAACAATATGCTTATTCAGACATAATCAGTTCTTTCTCTGGGAGTAGATAACATTTTTTCATCCTAAATTCTTCAGAATTGTTCTGGATTATTGTATTGCTGAGAATAGCTAAGTCATTCACTACTAATTATCTTACAACATTGGTATCACTTTGTACATCCTACATTTAACTTTGCATTAGTTTATGTAAGTCTTTTCAATCTTTCCTGAGAACATCCTGCCCATCATTTCTTATAGCACAATAGAATTCCATCATAATCACATATCACAATTTGTTCTGCCATTCCACACTGATGGGCATTCCCTGAATTCCAGATTCTTTGTCCCCAGAAAAGAGAAGCTATAAATACTATATTTTGTATCTAGAAGTCCTTTTCCTCTTTTTTTTTTTTATAATCCTCTTTTGGGATATTGATCCCATAGTAGTATTGTTAGTTCAAAGGGTATGCATTGTTTTATAGCACTTTTGGTGTGGTTCTAAATCGCTCTACAGAATGCTTGAATCAATTCCAACTCCATGAAAATGCAATAATGTGTCATTTTCACAACAATCTCTCAAACATTTATCATTTTTTGTCCTTATTAGCCAATCTAATAAATATGGAGATCGTATCTCAGAATTGTTTTAATTTGCATTTGTCCAAGTTAGAACATTTTATTTTTAAATGGCTATAGATAAATTTGGATATTTTATCTTAAAACTTCATAGCTTTTGATCATCTATCAAGGGGAAGGCTTTTTATGTTTTTGAATTTGATTCATTTCTCTATATGTTTAAGAATTATAGCTTTTCTAAGAGAAACTTAATTTTTTTCACACATACTATTGCTAATTTGATTTTTTCTCTATCTTATTTATTCTACTGTTTATTCTCTCTGTCCTCACACCTTATTCTTTCTCAAATGTACTTTATCTCTGATAACTACCCCTCCTTTAATTTACCCTCCAATCTATCACCTCTTCTCCTTTCCTTAACCTATTTTCCTCCTATGTTCTTGTGAGGTAACAAAGATTTATATATCCAATTAAGTGTATACTGACATTCCATATTCTTAATACTTTATTTTCAAAGTTATGTTCCAATATTCCATGTTCTTATGTTCACCTCATATTCTGAATGTCCATGTCTCTGGTATTTTTATTCATTTTATTTCCAGCTCTGTGATTCTATAGTTCTATATTCTATAATTCTATTGAGTTTCAGGATCCTTGAAAGAGGTTTAAGTAAATAGAACAGCTAACCAAGCTAAATAAAAATCTGATATGGAATAAAGGAAAGCCAAAAAATGTAAAAATACTATGTATCAGGGAAGAAAGGAAATGTGATCTTCTGCTTTTCCTTATCAAATAATTTCCAAAGTCATTAAGACATCCTTGGAGCATGAGAAAGATGGAATTTAAGGATGGCTGTTTGACCAGTTAGCAATAGAGGAATAAGAGAAGAGTTATTTTTGGCAGAAATAGTGTGTTTAGGGTAGAGTGTTTTGGGAAGTTGAACCCAATAGTTTCTTAAAAATAGTGCAGTACCCTTTTTTTTCCAGTCTGCCAGGGAATCAAGATACTCAAAAAGAGTCCATGAAGAATAAAGCTGACCCTGGTGAGTCTTTATCACATTACCATGCATTTTAGATAATGCGTAAAATTCCTGAAAGAGAAAGAGAGTTTAAAGTCTAAACTTCATGCAACATTAAGGAATGGGAGTTTGAAAAGAGAAACACATCTTGCCTTGCACAGAAAAATGATAGAGCAAGGAGACTTTTATCATAACACTCTCTGTGCCTCATAAAATATGAGAAAGCTGTAATAAATAGTCTGCACAAGGGAGAAATATGTAAAACACACATAGACCCATGTAATTCCATGAATATAGGGAGAGATAGGTTGAACAGAAAGACTCATTCACTGAAGGCATAAAGGTAAACTATTGGAAAAAAGTTGGGGGGGGGGAGGAAATACAACTGTCCAAATTCTGGCAGTATTTTGTGTCTGAATTCCTTACTCACACCTTCTCTTTACATGTAATTCATCCTACTTCTGGATCCTAAAAGAGTGATGATGAAATGTTTAGTCATATGATTTGGAATGGAAAGTCATGCATCAAATTAGAAATTTTAAAATTAAAAAGTACTTTCAGTTTGGTACTCACTTTCCATTTGACAGATGACAATATTGAGGCCAGTTAAGTTCACACCAAAAGTCATCCAAGTAGTATTTAGCAAGGAATAATTTGAATCCAAGTATTACGATCTCAATCCATTGCCCTTAACTTTATGCCATGAAGACAGAAGTGACATATCCTTTTATTTATGCAGATATTTCCACATTGACTTATTCAAGGAGTTTCAAACAAGACGATTGGTTTGAATGCTTACACTTCTGGAGTAAGTGTGATGTTTTCAAATACAGTAAAGAATTTAAGAAACACAAATTCCAATGCCATTTGACTTTATTCAAGGAGACTGCATGAGAATTCTGTGACATAAAAATCATGAAATAAATAATAAGTTGCACAATGGAAAGTTAACCAGACAAGTATGTAAGATCATTTGTCTTTGCTTGCACTGATTGAAGTGCAAAAAATTTGCTTTCAAATTCAGTGTCATATATTTATTAGCTGTGTGACCCAGAGAAAGTCATTTAATAACTGTCTACATTTGCTTTTCTTATCTATCAAAATTAAGATAAAAACAGAACCTGTTTCTTGGTATTGTTGTGAGTATTCAATGAAATTTGATAATTAGATAGAGAATAGATAGATAGTTAGACAGACAGAATACTTTGGAAACCCAATAATGCTACCTCAAAGTTATCTATTATCTGTGTGTGTTATGTGTTGTTTGTGTGTGTGTGTGTGTGTGTATGTGTTACTGGGGCAGTTAAGTGGTTCAATGGACTGAGCAGTAAATTTGAAGTTAGGAATAGCTGAGTTTAAATCAAGCCTCAGTTATTTTTTTTGATCAGAGCAAGTCACTTCGTTTCTTCATTTGTAAAATTTGAGTAATAAAAGCACCTATCTTACCAGATTGTTTTGAGTACAAAACAAGGTAACAAGAAAAATGTTTTTGAAATCAAAGCATATTTAAATTAGCTGATATCATTAATAACTACAAAATGTTTAGCAAAGCACTTAAACTATTTGTTCTTCAGTCTCTTTAAATATAATATGGGCTAAGTCATACTCATTATTAAACCACTGAGAAGAAACTTGGTATAATAGTTACAGAAATTCCCTTAAAGTAATGAAATTCTGACTTTATGTCCTACCTGTGATATATACTAAATGAGTGCTCTTGGACAAATCGCATAACCTCTTTCCTTAAAGAAATTCTGAGTCCATGTCCTGTTTGTGATATATACTAACTGTGTGACCTCAGATAAATCACATAACCTCTTTTTTCTCTAGACCACTCTCTCACACCAGCCATTTCAGAGAAAATAGAAAATAGTGGGACTTTGCTCAGTAGAGTTGCTCTTACCCATGAAATCATAGATACAGTCCCTGAATTCTATTTATGATGTTGTAATAATGTGTGAGTTCACTCTTGGTTTGCTGTAGAATTCAGAGAAGTTAATTTGATATAACATGAGTCACTTCAATTTCTTTTTCTGGAAAATCAAGGGCTTGGGATGGATTATTGCTAAGTTCCATTCCAGCTCTTATACTTTATATTCTGACATATTATGTCCTAAAATACCTGTTTTGTTACATATTTATGCTTCATTAAACTATGACTAATGATAACAATCCTATGATTTGGGTGTGCTACTTTCATCATTAATCAGGAAAAATTAGAACTTAAAGAGATCTTTGAGATTATCTACTTTATTCCCTGACAATTTTCAGTGAGGAAATTGAGGTCCAGGAAATAGATGTTATTTGTTTCAAATCAAACAATTAATTAGTGGTAGAAATATTACTAGAACCCTGATCTTCAGATTCATAGTATAGTACTCTTCCCATTATATTGTACCTCTCTCCTCCAAAATAAATAACTTAAGAGGAGAAAATATACAAAAATGAAGTCTTTATAAATGTCATTCATTTATATGCACATGATATGTGAGCTTTTTCTAAATTATGCAATTTTCTTTTTTTTTTATCTTCCCTAAGCCCTCTTCCAAAGCTCCCCTGCTTCCAAATAGCTGCTAAACAAGATAGTTTATTCCAGGTGATTGATTACAGGAGTCCTGCTCATACATCCAATGCCTGGCATTTTAAATCACATCTTCTTGTCAATTGAAAGGAATGAAATGATTTTCATATCCTGACATGATTGATCATTTGGAAGCTGCAGCCAAAAATCTATATGAGTTCAATCTATAGCTCCCATGAACTGATAGCACATTATCAGAGCTTATTAAAATCATGCATAGTTGACTAGCAGTCACAGTTCTATATCCACAGCCTTTGAGAATAATGGGTTTTTGTCTCACAATCACAATTTTGTATTAATGCATAATTTGATATATTTATTACAGGATGGATTATAGGTGATATAAATTATTCTACTTTAGATAAAGGGAACCACCTTTGTTTTTTCCTTTTCATAAAAAGATGGAAGAAATCTAAAATTGTACTCTGAATATTTATTGGAGACAGAAATGTGTAATGTCATGTTTGCTGAATTGTTTGCCTCATTTGGAAACCTCATTTTCTCAGGAAGGGTAACTGGATCTTAGAAAATCTTCTTTCTTCTCCCAACTTCTTGTTTGTTGGTGTTTCAAAAGGCAAGTCTTCTTTTCTTTGAAACTTGATTTCTTAATTGTAAAATTATAATTATATTAGCATTAACAACCAAAAGTGAGTATTGCTACATAAGCACTTTTTGGAAAAATAAAGCAATCACTAACACTCTCAGAATCTTATTTTCCTCATCTGTAAAATTGGACTATTCAATTAGATGATCTCTCACATTCCTTTCAGCACCCTAACTTTACTTTCATATCTAAAAAGAGGTTGTTGCTGTGATTTTCTTCTAATTCCAGCCCTTAGAGACATTTGAGCTGCAAGCATGAGTCATCTCCAGAATCCCAGTTTCAATTTTCACACTCTAGAACTAGCCAAGTTATTAAAGTTGAAGGTTTTATTCATCTAAAGTTCCTTGGCAGGACAGGGAAGTTAGAGACTAGCCACTGTTCTCTGAGGTTGTCACATTTATGAGAAAATCAATGCGTACGTTATCATTTTCCTGGTTTTAATTATACTTCCAATTTTCTTTTGGGATGGTGTAGGTCAAATAAAAAGAGGCCGTGTCTCATCATTGTAAACATAATGCTATAAATCTGGGGTCTGCCATTTGCCAAGCTGAACAATGTCAGATTAGCTGACCTCACTAAATCCTCCCCAAGTTATACTGAATGCCTTTTGGGGGGGGGGCTTTACTGGGGTTCTTTTAGCAAAATAGTTATTGTCCCTTGACTGAACTGATAGTTTTCAAATTTACACAGTGATGGCATATCCCCAGACATCTGAGAATACAAGGTTATCCCTGGATAACACAGACTCCTCTCATTTTAGGAAGGGAATCTGATATCTGGAGAGGTGAAATCACATCATTGACTTCCTATCAATTATAGATGAAAGTTTCAAAATCATTCAGAGACTCAAATCATCAAACTGAAGAAGTGAAGAAATCATCTGGTTCAAATTCTGTATTTTTACAGATGGAGAACTGAGGCCCAGAGAGGATAAATAAGTGTCTTAGTCAAGGGTGCATTGTTTATTGTAGGATTTATTCATTCATTGAGCATATATTTGTTAGCCTTTGACATTTACTTCTCAAAGAAGGTTTTAATGCCAAATATGTTTACAATTTATCTATGAAATTGATAGCAATTATTATTGTTCCTTTCTGGAGATGTGAAAACCAAATCCCCAGTGAAAATTGATCTGCCTAAGTTACACAAGGAGTGACAGAGCTGATATGAGATGATTGAACTGCCTCCCTGAAGGAACTTTTCCCAGTATACCAGTTCTCATATTCTGAGGTTCTTTGTTATTTATCTAAGGTTTTGCCAAGTTTTAATCCTTTCTTCTCCTTATTATTGTTCTTAATTTTCTTCCAATTCTATAATTCCACATTCTAAGATTCTTTTCCACATTCTTTGAGCAGCATCCAATGTCCCTTCAAACACTATTTTTTATTATTAAATATCATTTATTTTATCAACTATATGCAATGGTAGTTTTCAACAATTGTTTTTGCAAGGTATGAATTTTAGATTTTTCTCCCTCATTCCTAACCCTCCCCCCTCCTTCTGGCAGAAAGAAATCTAATATGAGCTAAAGATTTATAACAATGCCAAATATACATCCATATTAATCATGTTAATATTAATCAAATCAAAACTGGAAAAATATATAGAAAAAGACACAATATATAAGACAACTTTTAAAAATTGAAGATAGTAAACTCTGGTCTTCATGTAAACTTCACAGTTCTTTCTCTGGATATGGATAGTATTTTTCTATCAAAGTCTTTTAGAATTATGTTTAATTATTATACTGCTGACCTATACAAGAACATCATAGTTGGTTATAACCCATTGTCTATAATCTGCATCTGATCCTGCTCTCTTCACTCAGCATCAATTCATGCAACTCTTTCCAGGTTATTCTGAAGTCCTGTCCCTTATGATTTCTAATAGAATAATAGTGTTCCATCAAATTCATATACCACAATTTGTTCAATCATTCCACAATTTATTAATATTTTTGTACATGTGGGTTTTTTACCCTTTTTGAGATCTCTTTGGAATACAGACATTTTAGAGCTATTACTGGATCAAAGGATATGAAGAGTTTTATTATTTTTTAGGCATAATTCCAAATTGTTCTCCAGAAAGGTTAACTCAGTTCACAACTCCAGAAACAGTGCATTGGTGTACCAGTTTTCCAAAAAGGCTTCCGACATTGATCATTTTCAACACTAACCATTTTTCCATATAACTAAATAGAGCTTTAATTTCTTCATCTGAAAATTGCCTGTTCAAATCCTTTGACCAATCATCACCTGTGGAAATACTTGCATTCTTACAAATTTGTGTCAGTTTTCTACATATTCTTATTCTTAGAAATGAGGGCTTTTTCAGAAAAACTAGTTTTAAAAATTATTCCCCAATTTGCTGCCATCCTTTTAATTTTGATTGCATTGGTTTTGTTTGTGCAAAAACTTTTCAATTTAATGAAAGAAAAAATTTCAATTCTGCATTTTATTATGTTCCCTATCTCTTCTTTGGTCATAAATTTCTTCCCTTTCCATAGGTTTGACAGACAAACTATTCCTTCTACTCCTAATTGTCTTATGAAATCTTCTAAAAATTATTTATTTAAGGCAATGGCATTGTGACTTACCCAAGGTCAAACAGCTGGACCATTAATAATTGTCTGAGTCCACATTGGAATTCAGCCCCTCCAGACTCCAGGGTTGGTCTCTATACACTGTGTCACCTTTCTGCCCCAAGAAATCATCTTTTATGTCTAAATCCTGCAGCCATTTTGACCTTATCTTCATATAGGGCGTGAAATGTTTGGTCTATAAGGATTTTGTGCCATACTTTGTTCCAATTTTCCCAGCAATTTTTTCAGAGTGAGTTCTTATCCCAGAAGCTTCAATCTTTGGGTTTATCAAACTAGAAAATACTATAGTCTTTTACTATTATTTCTTTTGAACCTAATTTATTCCACTGATCCACCATTCTATTTCTTATTCAATACTAAAAAATTTTGATGACTTATGCTTTGCAATATAATTTTAGATCTGGTCTTGCTTGTGATCTTCCTTTGCACTTTTTTCAATATTTCCTTGATATTCATCACCTTCTGTTCTTCCATGTGAATTTAGTTATGATGTTTTTCTAGCTCAATAAAGTATTTCTTTGGAAATTTTATTGGTATCGCACTGAATAATAATTTAATCAGGTAGTAATATTTATTAGCTCAGTCTACCTATGACAACTGTCATTTGCCCAGTTATTTAGATCTGATTATATTTTTGTGAAAATTATTTTGTAGTTATTTTCATAGTTTCTAAATCTGCCTTTGAAGGTATTCTAAAGTATTTTATTTTGTCTGAGGGTATTTTTAAATGGAATTTGTCTTTCTATCTCTTACTGTTATGTCTTTTTAATAACTCAAAGAAATGCTGATGATTTATGTATTTTATATCCTCCAACTCTGCAAAAGTTGCTAAGTGCTTCAAGTACTTTTTTAGATGATTTTTTAGGATTCTCTAAGAATAGCATAAAATCATCTATAAAGAGTAAAGTTTAGTTCCTTCATTACTGAGTCTATTTCCTTCAATTTCTTTTTCTTCTCTTATTGTTAAGGCTAAAATTTATGATACTATATTAAAAATTGTGCTGATAATGGGTATCTTTGTTTTACCACTAACCTGATTGGGAATGCCTTTATCTTATCTCCATAACATATGATGATTGTTGGTAAGTTTATATAAATACTGCTAATTGCTTGAAGAAATATACCTTTACTCCTTTACTCCTTAATACTTTAATAGGAGTGGGTACAATATTTTTTCAAATTATTTTTCATGATTTCTGTGAAAAAAAATGTCATTGATATGGTCAAGTTTGCTGATACCTTTGCTAATATTGAACCAAGCTTGTATTTCTGATATAAATCCTACTTGATCATAGTATATTATCCTAATGATAACTTATTGTCATCACTTTGTTGATATGTTCCTTAAAAATTTTACATTTCTTCATTAGGGACATTGGTCTATAATTTTTTTCCTCTATCTTGACTCTTCTTGGGTTAGGTATCAGCATCATACTGGTTTCTAGAAGGAATTCAGCAAAACACCTCCTTCACTTATTTTTCCAAGTAGCTTAATATAGAAATAGAAATAAGTGTTTCTTGAATGGTTGGTAGAATTCTGTTGTGAATACAGCTGGCCTTGAAGATTTATTTTTCTTTGGGAGTTCATTGATGATTTCTACAATTTCTTTTTCTCATTAAAAAAGGATAAGAAAAGAATTTATAGGTGGCTAGGTGGCATAGTGGATAAAGCACTGGCCCTGGAGTCAGGAGTACCTGGGTTCAAATCCGGTCTCAGAAACTTAATAATTACGTAACTGTGTGGCCTTGGGCAAGCCACTTAACCCTGTTTGCCTTGCAAAAACCCTAAAAAAAATAAAAGTAAGTCATGTGCTTTAAGGAGATGGCTAGGTGGCACAGTGGATGAAGCACCAGCCATGGAGTCAGGAGTACCTGGGTTCATATCTGGTCTCAGACACTTAATAATTACGTAGCTGTGTGGCCCTGGGCAAGCCACTTAACCCCATTTGCCTTGGAAAAAACCTAAAAAAAATAATTTATACCTTCCTAAAAGGTGGATTAGCCAATGAATTATACATGTATACACAAAATTGTTACTCAAGTTATTTAAGTATTTACTAATCACATATTCAATTTCTTCTTCTGTAAGCTGGAGCAGTTTATATTTTTGTAAATATTTGTTTATTTGACTTAGATTTTCAAACTTATTGACATACAGTTGGGAAAAATAAATCCAAATCATTATTTAATTTCTTCTTCCTTGGAGGTGAATTTACACTTTAATTTTGATACTGGTAATTTGGTTTATTCTTTCTTTTTTTAATCAAATTAATCAAAAGATTATCCTTTATTGCTTTTTATCATAAAATCATTTCTTAGTTTTATTTTTTAGCTCAATATTTTTTTTATTTTCAATTTTATTCATTTCTCCTTTAATTTTCATAATATCTAATTTGGCATTTAATTGGGGATTTTTAATTTCTTCTTTCTCTAGCTTCTTTAGTTGCATGGCCAATTTATTGTTCTCCTCTTTCTTCATTTTATTCATGTTTGTATTTAGAGATATGATATTTACCATAATAACTACTTTGACTATATTCCAGAAGTTTATTATGCTATCTCCTTATTGTCACTAGCTTGTATGTAATTATTAACTATTTCTATGATTGGCTATGTAACCCACTCAATTTTTAAAATTACATTATTTTGTTTTCAATTACTTTTAGGTCTCCCTCTCTTTCTCCATAACCCTCTATTATTTGGGATTTTTATTACTTCGTGACCTAAAAAGTTTGCATTTCTTATTTATGCCTTTCTGCATTTGACTTTGAGATTTTGATACTATAATTCAAGGTCAATTTTTGTGAAGGTGCCATATATGCAGAATAAAGCTATATTCAGTTTTCCCCAGAGGTCTATTATATCTAGCTTTCCTAGCATTGTATTCACCCCTTTAACTTCCTTGTTGTTTACTTTATGGTTAGATTTATCTGATTCTGAAAGAGGATGGTTGAAGTTCCTCAACAGTATAGCTTGCTATCTATGTCTTCCTGTAACTAATTTTTCTTCTTCTCTAAATCTTTGGATGCTTGTCAACTTCATGTGTACATGTTTAGTATTAAAATTACTTCATTGTCTGTGGTATCTTTTAGGAAGATATAGTTTCTGTTCTTATCCTTTTTGATGAGATTTATTTTTGTAATGTCTTTGTTTGAGATAAGGATTGATTCCTCTGCTTTTTTCACTTCAGCTGAAGCATAATGTGTTTTGATCCAGTCTTGTATCTTTACTCTGTGTGTATCTCTCTTCTTCAAATGTGTTTCTTGTTAGCAGCATATTACAGGATTCTGATTTTTAATACATTCTGCTGTCTACTTTCATTTAAAGGGAAAGTTCATCACATTCACAGTTATAGTTATGAACTCTTTATTACCCACCATTTAATCTTCCTCCCATTTGTCTATATTTCCGTGCTTTAACCCTGTCCCTCCTCACCTCTGTTTTGTTTCTGAATATTGTCTCCCTCAATCTTTTTCTCTTCTATCACCCACACTCCCTTTACTTCATTTTTACCCTTTTTACCCCTTCTTCCTTCCTTCCCTTCTATGAGTCCCTCCTTCCCTTCCTCCTTCCCTTTCTACTTCTAATACTAGAAGTATTAGAAAAATTTCTAAACTCAACTGAGTCTTTTTGTTATTATCTCTTAAAGTCAAATTGAATGAAAGCAAAATTCAAGCAGTTCTCAACCCTCCCCTCCTTCTTTCTCTCTACTGCCATAGGTCACTTATGACCTCATCATAGGATTTGATTTAACTCATTCCCCCTTCCTCTTGTCTCATTACAACCCCCTCCTTTTTAACGTGTTATTTTTTCAATAATTCTATCAAATACAATTTAAGTACATAATTTCAGCCTAAGTATACTGCCTCTAATAGAGCTATGATTCTCAGGAAGTATGAGAATCTTCCTTTTGGGTAGGGATGTAACCAATTTATTCTTATTTTATAACATTCTTTTTTCTTTCCACTGTTTACCTTTTCATGTGTCTCTTGAATCTCCCATATAAAAATCAAATTTTCTTTTTAGTTATGATCTTTTAATCAGGAAATTTTAGAAGTCACCTATTTTGTTATATGCTTTTGTCACCTGAAAGAATATGCTCAATTTTGCTAGGTAGCTGATTCTTGGTGGTACTCCAAGTTCCCTTGTCCTCTGGAATAACATATTCCAGATCCTTTGATTAATTAATATTAATGCAATCAAATCCCATATAAGTAATCCTGACAATGATTCCTCAGAATTTTAATTGCTCTTTATTTGTCACTTGCAGGGTTTTCTCAGTGACCTGATGAATCTAGATTTGGGCTACAATATTCCTTAGCATTTCCACTCTAGAACCTCTTTCAGAAGATGATCGATGGATTCTTTCAATGACTGTTTCCCTCTGGTTCCAGAATGTCAGTGCAGTTCTCCTGACAATTTCCTGAAGAAAAGTAACCAATATCTTCTTTTGATCATGGCTTTCATGTAGTACAGTAATAATTTAATGATCTTTCCCGGATCTCTCTTCCATGTCAGCTGTTTTACCAAAGAGGTACTTTACATTTTCTTCTATTTTTTCATTTTTTTAAAATTTTGTTTAACAGATTCTTTGTTTAACAGTTTCTCATGGAGTTATTATTTTCCACTTGCTCCACCCTAATTTTCAAGGAAATATTTTCTTCATTTTAATTTTATATCTCTGTTTCCATTTGGTCAACACTATATTTAAAGGAACTCTTATCTTTTTTTTTAATTTGACCAACTGCATTTTTGAAAGATTTATTTTCTTTTGGCATTTTGCCTAATTGTATTTTAAAGAACTTGTATTCTTCTATTTTTATTGCAAGATGTTAATTTTTCACTTGAATTTCTTTTTCCAATTTTTCCTTTTGATTTTTAAAGTTATTAATGAGCTAGAAGTTAATTCCTATTCTCTGCCAAAGTTTCATTTGTTACAACCTTTCTCCCCTCCTTTTTGGAGCTAGTGCTTTATCCATCCCTATCTCCAAGGTTCTTTCCCATAGACCCTACTTTTCTCTCTGTTTTCTTATTCATTTGTGGGTTTGTTTGTTACCTATTCCAAGGGTGTTGTGTTGGGATTGGGGAAGCTAGCTTGCAGACTTGAGGTGTTTAGAACACTAAAGGCTTACTTACTACCCTGGGACCATATGCTAGGGACTTGAGGGGTTTGTTCATTTAACCAATCAGTAAGGAACTCCTCAGATTCTGACTCTGGACATTCTGCAATGGAAATGTCAGTTGCCCACTCCCCAGGTCATTGGGAATGCTAGGAACAACTGCAGCTGTCTCTGGGTTGTCCAGGCAATCTAGTTCCCTGGACTAGGCTGTCTGCACTGGAATCACCAGTGGTTCTCTCTGGACTGTCAGGAAAGTTAGCCATTCAGCCCCTAGGTCATTGAGGGAGATAGAACAGTTTAGACTGTTCACACAGGAAGAGAGGCCTTCCTTTCTGAGAAAGGCAGGGTTTTCAGGCTTGGAATGCCTTGGACTTGCAACTCAGGTCACGCTGTCCAGACCCCTTGTGCAGGCTGAATGGGGGTCCTGGTCACTTACGCTGCAGCTTTCCCAGCATGCTGGATCTCTATCAGAAATGGCTGATGTGAGTCGGAAAATGCAAAAACTTCTCTCACCGCCAAGGTTCTCAGGTTAGTCCCCTTCTCATCCCCTATTGCCCTGAGCTGGTTCTCTATTCTCTGTCCTGGGCACCCCCTTCCATGGTCCTCCAGTGACAGATCTTGCTGGAAGACATTCTACACTGTTCTTTTGTGGGTTGTCATTCCAAAATCTGTTAAGTGACTTCATTAATGTTGATTCTGAGGGGAAGCCAGGAGACCTTTTCAAAGGTTGTGGCTCCTCTCTACCTTTTTGGCCAGAATTCTCCTAAGACCACTTTCTATCTTCTTTTTCATAAAATTCCATCTAACTCTTAAAAGTTCTGAGTCTATAACTGATGAATTTACCTTTCTTCTAAATAAATTAAATTTCCCTGAAATTTCATGGCTAATTTCTTCCTCTTCTCCTAACTTTTGACTTTCCATCAATTCTTAGTTATACAACTTTGACATAAAATGGAACCAAAGCATTCAGTTGACATATTCTGAAAGCTACAAATTACATGATGCTTACTGGAAAATATCTTTCCTGTTTACCAACTGGTTACAAGACACTTGTATAATCTACTCATTAAAATATTTGATAGCAGTAAGGAGTCATTTCCATTCACTAAACCCATAAAAGCATACAACAATGGGAATCACATGAAATGGAAAACTGAAAAGAAACTAGAGTTGTGAAAATAAAAAAAAAAATACCTTTTGTTCCAGCATAGATGAATCCTGGTATATTTAATGGTAAAAGAGGGTGATAAGTCACACACCATGCCAAGATAAAAATCATAGTCATTTTCTTTAAAATAAGAGTCACTGAATCTTTTTAGGCAGGAGTAACTGGCTCAAAATACTTATATATGCATTAATAATGTTTAATACAGAAGAAGAGAGTGATTATTAATAATAATTCTAGATCATTCAAATTACAAGATCTTGCAATTACAAAAATTGGCCTGATGTCTTTTCTTCGATTTATATATATTTTTAGGACAAAAAGGGAACAAAAACAAAATATTTTGAGGTTAGAAATTTGTTCAACTCATATGCATCTCCTACTTTCCAAAGCATGGTATATGTGTATATGTTTGTGTGTGTGCCTGTGTGTATAACACAAAGAAAGAGACAAAAGGAGAAACACAAATACAAACAGAAAGAGAGACAGAGATTCAGAGACAGATAGAGAGAGAGTTAGAGAGCAAGAATGAGAGAATGAGGGAGTGAAAGAATGAGAGAGGCAGAGACAGAGACAGCGAGAGGCAGAGAGAGGCAGAGACAGAGAGAGGTAGAGACAGAAAAAGAGATAAAGAGATATACAAAGGACATGGAGCAAGATACAGAGAGAAAGAAAGAGAGATAGAAATATACAGAAACAGATATATAGAAAGAGACACAGAAAGAGACATAGAGAGAATTAAATACAGTGACAGAGAGAGATAGAAACTGTCAGAGAGAGACAGGGGGCCAGAGAGACAGAAAGTCAGATAAAGAAACAAAGACAGGAAGACTGAGAGTCAGCATTAGAAAGAGATGGATAGAGAAAGAGAGAGAAATAGACACAAATACAGAGAGAGATGAAACAGTTAGACAGAGACTGAAAGATAAAAAGACAAAAACAGATAAAATAGAAAGATGTAGAGACAAAGAGAGACAGAAACAGAGATCAAAAGAGACAAAAAGACAAAGACTGACATACAGAGACAGACAGAGAGAGAGAGAGAGAGAGAGAGAGAAGAATGCAAAGATTAAGACAGAGAAAGTGACAGACAGAGACAAAAAAGGAGGAAAGGAGGGAGAAAAGGAGAGAAATAGGGAGAGTTTTTTTTTTTTACAAAGCAATGGGGTTAAGTGACTTACCCAAGGTCACACAGCTATAATGATTAAGTGTCTGATTCTGGATTTGAAGTCAGGTCCTCCTGACTCCAGGGCCAATGTTCTATCCACTATGCCACCTAGCTACCCCAGAAATAGGGAGGGGTTAGTGGAAAATAAATAGAAATTTTGAGGTTGTCCAGAAAACTGAAGTCTATGAACCTGAAGCTACTTGGACAATCACATACGACTAACCATTTACTTCTCATTTAAATCATAGTTTTGAGCAAAGCACAGGAGGAAGATCTTTTTGTTCAAATCTCACTTCCAACTCCAGTATGGAAGCTTAAGGAAAATAAATCTTATGAAAAGGTCTCATAATTTTACCACAGGAAACCTAAAAGTTTAGACATCAGGCCATTTGTAAACCCATTTCTGGAAGTAATCCCTATAATCCCTATCTCTGTAAGCCAGTTAATATGGGCCTGCATCTCTGATTAATCATATACACACCTATACACACATACACACACACACATACACACACACACACAAACACACGTATAGAGGTAAATATACATGGTGATTCCACAGAATTATCTAAGGATATATATGAAAGTAGACAATGACTCTGACCCTCTTCCTGCAGTAATTCACCTTGACCATTCCTAACTTTTGTTTTGTTCTGTTCTATGAATTTGCATGTTTGCTTTCACTTTGGAAATTTACTTGTGACATTAAGAACTAGGGTGATTAACTAACCATTTTGTTTAAGGATTGTATGAGAATTAAAGAATCTAAAAGATAATTTGAAGTAAATTTCTCATGACAGAGTTTGATAGTCACAAATGTATTTTCCAGTGTAATTTTGGAACCTAGAATGGCCTCGGTTTCAGGTTTGTAGGAAAAGAAGAAAATAACTCAGTTGACTCTGTTCTCAAGATCTATCACTTACTGGGGATGGAGCCAAAATGGTAAAGTAAAGGCAGGGTCTTACCTTAGCTCTCCCCCAAATCATTCCAAATACAAATTCTCTCTTGGAAGAATACTCAAAAAGACAAGAGTGATACTATTTTAGTTTAACACAACTAGGAAGATCAGTGGGAAAGGTCTATTGCACCAGGGTGAGAGAGGAGTACAGAGCAGTTTGACATATGCCAGAGCAAACCAGCCTCAGACATTCAGGAATAGGAAGCAGGGAAACTGGGTCAGTGGCACCAGTATGGTTTCCAGATCTCTCAACCCAGAGATTGCCAAGGACAATTTGGAAGTTTAACAGGAAAAGTCTTATGCTCCAGGGCGACAATAGAGCATAGTTCAGTGCAGATCTTAGCAGTGCAAAGTAGCACCCAGAAAACCAGAAGCATTTCTCAGGTGTCAGTGAATCAGCAGAGGAAATTGCCTTTGCCCATACATAGCTGTGGCTAGCAGTTGAGGGTCCCAAGAAGAGAAGAAGAAAAATAACAGAGCTTACTACCACAATGGAGCAGGGGGCCCTTCTCAAAGTTCCAAGGCAGAAAAGAATGTTCATAGTCATCCCCAAACCAGAGTACAGGCCAGAAGAGTGGAACAAACCTCTCCTTAGATCATAACACCATGGAATACTTGTAAACTTGCAAATTCCTCGAAGTATCTCTGAAAGAAGTATCTCCAAAAATATTCCAAAAGTTTAGAATGTTGTACCCTCTCCCCTGAAAGCAGTGCTCCAGCTTCATCAAAGTGTTTAAATCAAGTCATAGACTGGGGAAATGAGCAAACAGCAGAAGAAAAAAATATGATCCTAGACTGTTACTATAACAATAAGTAAGATCAAAATACACACTCATTAATGTTTAACAAAATAAAAGCTTCTGCAGCCAAAGTCTCCAAGAAAAATATGAATAGGTCTCAGGCCATGGAAGAGACTAAAAATGATTTTGAAAATCAAGTAAGTGAGGTAGAGGAAAAATTTTGAAGAGAAATGAGAGTGAAGCAAAAAAGTTTTGAAAACCAATTCAGTAACTTAGCGAAGGAGACACAAAAAAATTGAAGAAAATAATAGCTTAAAAACCAGAATGGATCAATTGGAACAAGAGGTCCAAAAAGCAAATGTTGAGAAGAATACATTAAAAAGCAGAATAGATCAAATAGAAAAGATGCCAAAACACACTGAAGAAAATATTTCATTAAAATATAGAATTGAACAAATAGAATATGAGGACTATGAGAAAACATGAAATAATAAATAAGTGGGAGAAATAAAAAAAACTGGAAGAAAATGAGAAATAGCTCTGTAACCAAAAAAAAAACAGACCTGGACAACAGATTCTGGTGAGAAAATTTAAAAAAATTATTAGACTATCTGAAATCTATGATAAAAAGAGCCTATATATCATCTTTCAAGAAATTATGAATAAAAACTGTCCTGATATTCTAGAAGCAGGGGATAAAATAGAAATTTAAAGAAGCCAATCACCTCCTGAGAGAGATCCTAAAAGGAATATTATAGTCAAATTTCAAAGTTTCCAGATCAAGAAGAAAATATTAGAAGTAGCCAGAAGGAAACAATTCAATTATTGTAGAGCCATTGTCAGTATAATACAAGATTTAGCAGGATAATACAAGGTTAGCAGGGATCATAGGGCTTGGAATATGATATTTCTGAAGGCAATTAACTTTGAATTACAACCAAGAATCAACTACCCATCAAAATTGAACATGTTCTTCAGTAGAAAAGATTGATATTTAATGAAGTCCATAATTTAAAAACTTTCCTGAATAAATGACCAGAACTGAATATAAAAGTTGAACTTCAAATATGAGACTAAACCAAAGCATACAAAAGTAAAAAGAAAAGGATACTCATAAGGGGTTAATCAATGTTGAACTGCTGATACTGTTGTACGGGAAGATGATACTGATAACTCATATGAACTTTCTCATTTATTAGTGCAGATAGAAAGAGCATATATAGATAAGAAACAGGTGGGCATTGACCATTAACAGATAATATGTTAAAATGGAGTTAAGGGGTGATAGAAGAATATATTGGGAGAAAGGGAAAGGGGGAGATAGTATGGGGCAAGTTATTTCACTTGAAATAAGAAAAAGCTCTTTCAGTGGAGTGGGAACAGGGGATGTTGAGGGGAGTGAATGAGCCTTATTCTCACAGAAAATGGGTCTGAGAGTAAATGACATATACACTCAATTGGCTATAGATATCTTGAGAAAAGTAGGAGAAGGGAATGGGGAAAATGAAGGGAGGTAAGATAATGGGAGGGGGTAATCATATGCAAAACACTTTTGAGGAGTGAGATAATAAAAGAAGAAAGTTAATAGAGTAAATTGGGATGGAGTCAATATGTTGGAGCAAGAGATAGCAATCATAACCACAGGAAAAATAATGAAACAAGCTTCTCCTATAAAGATTTGATATCTCACACATAGAGAAATGAGTCAACTTTATAAAAATGGGAATCATTCTCCTACAAATAAATGATAACAAAATGTGAACAATTTTCAGCTGAGATTATTACTGCTATCTATGGCCATATTTTTTTTTAAAAAGGCTAAACTTACTATTGATTGGAGAAATGCATATTAGAACAATTCTGAGGTACATCTATTGGATTGGCTAATAGGACAGAAAGAGAAAATGACAAATGTTGGAAGGAATTTAATAAAAATTAGACATTAATATACTGTTAAAGGAGTCGTGATAGGATTCAACAGTTATGTAGAGCAATTTGGAACTATGCACAAAAAGGTATACAACCCATTGACATAGCAGCACCACTATTAGATGCATATTCCAAAAGAGATGAAAAATGGAAGGATATGTATACTAGAGAAATGCAAATCAAAGCTTTTCTGAGGTACTACCTCACATCTCTCAGATTGGCCAATATGACCAGAAAGGATAATGATTTTGTTAGAATGGTTGTGGGAAATCCGGTATGCTATTACACTGTTGGTGGAGCTGTGAACTCATCCAACCTTTCTGGAGAGAAATTTGGAACTACGCCAAAGGGCAACCAAAATGAGCATACCCATTGTTCCAGCAATGCCACTACTGGGTCTATACCCTGAAGAGATGATGAAAAAGGGTGATAGTACATTGATAATACATTAAGCTTATCAAGCAATCAACAAATCAAGCTGTGATTGATGATACCTATTTAATAGTACTTGAGTGATAAATAATGCAAGGTGAAGAGGCACAATAATTTTCAGAGGGAAAGAAAGAAGGGTGTGAAAACTGAGTAAATTCTTTTCAATAGATTTGACACAGAGAGGAATAAGATACATTACCACTTGGGTTTAAAAATCTATCCTACTCTAAGGAAAGGGGGAAGGAGGAAGGGAAGGGTATGGGAAGAATGGACTGGTTAAAGGGAAGGTGAAGGTATAAGCAAAAATAAACTGAAAGTTAAATTTTTTTAAATTTATTTTTTATTCTCATTTTGTACAAATGTTTTTACATTAATAAAATATACTTGTTTACAAGTAAACAAAATACCCCTCCCACCATAGATAGACTTGCTTGGGTGAAAAAGTAAAGGGGAGAGAAAAAAAAAATTAAAATAAAAAAAATAGTAATAATTGTAGGTATGGCCAGGTGGCGCAATGGACAAAGCACCAGCCCTGGAGCCACGAGCACCTGAGTCCATATCCACCCTCGTAAAACCCAACAATCTCCCAGCCGTGTGACATGCAAGCCCGCCCGATCCCCACTGCCCTGCAAAAAACCAAAAAGAAGAAAAAAAAAAGACCTAAAATAAAATAAAATAGTAATAATAGTAGGGGTGGCTGGTTGGCAGACAGAGCATTGGCCCTTGAGCCAGGAGCACCTGGGTCCGAATCTGGCCCCAGACACCCAAAGATCATCCTGCTTTGTGGCCCCAGGCAGGCCTCCCCTCCCCACTTGCCCTGCACCCTCCCCCAAATAATAATAAAAAAAATGTGCTTCAGTCTTTGTTCCAACACCATCAACTCTGTCGCAGGTGGATCACATTCTTTATGATAAGTCCATCATAAAAGTTACTTCCATATTTTTCCAACTTTGTCATTGCTGATCGCAACTCCCTCCTTTCTTATTTCTCCACTACCATGTACTCTATTTTCTCTCTCCTTTCACTCTGATTCTGCTGTAGGGTCGCTGAGTGGCGCAGCAGACAGATCCGAGGTCCTGGGGCCAAGAAGCCCTGAGCCCCCATACCACCCCTTAGGCCCAGAATCTACCTGGCCCTATTGTCCTGGGCAGGCCATCCAACCCCAGCTGCTTTCAAGAAGTAAAAAAGAAAATGCGTTATATCTGACCACTGTCCACCCATGGTCCATCCTCTCCTCCTTTATTCACATCCCCACCCCTTCCCCCTGCTCCCCCCTCCTTCTTACTCCAGTTGTCTATACCCCATTGAGTATATTTGCTGTTTCCTCTCCTAGTCATCTCTACTGAGAGCAAAGGTTCTCTCATTGCCCCTTGCCTCCCCCTTCCATATCATTGCAATAGCTCATTGTAATAAAAAAATAAATCTTATTATGTGAAATATCTTGGACTATTCCCCCTCTCCTTTTTCTTTCTCCCATTCCATTTCCCTTTTTTTCCTATTGACTCCATTTTTACACCATATTTTATCCTCGAATTCAGCTTTCTCCTGTGCTTCAACTATAAAAGCTCTCTCTACCTGCTCTATTAACTGAGATGGTTCATATGAATATTATCAGTATCAATTTTCTATACATGCAGTTCATCCTCATTAAGTCCCTCATATTTCCCCCCTCTCCTCCAATCTCTATGCTTCACCTGAGTCCTGTATCTGAAGATCAAACCTTCTGTTCAGCTCTGGCCATTACAAAAGGAACCATTGAAATTCCCCTGGTTCATTGAAAACCCATCTTTTTCCTTGGAAGAGGACATTAAACCTTGATGGGTAGTTCATTCTTGGCTGCATTCTAAGCTCTTTTGCCTTCCAGTATATTGTATTCAAAGCCCTATGAGCTTCCAATGTAGTTGCTGCTAAGTTCTGTGTGATCCTGACTGCAGCTCCATGATATTTGATCTGTGTCCTTCTGGCTGCTTGTAATATTTTCTCTTTGACTTGGGAGTTCTGGAACTTGGCTATAATATTCCTGGGGGTTGGTTTTTTTGGGATTTCTTTTTTGGGGGGATCAGTGGATTCTCTCCATTTCTATTTTGCCCTCTGTTTCTAGAATATCAGGGCAATTTTCCAGTAGTAATTCTTTGAAAATGATGTCAAGGCTCTTTTCCTGATCATGACTTTCAGGTATTCCAATAATTTTCAAATTATCTTTCCTAAGTCTGTTTTCAATATCAGTTGTTTTTTTCAATGAGATATTTCACATTTTCTTCTAATTTTTTTTTACTTTTTTGTTTTGAAGTATTGAGTCCTGATTTCTGGTAAATTCTTCAATCTCCCTGAATTCTATTCTTTGTCTGAAGGATTTGTTCTCCTCAGAGAGTTTTCTTATCTCTTTTTCCATCTGGCCAATTTTGCTTTTTAAAGCATTCTTCTCCTCAATAACTTTTTGAACTGTTTTATCCATTTGACCTAAGCTGTTTTTTAGCATGCTATTTTCTTCAGTATTTTTTTGGATTTCCTTGACTAAGCTGCTGACTTCATTTTCATGTTTTTCCTGCATCTCTCTCCTTTCTTTTCCCAGTTTTTCTTCCAACTCCCTCATTTGATTTTCAAAGTCTTTTTTGAGCTCTATCATAGCCTGAGCCCAATTTCTGTTTTTCTTGCAGTCTTTAGATGCAGGAGCTTGTGCTTCCTCATCTTCAGACTGAGTATTTTGATCCTTCTTGGGTCATTTGCAAAATATTTCTCAATGGTCTTCCTCTTGTTTCTTTTCTTGTTCATTTTCCCAGCCTAAGCCTGTTTTTTGGAGTGCTTCCTGAGCTTTTGCAACACTCCAACAAGGGTCTCAGTGTGTGAGGTTCTGTCCTCCCTCCTGGTCTGTGAATGACCATAAGCTCCCCCCTCTGCCACGGGGCCAAGGTGGGGGGGCCCTGTTGTTCTATTGGCGGGGGGGGGGGGGCTAGACTGGGATCAGGATCTGAATGTGTTCAGAGCCCCAGAGTCCTGTTCCAGGGGCAGAGGACCAAGCTCTGCAGTCTCTCTTCACTCCCCTCCCTCAGCTCAATGGGCTGATGCCCTGGGGGCTCCTGCTTACCAGCTCCACCTGCTTCTGTTTCCGGGTCTAGGCTGAGGAAAGATCAAGCTGCTTGCTGTGTGCCCTGAGTGCTGGGCTCCATGTGCTTGCTCTGGCAGAGGTCCCCCGCTGTTCCCCCTCTTTGTGCCCAGTCCTCCCCGGGGTGCAGCTCAGGAGACTCCCCCGCTGCTGTGGGCCACATCTCCCAGTGCCCTGGGGCTGCCTCTGGGAAGCTGAAGTTCTTTGGCTCTGGTGGGCCACCCCTTTGGCGGACCACCCCTCTGACCCTGGGGAGCAGAGCCTTTCTGCTCTTTTCCAGGTTACCTTGAGTAGAACTGCCTCACTGGGTCCCTTTGTGGGTTCTGTCTCTCGAAAGTTTAGTTAGAGTCCTTAGTTTATGAGTTTTTATCAGAGAGCTCCTAAGACTTGATCCCTTCATGTCGCCATCTTGGCTCTGCCCCCCATACCTGAAAGTTAAATTTTAAACAAAGTGGAAATGGAGTAAAACTTTGATGAGAAAACATAAGAAGAAATGAAAGTAAAATAAAAATAAATAAAGATAAAGTATTATTAATCTTAAATATAAATGTGAATGGGATGAACTGTCCCATAAAATGGAAGTAGACAGCAGAGTGAACTAAAAGCCAGAATCCTACAAAATATTGTTTATAAGAAACATTTTGAAGAAGAGCGATACACATGGGATGAAGGTAAAAGGATGGTGCAAATATATATTATCCATAAACTGAAGTAAAAAAAAATCAGGGTAAATATATCACTTGTACAAAAATATTCATAGCAGCCCTGTGTGTGGTGGTAAAGAATTGGAAATCAAGTAAATGTCCTTCAATTGGGGAATGGCTTAGCCCAATATGATATATGTATGTCATGGAACACTATTGTCCTATTAGAAACCAGGAGGGACAGGAATTCAGGGAAGCCTGGAGAGATTTGCATGAAGTGATGCTGAGTGAGATGGGCAGAACCAGAAAAACACTGTACACCCTATCAGCAACATGGGGGTAATGTTCAACCTTGATGGACTTGCCCATTCCATCAGTGCAACAACCAGTGACAATTTTGTGCTGTCTGCAATGGAGAATACCATCTGTAACCAGATAAAGAGCTATGGAGCTTGAACAAATTTCAAGGACTATTCTCTTTAATTTAGAGAAAAAAAAACAGATATCTTGTTGTCTGATCATGTTATCTCTTATACTTTTTGTTTCTTCCTTAAGGAGGATGTGATTTCTCTCTCTTCACACTCAATTTGGATCAATGTACTACATGGAAGCAAAATAAAGTCTGACAGATTGCTTTTTGTGGGGGTGGGGGTGGCAGAGAGAAGTAAGATTGGGAGAAAAATTGTAAATTTCAAAACTCAAATAAAATCTTTAAAAAACACAACCCCCAACCCCTCCTCCCCCCCAAAACCCACTGACCTCCAGAACAGATCAAGAAAGGAAAACCTGAGAATTATAGGTCTTCCTGAAAATATTAATATTACAGGAATTACTGATGGAAAATAGCCCTGTTAACATGGAATGAGAGGGCAAAATCTTTATTGATAGAATACGTCGATCCCATCTGGAAAGAGATGCTAAAATGAAAACATCATGGAATATTGTGGCCAAATTCCAGGAACTATCAGATAAAAGAGAAAATCCTGCAAACATCCAGAAATAAACAATTTAGATACCAAGGAACCACAGTAAGGATTATGTAGGACCTGACCTCATCAATATTAGGGGATTGAATCGCCTGGAAAGAGATATTCCAAACAGTAAGGGAGCTTGGAATGCAGCCAAAAATGCACCATCTGGCAAAACTGAGCCTTTTCTTCCAGTAGAAAAGATGGACATTTAATGAAATTGAAGACTTACAAAATTTCCTGATGAAAAGGCCAAAGCTAAATAGGAAATTTGGACATCAAATGGCTCAAGAGACACATGAAAAGGTAAAAAAGAGCAAAAGGAAAAAATGATATCCAATAACAACACACTGGCTATATACCCACTTGGGAGAAAGAATCTCATAAGTCTTGAGAACTGAGACTCTATTAGAGCGAATATACTTAGCAAAAAGGGATGGAAATTCATAACTTTCTGTGACTCAGATAGAATAATGTAAAAACATTGCCTGCTTAAAAAGGGAGACAGTAAGAATGGGAAGATGGAGGATGCTGAATGTGTTAAATTGCATTGCATCAAGAGGTACAAAAGACTTACTGTAATAGAGGGAAAGAAGGGAGGAGGTGAGAACCACCTGTATCTTCATCTCATCAGACATGGCCTAAACTTAACTTAGACACACACAGTTAAGCTAAGAAACTTTCAAGCATTAAAAAGGGAAAATGGGAGAAGGGACAGGAAGGGGGTGGAAAGGGAACTAACAGAAAGAAGGAAAGAAGAGGAAAAGGGATAGGGGAAAGAAAGGGAGTCGGGTTGATATAGGAGGGCAAAAACACTGAAGTTTGCAGTATTCAGAAACAAAACACTGGGGAATATGGATAAAGGGAAAAAAGAGGAAAAATACTCACAGAGGAAGATAGCATGGAGGGCAATAAAGAGTTAATAATTATAACTTTGAATGTGAATGTGATGAACCCTCCCTTAAAATGTAAGTAAATAGCAGAGTGGATGAGAAAGCAGAATCCTACAATATGCTGCTTACAAGAAACTCATTTGAAGCAGTGAGATACATATAGAAAGGTAAAAGGTTGGAGCAAAATATATTTTGCTTCAGCTGAAATGAAAAATGCTTGGTATCAATCCTTATCTCAGACAAAGTAGCTGCAAAAAATAGATTCTGGTAAAAGAGATAAGGAAGGAAAGTTTATTCTCCTAAAAGGTACCATGGACAATAAAGTTATATATATATATATATATATATATATATATATATATATATATATATATATATATATATGTATGTATACACACATACACACATATATGCACCCAATGGGATAGCATCCAAATTCTTAGAGGAGCTGAAAGAACTACAGGAACACATAGACAGCAAAACTCTTCTACTGGGAGAAGTCAATGTCCCACTCTAAGATCTAGAGAAATCAAATCATAAAATAAACAAGAAAGAAGTTAAGGAGGTAAATAGACCGTTAGACAAACTAGACATGGTAGATTTATGGAGGAAAATGAATGGGGAAAGAAAGGAATATACGTTTTTCTCTGCAGTAAATGGAACTTATACAAAAATCAACCATGTACTAGGACACAAAAACCTAATGATCAACTGCAGAAAGGCAGAAATAGTGAATATATCTTTCTCAGATCATAATGCAATAAAAGCCATATGCAATATTGGGCCAAGGAGATATAAACCCAGAACCAATTGGAAACTGAATAAACTCATTTTGAAGAATGAGTGGACTAAAAACCAAATTATAGAAAAAATTAACCATTTTATCATACATAATGACAATAATGAAACAACATAACAAAACTTATGGGATTCACTCAAAGAGGCTCTCAGGGGATATATTATATCTTTAAATGCTTACATGAATAAATTGGAGGAGGAAATCAATGAACTAAACAAGCAACTAAAAATTAGAGAAAGAACAAATTAAAAATCCCCAATTAAACACCAAATTAGAAATTCTAAAAATTAAAGGAGAAATTAATAAAATTGAAAGCAAAAATCTATTGATTTCATTAAAAAAAACAAAAGTTGGTTTCATGAAAAAACCAATTAAGTTGATAAACCTCTGGTAAATTTGATTTAGAAAAAGAAGAACCAAATTACTAGTATCATAAATGAAAAAGGTGAACTCACCAACAATGAGGAGGAAATTAAAGTAATAATTCAAAACCCTATCTCAGAAAAAGAAATTCAACAAACCACCATTGAACTCCCTAAGAAAAAATCTCCAGGGCCTGCTGGATTCACAAGTGAATTCTACCAAACATTTAAGGAACAATTGGTTACAATTCTATATAAACTGTTTGGAAAAATAGAAAAAGATAGAACTCTGCCTAACTCTTTCTATGAAACCAATATGATGCTGATACCTAAACCAGCAAGAGTTAAAACAGAGAAAGAAAATTATAGACCTATCTCCCTAATGAATATAGATGCAAAAATCTTAAATAAATTCTTAGCAAAACGATTACAAGTTATCACTGGGATAATACATTATGATCAAGTAGGATTTATCCCAGGATTGCAGTGTTGGTTTATTGTTAGGAAAACTGTTAGTTTGCTCAATTATATCAACAACAAACCTATCAGAAATTATATGATCACATCAATAGATGCGGAAAAAGCTTTTGACAAAATACACCATCCATTACTGATAAAACACTAGAGAGTATAGAAATAAATGGACTGTTCCTTAGAATAATTAGCAGGATATATTTGAATAAGCATTATATTCAATGGGGAGAGGCTAGAGGCATACCCAGTAATATCAGGGAAGAAACAAGGGTGCCAATTATCACCACTAAATTTCAATATGGTATTATAAATATTAGCTTCAGCAATTAGAGAAGAAAAAGAAATTGAAGGAATTAGAATTGGGAAGGAAGAGACAAAACTCTCACTCTTTGCAGATGACATGATTGCCTACCTAGAAAATCCCAAGAAATCATCTGAAAAAGTACTAGAAACAATTAGCAATTTTAGAAAGTTGCAGGTTATATATTAAACCCTCATAAATCCTCAGCTTTTCTATATATGTCTAGCAAGATACAGCAGGAAGAGCTAGAAAGAGGAATCCCATTCAAAGTAACATCAGAAAATATAATATACCTGGAAGTCTATTTGCCAAGACAGACTCAGAAATTTTTTGAAGACAATTACAAAACACATCTCACACAAATTAAATCAGATTTAAATAACTGAACAAATGTGAACTACTTATGGATAGGAAAAGCTAAGATGATAAAAATGCCAATTCTACCAAAACTAACCTACCTGTTTAGTGCCCTACCAGTCAAAATTCCAAAAAATTACTTTGACAAGTTAGAAAAAATTGAAGTAAATTCATAGGGAGAAATAAAAAGTCAAGAATTTCCAGCAATTTAATGAAAAAAATAGCAAAAGAAGCAGGGCTTAGCCATACCTGATCTAAAATTCTATTGTAAATCATCAGTCTTCAAAACTGTTTGGTACTGGCTAGGAAATAGAGTGGTGGACCAGTGCTATAGACTAGGTGCAAAAGCAGGAGACAATTATAGTAATCTGCTGTTTGATAAACCCTGAAATTCTAGCTATTGGGATAAAAACTCTCTCTTTTATAAAAACTGCTGGGAAAATTGGAAGTTATTATGGGAAAAAACTTAGATTAGACCAACACCTAACATCCTTTGCCAAGATAAAATCCAAATGGTTACAGGATTTAGACATAAAAATCAATACTATAAGCAAATTGGAAGATCAAAGAAAAGTTTACCTGTCAGATCTATGGAAGGGGAGCAGTTTATGACTAAGGAAGAGTTATAGAACATCACCAAAACCAACTAGATGATTTTGATTACATTAAATTAAATCACTTTTACACAGCTAAAACTACTTTAACTAAGATAAAAAGAAATGTAGTGATTTGGGAAACAATCTTTACAACTAATTGTTCCGAGAAAGGTCTCATTTCTAAAATACACAAATAACTTAATCATATTTGTTTTTAAAAAAGCCATTCCCCAAATGACAAATGGTCAAAGGATATATAAAGTCAATTTACAGATGAGGAGATAAAAGCAATCCATAGCCATATGAAAAATTGCTCTAAATCATTAATTATTAGAGAAATGAAAATCAAAGCTTCTCTGAGGCACTACCTCACATCCCTCAGATAGGCCAATGTGACCAGAAAGTACAATGATCATTGTTGGAAGGGTTGTGGGAAATCTGGGAAACTATTACACTGTTGGTAGAGCTTTGTGAACTCATCCAAACTTTCTATAGAGAAATTTGGAACTACTCCAAAGGGCAACAAAAATGATCATGCCATTTGATCCAGCAATAAAACTACTGGGTCTATACCCTGAAGAGATGATGCAAAAGGGGAAAAACATCACTTGTACAAAAATATTCATAGCAGCCATGTTTGTGGTGGCAAAGAAGTGGAAATCAAGTAAATGTCCTTCAATTGGGGAATGGCTTAGCCAAATATGGTATATGTATATCATGGAACACTATTGTTCTATTAGAAATGAGGAGGGACAGGAATTCAGGGAAGTCTGGAACCATTTGCATGAACTGATGCTGAGTGACATGAGCAGAATCAGAAAAACACTGTACACCCTAATAGCAACATGGGAGTGATGTTCAACCCTGATGGACTTGCTCGTTCCCTCAGTGTAACAACCTGGGAAAATTTTGGACTGTCTGAAATAGAGACTACCATCTGTATTGAGATAAAGAAGAGTGGAGTTTGAACAAGTTTCAAGGACTATTTACTTTAATTTATTAAAAAAAAAGATGTCTTATTGTCTGATCTTTTTATCTCTTATACTTTTTGTTTTTTCCTTAAGGATGTGATTTCTCTCTCATCACACTCAATTTGGATCAATGTACAACATGGAAACAAAATAAAACCTGACAGATTGCTTTCCGTGGGGGGGGGGGGGGGGGCTGGGGGGGGTAGTGAAGTAAGATTGGGAGAAAAAATGTATACCTCAAAACTCAAATAATATCTTTAAAAAAAAGTAAGCAAATAGCTGAGTGGGTTAAAAACTGGAATTTTACAATACACCTCTTATAAGAAAATCATTGCAAGCAAAGAGGTACACATAGAGTAAAGGTAAAAGTTTGGAGCAAAATATATTATTCTTCAGCTGAAGTGGAAAAAGCAGGGGTAGCAATTCTTATCTCAGATAAAGCAGCTGCAAAAAGAGATCCCATTAAAAGAGATAACAAAGGAAACTATCCTGCTAAAAGGTACTGTAGACAATAAAGTAATTTCAACACTAAATATGTATGTACCCAATGGGATAACATCCAAATTCTTAGAGGAGATGTTGAAACAGCTAAAGGAAGACATAGAAAGCAAAACTATTGGTAGGGGACCTCAACATCCTGTTCTTATATTTAGATAAATCTAATCATAAAGTAAACAAGAAAGGAGGCACGGAGGTAAATAGATTGCTAGAAAAACTTAGATATGATAGACCTATGAAGGAATTAAATGGGGAATGGAAAGGAATATACCTTTTTTTACTGCAGGACACATTTACACAAAAATTGACCATGTACTAGGGCATAAAAACTTAATGATCAACTGCAGAAAGTCAGAAATATTGAATACTTCTTTCTCAAATCATAATGCAATAAAAACCATATGCAGTATTGGGCTAGGAAAATACAGACCCAGAACTAATTGCAAACTAAAAAAAAAAACTCATTTTAAGAAATGAGTAGATCAAGCAACAAAATATAGAAAGAATTAATCATTTCATCCTAGATAATGAGAATAATGTACAACATACCAAAACCCATGGGATACTCTCAAGATGTCTGTCAGGGGATATATTACATCTTTAAATGCCTACATGAATAACTTACAGAAAGGAGGGATCAATAAACTAAATAAGCAATTTTAAAAAATAGAGAAAGAACAAATAAAAACTGCCCAGTTAACTATCAAATTAGATATTCTGAAAATTGAATAAGAAATTAATAAAATCAAAAGAAAAAACTATTTATTGAACTAATAAATAAAACGAAGAGCTGGTTTTATGGAAAAAAAACAATAAAATTTGTTAGGTGCCTGCCGGCTAAATTATATTATATTCCTTATCATTTTATTCAGGTGGCCACTGAAGAAAAAGAGACAAAGATGGCAAGTTCTCTCTTTATTTCACAGAACACAACTGCTGAAATAGCCCTTCTTGCCCGTGGTTGTCCCCCCCAACTCCTTAAGTAGTCAATCAAGCAGGTGTTTACTCTCTCAAGTTACTACTGTCATACAATGTTGCTAATCAACAGTCTCTTATCATCAAGCAGGTGTTTACTCTTCCAGACTAGTACTTCCATAGTGTTTCAACAGCCTTTTTTGTTTTTTTTTTTGGCAACTGATTCTTCCCCTTCAAATTATTCAGGACTAGATTCTTCCAGGCCTTTCAAAGTCCATTTAATCCATGTATTACATTGAGGGTGTCATTGAGGCAGGATCCAGGGAATGATTGACTGGCATAGCTGGTTGACATCCTGCAGAAGCTGGTCTTGGAGCTATACAGATAAGAGAAGCAACACTCAAGGGAGGAACTGAGTAAGCAAAAACCAGAGACATAGTACGATCCTGTTTAACAAAGGTCCAATGATTAGAAAAAACTAGAAGTTCTATAAGGGGCACAAATTATACTTTATGGTCCTGACTGAAAATGTCATTTTTAAAACAACCAAAATGTAATTTACACCAACAAGAACAAAAATTCTAGTAGAAGAATGGATCTCTTATTTAAAACCATCAAATATGACAATAGGCATTATTTTGATCCATTGGCTCACTAATTATGATGCACTTGGAATGATCATGGCAATGTGCTATTGCAGAGCTTCAATGGGCCAGGTGAAGGAACTTTTAAAAGAATCCTACCATAGTTGAGACTAGGGTCGTTCTTTCAAAGGTCTGTACATTAAACCCCATAGGGCTAAATGGCTTCATTGGCCCATTGTCTTTCTATCATACCTGATGTTCGGCAGATCAACATACTGTAATATAGCAATGATATAACCAGAGCTTCAGGTGGCTTGAACACTAAGGAGAACCAAGAGTGTGCCAGGTTGTAACTTGGTATTAAGAGATCCAGGGGAAAAAATCATAATTCACTTTGTTGCTCACATAGCTAAGGACAGAACAGTTATTAACTTTTCAAATAACTAAACATCTCCTGGCAAGGAGGCTGCCCATTATCTCCACACTTCTCACATTACAAGTGGCTATAAATACCTATACAAAAACTTTTAAGTACTAGCCATAATTTAAAATACAAACAAATTACTTTACATTTTTTTAATTTTTTTAAACCATTAGAACATCTTAGGTAACCTTAAACTTCTAACATGTGTTATTGATTCCAATGCAATAAAACAATAGTAAAATAATATTTCCATTATATTATGCATGAATCCACAGATTCATCCCAGAAGGGGGTCAGAATTTGTGGTATTTCCTTTACTACCCCTTCAAATAAATTACATGTTAATTTCTATGTTTTAACATGTACAGTATTCAAATTGCTTACATGTTCACAAGAAAACCAAACACTGTTAGTATTTCCTTGATGTTGCAACAGAACACATAGCTGATAAATACATGTATATTCACTTCTATAAACATATGATGACAGATAATGAGATAAAGATTATAAACTTTCTTCCTTTATCAACAAAAGACCTTGTGATATTGTTGACAGTTATCAACATTGATTTAACAACAAAACAAATCAGTTTAAAAAATTTAATACAATATTTACTAAATCTTTACTAAATTAAAGTCTCAACTAACCTCAGTTGAACACAGCCCTTAATCAACACTAGGCCAACAAAACCCTAGCTCACAGCTGAAATCATTTCAAACTTTGCCACTTACAAACCTTAAAATGGTATAAGCTGATAGGTTCATATCACAACTTCATTAATTTTTTCAATTTTCAATTTGATCTTTTTAAGCATTTAAATTCAAAACCCAAACAAAAAGGAGTGATATTAACTCAGGTAACTGTAACTACATCTGTCTCTCTCTCTCTCTCTCTCTCTCTCTCTCTCTCTCTCTCTCTCACACACACACACACACACACACACACACACACACACAGAGGAATTTAGACACAGACACAACTCTTTTGTATCAGATTTCAAATTTACCAAGGTGAGATTACTGGATACCCTGGTTGGTACCAGATCTCAGAATACAGAAATATTTTCCCAACTCTCCAGGTCAGTAGAGAGATGTAAAATGTCCTACAGATGATGACATACACATATACACACACATACACACATATATTTATATTTTGACCATTCAAGAAAGATAACTTCTGGAATCAATCAGGATTTCTTGAGGAATCTCTTAAGATTTTTGAAATAGTCGGGGTGGCTAGGTGGCGCAGTGGATAGAGCACCGGCCCTGGAGTCAGGAGTACCTGAGTTCAAATCCTACCTCAGACACTTAATAATTACCTAGCTGTGTGGCCTTGGGCAAGCCACTTAACCCCATTGACTTGCAACAAAAAGATTTTTGAAATAGTCAATCAAAAAAAATTGAATGTATTCTTAAACAACTTCACAAAATTCAAATTATTTTATTACAGAGATATTCTTCTTCCTCCTGCTGTTGATTCTTTCCTTTAGTGATAATATGGACATTCCTTTCAGGAACACTGATTTTTCCATTTCCTATGGAAATACAAATGTATCCAGGACCTCAGATTATTACCTGGTTGGGTCCTTTCCACTTTTCTTCCCTATTTTTCCACATTACTTTTAATTACATGGGGTATTCATAATGACCCTCACGAAATACCCGCTTATTTTGTTTGCATTGTTCAGTTCCCCAAAATTGCATAGCCGGAGTAAGCCAATTGGAATCAAATTTCAAAAAGATTATAGTTTAAATTGCATAATTTAATCTATTGGCAGGCTTATCATCTATTCCCCCTTTTTGTTTTGAAGCACCATTCTAATTATACAATTCATTCTTTCAACCATCCCTTGCCCCTATGGATTGTAAGGAATTCCTGTAATATGTGTAATTGCAAATTCTGCACAAAAGTTTTTACAAAATTGAGCCAGATAGGCCAGACAATTATCAGTCTTCAAAGTCTTGGGAAGTCCACCAAGAGAAAAGCAACTCAATAAATGATTCTCACGTTTTTACAAGCCTTCCTGGTTTGTGGAGTTGCCTAGACAAAACCTGAATAGGTATCAAGGCAGACATGAACATATTTCAGTCTGCCAAACTCAAGATACATGAGTGACATCCAACTACCAAAGAGAATTCGGTCCCATCCCCTTTGGATTCACGCACTCCCTTGATGTTTTTGGGAGAAAAGGCACACGATGAGTATATTATAGCACAATTTTCCTAGCTTGTTCTTTGGTAATCTCATACAAACCTCGTAATGATAGCACCAACAGATGTAATTTATCATAAGCCTTCATAGGTTCAAAAATAGGAAAGGTTAATATAGCATCAGCAATAGCATTTCCGTTAGCTATAGGACCTGGAGCATCAGTATGAGATCTAATATGTCATAAAGTTCATTTTGCTGGGTGGATTGAAATGAAGTAAAAAATAAATCCCTTCTATTTCTATCTGGAATATAAAGGGAAGCTCTGTTATTTCTTATTGCATATGTAAATACATTTATACCATCTACAGGCTCCTTTCCCACTATTTGCTCCACAATCCAAGGCCATGAAAAGAAAAACTTACTAAGTATTAATGGTGATTTAGATGTTATTGGCATATTCACCAAAAGCTGCCATTCTTCCAAGGGCTTAATCTAATAGTCTTGTTGGTGAATGGGAATAGAATAAAAACAATCTTTAATGTCAATCACCCACAATGGCTGCTCTTTGGGAATCATGTTAGGAGAAGGTAATCCTGGTTGTAAAGCACCCATGTCTTTCATAGCCTCATTGATTTTTCATAAATCTGTTAACATCCTCCATTTCCCTGATTTATTTTATATAGCAAATGCAGGAGAGTTCCAAGGGCTGTGACTTTTTTCCACATGCCCTTGTTCTAATTGTTCCTTAATTATGTCTTTTAAGGCTAAAATCTTTTCTTCTGTAAAGGGCCACTGTTACACCCATATAAGTTGCATATTCTTCCATTCTAATTTAACAATCAATACATTAATCCTTTCCAACACAACAGCAGCCCCAATCAAAATATCTGTGCTAATTTTTGCCAACAGTTGACCCAATATATCTCTTCCCCATAATATTGTATGGGGTCCTTCAACCATGAAAGGAATGATAGTCCCTGTTTTATCTTCTTTTCTCCATTTCAAGGGTTGACTAGAAATTTCTGTTTCCTGTCAACCTCCAGTGCCTACTAGGTTGGTATAGACAACTTGTTTAGGCCAAGCCTGTGACCAGTTCTGTATCAGGAACACAGTCCAATCTGTCCTAGTGTCAATCAAACCTAGAAAAGCAATTCCCTCTACTTGGATAACACAAATTGATTTTCCTGAAGAAATTTAGTAGTAAACATGGTTTCATTACTGTTTCTCAATTTTGGACCCTTTATCAGCTCCTTAATCTTACAGCTTATACAAGATCCTGAAAAAGAAGCTGAGTTATACATTGATTATCATTTATGTAACTATCGTCATCATTATTAGCATTCATTATTGCAACAGAGAAAATTTCCCCACTCATGTATCTTACTACAGGTATGATGTAAGTATATTCTGAATTTGGTGGAGCCAAAATGTTTGCACATTCCTTATCCATTAATCATAAAGGATTAATAGGCACTTTAGTAGAAACATGTGGAGATACCCTAAATTTCCCAGCACTTTTAATCATCAATATATTTTATGGGTTAGTTTGCTGTGAAAGTTGCATAATGGTTTTTCCATTCCATCCCCTGCTGTTCCTGAACTGTCATATCCCAGTTGAGGGGCCCCTGGGAGAGGGCCCCTTTCCCCATTTTAAATTTCCTTATCTATATTCTGATGCCCAGTGTCCTGACTTTTTATACTTTGGGCATGGAGTTTTAGGATGATGTGCCCTGACCGTTCTGGGTTTAGCTCTTAGTACACTGCAACAATCTTTCTTTAATTGTCCAGGTTTTCCACAAGCAAATCAAGTCCATTTCTTTTTATTTCCAATGTGCATATTAGTAAATGCTTCTGTCATAAATTCTGCATGATAAACCTGAGACCCCTACTCTGTCACTTCTTTGAATCATGTGCTCAATGGTGGCATCCCTTCTTAAGTCAATCATTGCTTTCTGACAATCAGCATTTGTATTAGCCCATACTAATTGTTTTATTAATGTGTCTATTTCTGCTACATCTCCTAAGGTTCTTCCTACTACCTCCTACAATCAGGCAAAGAAATCTACAAAAGCCTCATCATTTCTTTGTCAGATAAGTGCAAATGGTTCTTTCTTTTCATTTTGTATTGGAATACGACCCCAAGCATTCTTTACACAGGTAGCAATTCTTTCATACCCATAATTTATTTGGTCTGATTTGTTGTGAAACTGACCTGTGTCTTAATTGTTCATAATATGTGGCAGCTTTGGGACCTTTGCGCATGCCTCAAAGCCATTGCATGCCTCAAAACCATCTGTCTACACTGTTCTGCAAACTCTGTCATCCAAAAGATACATTGTCTGGGGGATAAACATGCCCTATCTGCTTCCAATCATTAGGTGTTAATATGGAATATGCAAGAGTATCCAATTGTAACTGGATAAAGGGTGATTTTACCCTGTATTCCCCCACTGCCTTCTTTAAATAAATCTCTGACTGCCTTATATCTACTGGCTCATGTCTTCGTCTAAGGTTTCCTGGATTAAATGGTTCTTGCTCCTGAATAACAGGATATGACTGAAATTCAGCTCCTAAGTCTCCCGAACTCTCACCCCTTTTCTGGCCCTTTCAATGGCTTTTTTGTAATGCTTAAGTTTCTCTACTAGATGGTGCTGTAGGACTAATCCTAGGCATTTCTTGGTAATATTTCTTAATTTATTTATTTTTCCTTGGTATTTTCTGCTTCCGCCATAGTTTTTTGTTCCCACTCCCTTTTAAATATCCTTAATATCTGCCCCATGATAGCAATTACCCTGTTACCTTCTCTGAAGTCTTTGGCTCTAGGGTGTTGCCTGGAAGCTCAAAGTCTCAGTCCTTTGAAGGTTTTTCCTTGACAGCCCAAAATCTCAGTCCTTTGATGCATGGTTCTGCTTGGTCCTTCTCCTGGACTCCGATCAGATGGCCCCAAACATGCTTATTTCATGCCTTCATGCCCCATACCTGAACATCATACGTTAGGTGCCTGCCGGCTAAATTATACTTTATTCCTTTTATTCAGGAAAACACCGAAGATCAGAGAAACAAAGATGGCAAGTTCTCTCTTTATTTCACAGAAAACAAGTGCTTAAATACCCCTCCTTATCCCTGGTTTTCTCCCAGATTTTTAAGTAGTCAATCAAGCAGGTGTATACTCTCTCAGGCTAGTACTTCCATACAATGTTGCAACAGTCTCTTACAAAAATTGATAACCCTCTGGTCAATTTGATTTATAAAAGAGAGAAGAAAACCAAATTTTTAGTATCATAAGTGAAAAAATATGAACTTGGTACCAATGAGAAGGAAATTAAGTAACAATTTGAAATTATTTTGCCTAATTTCTAGTTGGACTATGGTATGGTTCAGAGGGATTATATGCAACTTCATCAGGAAAGCGATATAACCTCTTTTCCTCAAAATAAATTTCCAATGTGGTAGACAAAAAAATGCTAATGTGCTCTTGGTTCCAACTAAGAGTAGGATAACATACAGAAATAATTTGGTAATAATACCTCTGGAACTTGGTCTATAATCCAAAATTTTAGAATGTAGTCAGGGACCCTCAAAGTTTAATGACTTGCTCAGGGTCACACATTCAGAATATGGCAGAAATAGGATTTTAATCTAGGACTTCCAGACTCCGAGGTCATATACTCTCCCATTTATCTTAAAGTTTTCTTATGGTTTATTCAGATAAACTGTTGCCTAATCATGTTTCTGTAGCTTGAATTTTTTTCTTCCCAACAATTCAGTTTTGAAATTCCCATATTCTAAATTGTCATTTTAAAGACTTTTGTTGTTTTTGTTTTTTTGCTGAAGAATACAGATAAAAGGAAGAAGACCCAAAATCTACAAGCATTTTGCTTAAGGCAACTGAAGCAGTCAGTCACAGGCTCTGACATATAACTAGTTCTCTAACTTTTGGTCCCATCATGCTCATTGAATACCAGTAGTTTAAATGTGTGATCCAAGTGCAAAGGAATCACATTGTCCCTTCCTCTCAGAAGACTGGGAACTAAATAATGCCATCCTAATTTCTGGAAATAAGGGAAGGCATTAGGAAAATATCAATCTTAGAAAAAAATCAGCTTTCCGTAATTTATTTTTTTATTTTTCCATCCATATACAAATGTATATTTTTAAGTTACAAAATTTCCTTCCACCCTCCCTTCCCACACCCTTACTCTTAGCAGCAGTCAGATTAGCATTGTATATACATATTTTTGATAAACATGTTTGTAGAGTAGTCATTTTTGGTATATGGAATTAAGATTAAGGAAATATAGAATTAAGATACAAAAACAGATAATTTTTATAGTGTTCATCAAATTCTGAAGGTTTTTGTTCTGTTTTGTTTTTCTTCCTATGGATTAGGATAATATTGTCCATAGCCAGTCTAACATAGTTGTCCTAGCTCTCTGAAATGCTAAGTGGAGCTTCTTCCCTCAAGGTAGACAATCTCACAATGTGGTTGTTAACGTGTGCATTGTTCTCTTGGTTCTGCTCCCTTCACTCAGCATCAGATCCCAAAAGTCAATCCATGTTTCTCTAGAGTCCAGTAATTTGTGGTTTTTATATTGAATAATAACATTCCATAGTATTCATGCACCATAACTTGTTCAGCCAGTCCCCAATTTATGGACATCTCCTCAATTTCCAATTCTTTGCCACTACACAAAGAATTATTATGAATATTTTGGAATGTGGAACTTATCCCATTTTTTATGGTTTCTTCTGGTTATAGGTCTAGAATTGCAATTGCTGCATCAAAGGGAATGAACATTTTTATTGTTCTTTGTTCATAGTTCTTTGTTCATAGCAGTATGGACTTCTCTCCAGAAAGTTTGAATCCATTCACAACTCCACCAGCAGGTCATCAATGTACCAATCCTCCCATAACCTCTCCAAAATTCATCATTTTCCATTTTTCTCTTCTTGACTTATCTGAAAGGTGTAATGAATTGTTGTATTAATGTGCATTTATATAATCAATAATGATTTGGAACATTTTTTCATATGATCCCATATAACTTTAATTTCTTTTTTCAAAAACTGTCTATTCATATCTTTGACCATTTATCAATTGGGAAATGACTTGTAACCTTATAAATTTGATGCAATTCTCCATATTTTAGAATTTAGCCTTTATCATAACTCCCAGCTGTGAAGATGATTTCCTGAAACAATCAGTTTTCTGTCCTAAGCAAATCCTGTCACTGTAGTAACAAGGTGTTCATTTTCTTTTATCAAGGAACATCTAGTACTGCTCTGTGTCAATAGATCCTGCTTAAGAGAAAGTTAGCATGACTGCGTTCTTGCCTAAATCAGTCACTTAGTGGCTATGTGACCTTTTTTATTTCTCATAATCTACCTGGAATTTAGTTTTCTTGTCTGAAGTTTCTTGTCTCAAGACAACATTTGTGTTTCAATCAAGGAGTCTGTCAAAAAAAGGAACCATATTATTCTCTATATAATTTAACAATTTTATTTTGCAGTTAAAGATAGTGAAGCCTAGGGTTGGGTTGGCTGTTTCCTTCAAGGTCACACAGCAATGAAAATTCTTTAACAAAAGTGATACATTTGCTCTATCATTGTGAGTCATTATACATATGTCTCCATTAATGTCTTCTTTTAATTTCTCATCATGACAGAGAGGCAATATAATTTCTTGAAGACTATGATAGAGCACAAATTCTTTCAATTTCTCTGTCAGTGAGTGGATAACAAGAGAAGCCTTGTCCATGTTTAAAGTCTTTTCTGTTTGGTAGTTTCTGACACAACACAATCAAACACACTTTCTCTGCAATGTGATATGATATTGCCCTAGAATCACTTCAACTAAGTGCTGAAAGTTTCAACATCAGTTATGATTGTTTCTGGATAAATTCAATTTTATGATATACAGAATGATTAGCTATAGAATGATAAAAAGGTGAAGACTTTCGTCACATTAAGTCACGAAAACATTTACTATCATGAAACAAAAATACCCACAGGAGATGAAATGACATTGTTAAGTACTTTATTATTATTAATATGATGATTACTTCTGCATAATAGGGGAAAGAAAATATTTACAACCTACAGAGCAGAGCATATATTCACACTTCAGAGATAAAAATTTAACAGTGTCTGTCCTTAAACCTTAGAGTTACCATTCAGCTCCTTCCCTGTTTGTCTCTTTTAGGTTTTATTTAAATTACTCAAACCTTGAGTCCCACTCAGTGTTTGCAGCAACTGTAGGCCATAGGAAGATAATTTATTTGTGCCAGCTTCCCTCTATTTACACAGTGCACAGGTGTATTTGTAATTGATATGTCCTGCACTGAAAGAGCTGCGTATTCACATGAGATTTAGCCAACTCAAAAAACATACTCTAATTGAATCCAAAATCAGGCCTTTTTTTGGAAAAGACATTCAGCCAACCCTGGTTATGAGATAGGGACCTAAGACTCAAGAATTGTTAATTCCTTCTTTGAAAATCAGGCTACATTCTTCATGGGTTAAAAAGAAAGCCTTCATATTATGGGCAGTTAATTAGTGAATATGATATCTTTGAATAATTTTGGGAGTTTGAAAGAACAGGAGAAGGAGGCAGCTAGGTGACACAGCAGACCTTACCACAAATCCACCCTCAGAAAATTAATAATTAGCTACATGTGTGACCTTGATCAAGTCACCTAACTCCATTTACTTAAATAAATAGTATTTAAAAAAAAGAACAGGAAAAGGCCATCCAAAACTGTCAGAGTGTTCTAAGTGAAAAGAGAAATAGAAACCATCATGGTTCAGGACTCATGTCTTAGAAGTGGTCCTCAGTGATTGTATGAGGTACTTAAAAAGAGATCGAGACTGTGAGTCAGGTATTTTAATTCAGAAGAAGTTTGGTCAAGGTGGGACACTTATATTTGGGAACCAGGAGGACAAAATGAAAATCTCGTCTTTATTTATTATCTTTATGTTCTTGGTCAAGGAACTTAATCCCTTATTTCAGGTAGGGTTAAGCAAGCTTTTAAAAAAAACATTCTATTTATTATTTATATTATTTGTTTTTGATTATTTTGATACATTTCAAATAATGAGTTGTTTTGGTCAGACAACACATTTAATCTTATTCAATTAAAATTGTGCTCAGAAGGGATCCTTAAAATTCATTAACCTGTCAAGGGGGTCCAGAAGCTGTAAAGGACTCTCAAACGGTTCATCAATGTTACCTATTTGCTGAAAGGGTTCATAACCCAAAATGCATGAAGAATTTCTTATCTGTAGGCCTCAGTTTGTATGAGTATGAGATAATAATATAGTAATATATCATTCATTTATTCATTCAATAATAATATTTATTAAGTACCATCTGTATACACTATCATTGAGGGGAATGCAAGGTGTCTATAATACATAACTGCTGCATTCAAGTAACTTCTAATCTAGTGTCAGATATCATTTATGTGGCAAATGTGATCTATCTATAACCAAGGACCTGAAAGGATACAGTTAAACAAATTCATCAAATTATCATTGCTTATTATCAGCAATAGACCATAAATATATGCTGGTATAAAAAGAATATGGAAATAAGATTTTTTTATTTGCTAAATAATATTTATAAAAGCCAACAATTAAATTCATTCACAGAACTTAGCAGAAAATCCCTAAACATTTCCCTCAGAAACCAGTCACTTTAATTTTATAGTTATTTCTAAAAATATGGGCTATCTGATTCCTTTGGGTCACAGGAGATTCATGGCAACAAAGTGGGGATAGAGAGGCTCCTAAGGACAGTATGACTGAAAGTAGCAGTAGAATAGTTTTTTTTTTTTAACACTAGATTTTGTGTAATGGACATGAGTTAAAATATAATTTTTGGTACAGTGTGACTAATATGACTTTGAGAATGTCATTTCTCGCCAGGTTACTTTTTTTTGCAAGTTCTGAAAAGAGGAGATTGAATGCATAATCTTTCATATCTTTCAAGGGCAGAATCATATTTTTTATCTTAAATCATAAATAAAAGACCAGTAGTAGAAGAGCATAGAAAATCATCAAAAGCAAGAAGAAAGAACTTAAAGGTTTTAGCATGAGGTCATTTAGTTCAAGACCTAACATTCACAAAGCATTTTTTCAGTTGAAGTCCTTCAGAATTTTATCAGAACATTGACTTGCTGAAAACATCTAAGTCATTCACTGCTGAATTTTCAAACAAAATTGCTGTTTCAGTGTACAATATTCCTATGTTCTTCTCAATTCACTTTGTCTCATTTCATGTTCATCCTGCTCATCATTTCATGTAGCACAATAGAATTCCATCAAATCATGATCCACAAATTTTTTCAGCCATTCTTCAGTTTATTCACATCCTCTCATTTTCTTATTCATTGCCACCACAGAAAGCTCTTAAAGATTTTTGTGTAGTTATTTCCTTTTCCTTTAATAAATATCTATGGGATATAGAACAGGATGCAATATTCCTGGGTCAATGGGTATGGATAATTTTATAGTTCTTTGAGTAGAGTTTCAAATTTCTCTACAGGATGATTAAATCAATTCATTGCTCCACCAATATTGCATGTGTCTCAATGTTCCCACATCCCCACCAACATTTCTCAACTTCCTTTTCTATCATATTAGCCAATTTGATAACCTTGGGAAGGTGCTTCATAATGATTTTAGCACATATTTCTCAAATGAATAATAATTTAGACCATTTTATATGTTTATAGGTAACTGTTATGTTTCTGAAAACAACTCATTTATATCCTTTGATCATTTATCATTTGAGGAATGTTTAATATTTTTAAAAAATGCAACTAAGTTTTCTATGTAGTTGAAAAATGAGAATTTTATCAAATAAGTCTGATGTAATAATTTTCAGTATATTTTCTGTGAATTTATATCCATTCTATTTCTTCCTGTTGATATTACTTTCTCTAACATTTCATTTTATCAGTTCTCCTCCCTTTTATGATCCCCTTTTATATACTTTTCCTACATATTTCTTGTAGTGTAAGATAGATCTCAAGAGCCAAATATTTATGTATATCAATTCTTATTTGAGTCAATTCAGATGAAAGTAAAGTTCAATGTCCCCCTTGGCTTATCCCATCCACTGGAAAAAGTATATCACACCTCTCTTACATGATCAGTGGGATTCTTTCAATTACTATTTTATTTTCTGGTATAGAATAGCAAGAGACTTTCTTCATAATTTTTTGAAGATTATGCCATTTTTTTTAATCAATACTGATAGTCCAGCAATTATTTTGTTAACAGAGTCCAATGAGAAGATAAACTTTCATTCTTTGCAGATGATATATGGTATATTTACAGAATCCTAGTTAATCAACTAAAAAATCCTTAAAATAATCAGCAACTTTAATAAAATAGCAGGATATAAAATAAATATACATATATCACCAGCATTTCTATGTATTCACAAAGAAAGCAGAGCAGTAAGAGATAGAAAGAGATAGTCAATTGAAAGTAATTGTAAACAACATAAAATATTTGAGAATCTACCTACCTAGACAAACTCAGAAACAAAACACTTTTTACACAAATCCAATCAGATTTAAATAGTCTGGACAAATGTCAAAGGCTCATGGATAAGCTGAGCTAATATAATTGCAATTCTATGTAAATTAAATTACCTATCCAGTGACATACCAAACTAACAAAACATTGTGACAAAATTGTGACAAAATGCATATCAAGGAATAAAATGTCAAGAAGATCAAGGAAATTAATGACAAAAATGTGCAAAGTAAGTTGGCCTACCTATAACACATCTAAAATTACATTACAAAACAACAGTCATCGAAACTCTTTCATACTGCAAAAGAAATAGAGTGGTGAATCAGTGAAATCAATTAGGTACATAAGAAAATTGTAGCAAATGACTCTAATAATCTACAATTTAATAAATCCAAAGACTCCAGATTTTGGAATAAGAAATACTCTTTAACAACCACTGCTGGTTAAAAAAAGGAAAAATATGGCAGAAACTAAGCATAGAGCAACATTTCATACCCTAGGCCAAGATTAGGTTTAATGGGCAACGAATTTAGACATAAAAGGTAATAACAAAAAAGAGGAGAACAAGAAATAATTTGATAATTTGATAATCTGATATTTGAAAGGGAGGTGACATTTATGACCAAAGAAGATACAGATCAAAATGAATTATTTTGTTTACATTAAATTAAAAAGATTTTGTATAAATAAAATCAATACAACCAAGATTAAAAGGAGTGCAGTAATTTGGAAATTAATTTCTTAGCTAGTATTTCTTATAAAAAATTCATTTCTAAAGTAGAGAACTGAATCAAATTTATAATAATACAATTAATTTCCCAATTGAAATGGTCAAATTATATTAATAAACTATTCTCAGATGAAGATATTAAAATTAGCTATTGTCATATAAAAATGTTTTAAATCATTATTGATTAGATAAGTGTAAATTAGAACAACTCTTAGGTACAATTGCACATCTAACAGATTGGCCAATGTTGCAAAAATTGAAAATGATCAGTGTTGGGAGAGATGTGGAAGCAATGAATGCACTGTTGGTGGAGTTGTGAACTGATACAATTATTCTGAGGACAATTTGGAACTATGTCCAAAAAGCAATAAAACTGTGATAACACTTTTATCCAGTTATACTCAAACTAGGTCTGGATCCCAAAGCATCATAAGAAACGTTAAAAAACTCATATGTACAAAAATATAACTATTCATTTTGTGGTGACAAAGAATTGGAAATTGAGGGGGGGTCAATATTTGAGGAATGGATGAAAAAACTGTGATATATAAATATTATGCAATACTATTGTTCTGTAAGAAATAATGAGCGATGGAACTTACGAAAAGCCTGGCAAGACTTGCATGAATGATGCTCAGTGAACTGAGTACAATCCGGAGTAAATCGTATGCAAACAGAAACATTGTATGATGATCAAATATGGTGGACTTAGCTCTCTTTAGCAGTACAATAATAGAAGAAAATTCTAAAGAAATTTTTATAGAAAATGCCATTCACATTCAAATAAATAACTATAGAATCTGAATGCAGATCAAAGTTTATTATTTTCAATTTTTAAATTTGTTTATGACTTTTTCCCTGTCATGATATTTTCTTCTACCTCAACTTGATTAATATGGAAATATACTTAACACAGTTATACATATATAACTGATTTTAAATTGCTCATCAAGAGTAGGGGGGGAGAGAAAGGAGAGGGAGAAAAATGTGTAACAAAAATATTACAAAAGTGATTGTTGAAATCTATCTTTATATCTGTCATTTATCTTTATAAAGGTATCCTTTATGACCTCTTCTTTTGACCTCTTATCATATCTGAACTGAGAGTTCTCAAAGCTGCCACTGCTGTTGTTGCAGCTTCCTTCAAGAACTTGTTCTGGTATTGCTGAGGCCTGTGCATTGTTGTGGTCTGAACTTCTATTTAGTATTACAGATCTCTCCTGCCAGCTTCCTAAATTCTTTTGGTTTGGGAACTGTCTCACCCTAGTCTTTTGTTGGCTTTGTTACTTCATAACAAAATTCAATGCATTATTTTCAATTGTTTTGAAGGAGAACATTAGGAGATTTCAGTTAAATTTCTTCTGATACTTTACCATCTTGGCTTCTTTCAACTGAATATAATAAATTTGGAGTTTTCTACAATGAGACTTTTATCACAGCTTGAAACTCTGATCTTGACTTTTATTAGAGATTACTATTAGAAAGAGCTGAAAGAGACCATTTAAAATTATTTATTCCAACTCCTTCATTATACAAATAAGTAACCTAAATTTCAGAGATAATGAATTGACAATTCCAAGAAAAATGCCAGGAATAGACGTACAATACTGATAAACTCCTAGTAATAAAATTTTGACATAATTTTCCTTAAACCCTAATGACTAATCATATCAAAGGTCTACAAATGTTGTATACAGATCTATGTTCTCTGTCATATTTCCTGCGGGTGTCAGGCAGCAAATACCATACCAAGTTTTCCTCTATCCTTTCTGAAGCCACACTAGTTCTCAGGAAGGTGATCAACTCTAGGTAAAGGATCAGCCTATTGAGAAGAACACTGGCAAGAATCTTGCCCTCAATCACTAAAGGAGAAATATCCTGTCATTGTCCCAGGACAATATAGTCCCTTTACCATTATAGAGATGGACAATGGATATGTCCTTGAATTCCTATTTAACTGGAAATATTTCATTGCGTTTTTGGATGAGCAATGAACCCCCTCCCCCGCTTTGTAGATCTCATCTGGAATAGAATCAGTACCAGGTGCTTTGCCACTTGAAGGGAGCCTAATGACATTCAAAACCTCTTCTTCAGTTGGAACTTCAATTAGGGACTGATTGACATCAACTTCAGGAAAATGGTCAATGGCTTATGCATTGATTGATGATGGTCTGTTAATAACACAATGGAAGTGTTCAGCCTATCTAGGATCATGTCCCTATCATTAATCAATGTGGATCCATATGCACTGAGTAATTAAGATGCACCATATGTCTGTGACCCATAACTAGCCTTTAGGACATCATAAAATATTTTAGTTTGTTACTTTCTGCATAACATTGAATTTCATCTACATTCCTACTGAGCCAAGACTCCTGCATCTCTCTAAACTTTGCTTGGACTTTACTTTTGATAGAAGTAAATGCTTCCTTCTTAGAAATGGATGAACTCTCTTTCTGGTAAATTCTATATAGTTCTTGTTTTTCATTTAGTAGCTTCTGTATTTCCCCATCATTTTCATTAAACCACTGTTTGCAAACCAGATGAGCAAATGCAGTGCTGTACACCCTATCTCTGACAGCTACCCACTCCTTTTCTCCTCCACTATTAACCGTTTTTTGACAGTTTTCCCTCCAAGTTAGCAAAAAACTGTTCCCACTCAAAGAGACACTGTAATCTCTTGAAATTAATTCTTCTAGTATTCATTTTGCCTTGGAGCCACTGCTTTGGTTGAATATCAATATTTAGCTTAGAGAGCATGAGTCTTTGATCAATCCATCACTCTGCACCACACATTGCCTTTGTTACTCTCACATCCTTTCTGTCTCTTCTCCTTACAATCACAGAGTATAATAGATGCCAATATTTGCTACGAGGCTGTATCCAGGAAGTTTTATTGCAGTTAGGATAACAGAAGATAGTGTTTGTGATGAGAAGGTTATGAGATCTACAAGTCTTAAGTAGAAGTTGACCACTGCTGCTGCTGTTTCCAGCCACATTCCTCCTAAGGTCTACCTGCCATGTCTGGAAATCTGAGCCTATTTTAGCATTAAAGTAATCCAGAATTCCAAACTTGTCCTTTTTTAGTTCATTGATGATAAGGGTCTCCAGGCTTTCATAAATTTTTTTCTTTAACTTCAGCAGTATTTGTCATAGTGGAAGCATAGACACTGATGATGGTGGCATGACATTTTCCTGGAAGTGGCAATCATGTCATGAACCCATCATTCACTCTTATTGCTGGGCATACAAGAATGTTGATTAGATTAATTTTAATTGCAAAACCTTTGTTTTCATAGCATGCCCTTTCACTGGAACAACTCCAGAAAAAACGCTTATCCAGTTCTGACTTCAGTAAGTGTGCATTCATTTGCCAGCCTTTTTGCACTCAGGGCTGCTATTTGTATATGATATCTGCTGAGTTCTCTCACAAGAGCTGTTCGTTTTTCCATGTATTGGATCTGGTGTTATCTATGAGTGTGTGCACATTTCATCCATCAATGGTTATTGGAGTCATCTTTGAAGACATTTTTGTAGACTTTTTTGTGTCTCCACTGCACTGTGGGGTTCCCTTCCTACCACAGTAATCAGTCCAGGGCTGGGTAAGCAGACAATTTTTAGGCCACATTTTTGTTATCCCCTTTGTTGCATCAGGAGGTGATCAGAGTGGTCCTTAAAAAGGGCTACTCACTCACCCAGGGGGCTTTCAGTGAAGAAATAACCCTGTGACTCTGGGTTCCCTGTGTGCAGGGTTGTGACTATCTCCTCACTTGCCTGTCACCACAGGATTTTAAGGAATGATTATGATTGATGTATTTTTTGCATTCATAATTTAGATTTAAACGAGGTAGAACTGCATGAAATCAACTGCCCCATTCTCTCTTTCAAAGTCATCATGATCCAGCATAGAAAGACAGACAACTGGTGATGTCTTTAGATGCTAAGGATGACCTTGGTGTCTAAAAAAACACTCTAAGTGTTCCACAGCACCTGTTTCAGCAGCCTTCATGGCCATGGGAGTGAATTGTTTTCTCCAGTGGAAGACTTCGTATGCTTGAAATAGACACCTCCCCATAACTCACCAATGAGTTTGAAACTCCTTTGGTTATGCTCAATCTGGTTTACCTTGCCTGCCGAAATGATTTACCAGGGTGTTACCAGTAACCACAGGTGAGAGTTCGGTGGCTCAGTTGGACAGCGAAGCTGGAAAGCAGCCCTGAAGCGGGTTTGGCAGCCTCTCACACCAAAATACTAGTTTTTCTTGAACATACCCTACACACCATATACGTGTATGCATAGACATAGTGGATACATTCTCCCAAGGATGCCTCATGGAGATGAAACATAAAATATTATCATAACTGAAGAATTGAAATTTTAGATGGTACCATGTAGATAATAGGTTGCTGAAGCATATCACCAATGAAGATTTTCAAATAATAAGTATTATAAGAAGTATCATCTAGGATGGGCGGTGGGGGGGGGGGGGGAGAATTCATCATGTAGTGAGAATGAAGATAATAGAGGGATACTCCAAATAGTCCATAGTATAAATGAAACATATCACAAGATTTTGGGGGGTCTTTTTATTTTTAATATGATTTTAATTTACAAACATGACTAATTTTGAGCTTTCCCTAATTGAGTAATTCTTTAAAAATAATTAAGCAAAATCCCCTTAAAAATATTTCTGACATATATGTAACTAGTATTTCTATCGAGATAATATGTATATCATCTATTGTTTGGTTACATATGACATTAAAAAAAACTAGAGAAAGAACATTAGCATATTGAACAAATTATTCTAGAAGAATTTATGAAAACTCATGTATAAGTTATCCCAAATAATGAGAAGACATGGAAGAGTTCCATCAGATCCACTGATGGAAAGAGTTCAGACACTGAGGTCATCACAGACCTATCAAAGTATTGAACTGTTAAAAGGGTATCCCTGATAACTTATCAATGTATGCTTTCCTATAATTTCCACTAAATGATATTAGGTTTTTGTGTTGATAATTTTTTAACCCCTTCTCAAGGCACATGATCTAATCCTTCTTCATAGGATAACTTTTAAAATATTGAGAAAATTTGTAATACAAGAGAAAATGCAATGAGAATTAAGGTATATATTAGAGAGATAAAGCACAAGAGTGCTTGGTGAACAAATATATTCTTAAAGTATGGATATAATCATGATATGCCCTTTCTCAAGTATTCACGGTTTGGTTCCAATCAAACTTTGCAAACCTTATTTCACATTATTTGTTTTCAGCTCTATATTCTTGCCCATATCTGTTGCCCATAGTCTTCAATCTATATCTTGCCTCAATGCCTTTGCCCAGGCCATTCTCAATAATTCATATGTAATCCCTTTTCATTTCTGTCTTAGAGAATACATCACTATCTATAAAACTCATAAATGCTCCCTTCTTTAAGAAATCTCTGCTGAGTCTATTTTTCCTAGAGTACTGCTAGTTGCAATGGATTTGTGCAAACATTGTGCATAATGTTTAAAAATTTATTTATTTTTGGGGTGGCTAGATGGCACAGTGGATAGAGCACTGGCCTTGGCGTCGGGAGTACCTGGGTTCAAATCTGTCCTCAGGCACTTAATAATTGCCTAGTCGTGTGTCCTTGGGCAAGCCACTTAGCCCCATTGCCTTACAAAAATTAAAAAAAAATTATTTATTTTTGTATTTTACAATTTCCCCCCTAATCTTGCTTCCCTTCCCCCACCTCCACAGAAGGCAGTCTATTAAACTTTACATTATTTCCATGCTATACATTGATCTAAATTGATTGTTGAGTGAGAAATCATATTCTTAAGGGAAAATATAATAAAATATGTGAGATCGCAAAATTTCTTAATATAATGTGATGCTTTTACATTTTTCATGATCTCTTCAGGGTATAAACCTGGTAGCATTATTGCTGAATCAAAGGGTATGCACAATTTTAATGCCCTTTGGGAGTAATTCCAAATTGCTCTCCAGAAAGGTTGAATGAGTTCACAGCTCCTTAGCATTGATTACTCTCCTTTCTGGTCATATTGGCCAGTTTGAGAGATGCAAGGTGATACCACAGAGATGCTTTAATTTACATTTCTCTAATAAGTAATGATTTAGAGCAATTTCCAATATAGCTATTAGTTGCTTTGTTTTCCTCATCAGTAAATTGCCTCTGTATATCCTTTGACCCTTTGTCAATTGCAGAATGGCTTTTTTAATATAAATTTGAAACAGTTCTTTATATATTTTATAAATTAGCCCTTTTCTGAATTACCTGTGGTAAAAGTTGTTTGCCAATTTACTACATTTCTGCTGATCTTGGTAACAGTTATTTTGATTGTGCAAAAACTTTTTAAACTTAATGCAATCAAAATTATCTAGTTTGTTTTTAATGATTATTTTCATCTCTTCCTTGGGCATAAACTGCTTATCTTTCCATAGATCTGATAGGAAAATGATTCTGTAATCTCCTAAATTGATTATAATATTGTCTTTTATTTCTACATCTTGTATCCATTTTGATCTTATCTTGGTATAGGGTGTGAGGTGATGGTCTAATCAAAGTTTCTGCCATATTGAGCCCAATTTTCCCAACAGTGTTTATGGAAGAGAGACTTTTTAGCCCCAAAGCTAAACTCTTTGGGTTTATCAAATAGCAGTTAACATTAATCCTTTTCTGCTACAGCACCTAGCCTATTCCACTGATGCACCACTGTTTCTTAGCCAATACCAGAGAGTTTTATTGAATGAAGCTTTATAATATAATTTTAGATTTGGTAGGGTTAAGCCACCTTCTTTTGCACTTTTTTTTCTTTAAATCCCTGGAAATTCTTGACATTTTATTTCTCCATATGAATTTACTTACAATTTTTCCAACTCCTTAAAGAATTTTTTTGGAAGTTTGATTGGTTGGGCTTTAAATAAGTAGCTTAATTTAGGTAGAATTGTCATTTTTATTACATTAGCTTGGCCTATCAATGAACAGTTGATATTTGCCCAGTTTTTTAAATCTGATTTTGTTTGTGAGAGAAGTGCTTTGTAGCTGTTGGTTTTTTATTTTATTTTTATTTTATATTATTGCAATAATCTTATTATGAGAGTAAACATCCCCCCCCAAGGAGATGAGAAATCTCAAGAATAGTGAGAGAGAAAAAAATGTACTTCAGTCTGTATTCAAATACCAATGGCTCTGTTTGTGGGGTGAGTTGCCCTCTTTATCATAAGTCCACCAGAGAAGTTGCTCCAATATTTCTCTCACAGTTGCTATTACAAGCTGTATTTCCCTCCACCCTATTCCTCTCCGTTCTCATTTATTCTATTCTTTCTCCTTTCATCCTGTCCCAACAAACAAAAGTGTGTTGTATCTGAGTACACTCTCCAACAATCTTCCCTCTCTTCTATCACCTATTCCCCCCTCCCTCCCCCCATTCCCCCTTATACTATCCCTTTCTTCTCAGTTTTCTCTAGGGTAAGATAGATTTCTATAATTTATTAAGTGTGCATGTTATTTCATTTCTGAGGCATTTCTGATGAAAATGAAGGCTCACTCATTCCCCTCACATTACCCCATTCCACTCCATTGAAAGAGCTTTATCTTGACTCTTATGTGAAATATCTTAGCACCTTCTTCCACTCCTTTCACTTACTCCCAGTACTTTCCTTTATCACCTATTGATTCTCTCTTTTTACTATGTTATACCATTATACTAAGCTCCTTCCTGTGACCTGTCGATATATACTCCTTATAATGGCTCTTATAAATGAGAAAGTTCATATGAGTTATCAATAACTACTTCACATGCAGGAATAAAAACAGTTTAACCTCATTCACTTCCTCATAGTTAGTCCTTCTCATCCATCCCCTGTATGGTTCACCAGAGTCCTGTACCTGAAGATCAAACTTTCTGCTAATCTTTTATTCCTTCAATAGGAAAGTCTGAAAGTCCCAGTTTCATTGAAAGCCCATCTTTTCCTCTGAAAGAGCATGTTAGGCTTTGCTGGGTAGTTGATTCTCAATCTAGGTCTTTTGCCTTCTGGAATATCATATTCCAGTCCCTACAACCCTTTAATTGTAAATGCTACCAGGTCCTTTTAATGCTCACTATAGAGCCATGGTATTGTAATTGTTTGTTTCCGGAGGCTCCTGGTATTTTTTCTTTGACTTGGGAGTTTGGGAATTTGGCTATCATATCCCTGGAAGTTATTCTTTTGAGATGTCATTCAAGAGATGACCAGTGAATTCCCTCAATTTCTATTTTGCCTTCTGCTTCTAGGTTCTCTTGGAAATTTTGCTGTATTATTTCTTGAAATATGAAGTCTGGGCTCTTTTCCTGGTTGTGACTTTTAGGTAGCCCAATATTGTTAACATTATTTTTCCTGGATCTTTTTTGAGGTTGGTTGTTTTCCCAAAGTGATAATTAACATATTCTTCTAATTTCTGGCTTATTTGGATGACTTTTAATTCTTCCTGATTTCTCCTAGTCATCTGCTTCTTTGAGTTTTCCATTCTGCATTTGAAGGAATTATTTTCTTCAGGGAGTTTTTTTATCTCATTTTCCAGCTGGCCAATTCTGCTTTTTAAGGCATTCTTCAACTCATTTTCCTTTTGTTTTGCTTTTTTTTTCATTTAACCTTAATTGGTTTTAAATATATTATTTTCTTCAGTATTTTTTGTATTGCTTTGACCAATCTTCCATGGGACCAAAGTAATTTTCTATGCTCAGATTCATCTTTTTCTTTTGTTTTCTCATTTCCTCAAACTAAGACTAATTTCACATACTTCCAGCATTTTGGGGTGTCTTTGGGACACCCTACCGGGACCCTTATTTTTTCAAGGTCTTATGCTTGCATGTGCTTTGATGTAGGTGACCAAAGGCACTCCCCTCTACTCTGGAGCTGTGAGTATACCTGCTTGGCTATCTTATTATGGAAGCTCAAACTGCAACCTGGATCTGAGTGTGGGCAAACAGTTGAATACTGCCACTGGGAGAGCAGAGAGATTTCTGCAATTACCCCCTACCCTATTACCCTCTGTGAGCTGTGCTCTGGAGGTTCAGCCAGGCTTCCCCAATTCCTACTGCAGGTTCTCACTGTAGGGCTGTTCTTAGGCCAGTGCTCCTGAACTCTGGTACAGCAGATTTTTCTCACTACCCCTTAAAGCTCTTCCTGGCAATCCCCAGGGCTGCACAGCAGAGACAGCTTTTTTCCAACACCCAGTCCTGGTGAAGCTTGCCTTTCCCACAGAAATTATAAGTTGTCTTGGACTGGTAAATGTTATCACTCAGTCTTTCTGTGGATTCTGCACCTCTAAATTTTTGCTGGAATCATAATTTGAGGGATCTTGCAGTTTTTAGGGGAATGAGTTTCAGGGAAATACTTCCTTCACATTGCCATCTTGCCTCCACCCCCTTTTTGTAGTTGTTTTCATAGAGTTTCTGACTCTGCCATGGAAAGTAGACTCCCAATTATTTTGTCTGAATTTATTTTGAATAGGATTTCTCTATCTCATGCTACATTTGGTTACTAATATATAGAAATTCTGAGAGTTTATGAGGGTTTATTTCATTTCCTGCAACTTTACTCAAGTTGATAATTCTAATAGTTTTTTAGATGATTTTTTAGGATTCTCTAGGTATACCATCTGTATATCTGTAAAGAGTGGGGGTTTGCTTTCTTCCTTCCCAATTCTAATTACTTCAATTTATGTTTTTGCTCTTATTGCTGAATCTAATATTTTTGAACACAGTATTGAATAGTAGTGGTGATAATGGGCTTCCTTGATTCACCCCTCATCTTATTGCGAATGCCTCTAACTAATCCCCATTGCATGTAATGTTTGTTGATGGTTTAAGACAGGTAATACTTATTCCAAGGCAATTTAGTTCTGTGCTCTCTAATGTTTTTAGTGGCAATGGATTTTATATTTTGTCAAAGGCTTTGTCAGCATCTATTGCTATAATAAAATGTTTACTGATGCATATTTTTGTTGCCCTTTGGGCATAATTCCAAAATGCTCTCCAGAAAGGTTGGATGAGTTCACAGGTCCAACAGCAATGTATTAGCATCCCAAATTTTCCACATCCCTTCCAACTTTGATCATTGTACTTTCTGGTCATATTGGCCAGCCTGAGAGGTATGAGGGGCTATCTCAGAGATGCTTTAATTTGCCTTTCTCTAAGATGTAATGATTTAGAGTTTTTTTTTTTTTTTTGGTTTTTGCAAGGCAATGGGGTTAAGTGGCTTGCCCAAGGTCACACAGGTAGGTAATTATTAAGTGTCTGAGACTGGATTTGAACTCAGCTACTAGTGACTCCAGAACTAGGGCTCTATCCACTGTGCCACCTAGCTGCCCCAAGAGAAATTTTTTCATATGACAATGGATTGCTTGATTTCCTCAGCTGTAACTTCCTGTTTGTCAATTGGGAAGTGGCTTGTTTTCTTTGAAAATTTGATTCAGTTCTCTGTATGTTTTAGAAATGAGTCCTCTGTCAGAAATGCTAGTTGTAAAAATGTTTTCCAATTTGCTACATTTCTTTTGATCTTGGTTACAAGGGTTTTATCTCTGCAAAAGTTTTTTTTTAATTTAATGTAATCAAAATTATCTAGTTTGTTTTTAGTGATGTTCTCCATCTCTTCCTTGGTCATAAACTGCTTCCCTTTCCATAGATCTGACAGGTAAACTGCTCCTTGATCTTCAAATTTGCTTATAATGTAGTTTTTTTATGTCTAAATCCTGTATCCATTTTGATTTGGTTTTGGGTGTGAGGAGTTAGTCTAATCTAAGTTCATTCCATACTGACTTCCAATTTTCCCAACAGATTTTTTTTTTGTTTTTGCAAGGCAAATGGGGTTAAGTGGCTTGCCCAAGGCCACACAGCTAGGTAATTATTAAGTGTCTGAGAACGGATTTGAACCCAGGTACTCCTGACTCCAGGGCCAGTGCTTTATCCACTGCGCCACCTAGCCACCCCCAACAGTTTTTATTAAAGAGAGAGATTCTATCCCAATAGCTGGACTCTTTGGGTTTATCAAACAGCAGAGTACTATAATCATTTCCTGCTATTGCACCTAATCTATTACACTGATCAAACACTCTATTTCTAAGCCAATACCAGAGAGTTTTGATGACTGATGCTTTATAATATAATTAGAGATCTGGTAAGTCTAAGCCACCTTCTTTTGCAATTTTTTTCATTGAATCCCTGGAAATTCTTTTATTTTTAGTTCTCCATTTTAATTTACTTACAATTTTTTTCTAACTCATTAAATTATTTTTTTTGAAATTTTGATTGGTAAGGCACTAAACAGGTAATTCTGTTTGTGTAGAATTGTCATTTTTATTATATTAGCTAGACATTTCCATGAGCAGTTGATGTATGCTCAGTTATTTAAATCTGATTTTATTTCTGTGAGATGTGTTTTGTAATTGTTTTCAAAAATATTTTGATTCTGCCTTGGCAGATAGACTCCCAGGTGTTTTATATTGTCTGAGGATACTTTGAATGGGATTTATTTTTCTAGCTTGTTCTGCTATATCTTCCTGGTCATATATAGAAATGTCATGAGCATTTATTTTATATCCTGTGACTTTGCTAAAGTTGCTAATTACTTCTAGTAGATTTTTAGATGATTTTTTTGGCAATTCTCAAGGTATACCATCATGTCATCTGAAAAATGTGAAAGTTTTTACTCTTCCATACCAATTCTAATTCCTTCAATTTCTTTTTTTCCTTTTTTTGCTGAGGCTCACATTTCTAAAATGATATTGAATAGTTGTGGTGATAATGGGCATGAGGTTTTTTTATCTTATTGGGATCTTATTGGGAATGCCTCTAGACTATAGTCATTGCATATAATGCTTGCTGATGGTTTTAGATAGTGACTGCTTATTATTCTGAGGAACAATCTATTCCTACATTCTCTTGTGTTCTTAATAGGAATGTGTACTGAATTTTTTCAAAAGCTTTTTCAGCATCTACTGATATTATAATTTGATTTTTGATAGATTTGCTATTGACATAATTAATAATACTAACACTTTTCCAAATATTGAACCAACTCTCCATCCTTGGTATAAATCCTACTTGGTCAGAGTGTATTATCCTAGTGATAACTTATTGTAATCATTTCGCTAACATTTTATTTAAGAATTTTGCACCTATATTCATGAGGGAGAAAGGTCTATGATTTTTCTTTCTCTGTTTTAACTGTTCCTGGTTAGGTACCAGCACCATATTGGTGTCATAGAAAGAATTAGGCAGAGATCAATCTTCACATATTTTCCCAAAGAGTTTATATAGAATTGGAACCAATTGTTTCTTAAATGCTTCATAGAATTCAATTGCAAATCCATCTGGACCTAAAGATGCTTTCCTTATTGCATTCAGTAATGATTTGTTGACTTTCTTTTTCTGAGATAGGGTCATTTAAGTTTTTAATTTCCTCTTCATTAAATCTGGGCAACTTATATTTTTGTAAATATTCACCCATTTCATTTTGATTGTAACATTTATTGGCATAGAGTTGGGGAAAAGAATTCTGAATTATTACTTTATTTTCCTCCTCATTTGGTGGTGAGTTCACCTTTTATATTTATAATACTAGCAATTTGGTTTACATTTTTATTTTTTTAATCAAATTGTCCATAGGTATATCAATTTCATTGTTTTTTTATAAAAAACGCTCTTGGTTTTATTTATTAATTCAATAGTTGTTTTATCTTCAATTTCATTAATTTCTCCTTTAAGTTTTAGAATTTCTAATTTGGTAGTTAATTGGTGGTTTTTCATTTGTTCTTTATCCAATTTTTTCAGTTGCATAATTAGTTCATTTATTTCCTCTTTTTCTAATTTATTCATGTAAGCATTTAAAGTTATAATATATCCCCTGATAACTGCCTTGAGAGAATCCAATAGGTTTTGGTATGTTGTTTCAATATTGGCATTATCTAGGATGAAATAATTAAGTCTTTCTATAATTTGTTATTTGATCCACTTCGTTTACAAAATGAGGTTTTTAAATTTCCAATTAATTTGGGGTCTGTAATTTTCCTGGACCAATATGGTGTATGAATTTTATTTCAATATGATTTGAGAACAATACATGCATAATTTCTGTCTTTTTTGCAGTTCATAATTAGGTTTTTATGCCCTGGTACACGGTCAAATTTCGTGTAAGTGCCATGCACTGTGGAAAAAAAATGTATATTCCTTTCTATCCCTATTTGGTTTCCTCCATTAGTCTATCATATCTAGGTTTTTGTAACAATCTATTTATCTCCTTAACTTCCTTTCTTAATTTTAATTTTATGGTTAGATTTATCTACATTTGAGAGTGTGAATTTGAGGTCTTCCATTACTAGTTTTGCTGTCTATGTCTTCCTGTAGTTCTTTCAACTTCTCTATGCATTTGGATAGTATACCATTGTGTGCATACACATTTATTATTAAATTATTTTATTGTCTATGGTACCATTTGTGAGGATATAGTTTCTTCTTTATCTGTTTTAATGCTAATTTTGCAGCTGCTTTGTCTGAGAGAAAGATTGCTTCACCTGCTTTTTTTTTCACTTCAGCTGAAGCAAAATATATTTTGTTCCCACCTGTGATGTTTACTCTATGTGTATCTCTCTGCTTCAAATGAGCTTATTGTAAGCAGTATATTGTAGGATTCTGTTTTTTAATCCTCTTCTCTTTTAAGTTACGTTTCAAGGGACACTTCATCCCATTCACATTCAAAGGTTATGATTATTAACTCTTTACTGCCCTACATGCCAAATTCCCTCTGAATTTCCCCTTTTCCCCTTTATCCATATTCCCCAGTATTTTTTTTCTGAATACTGCCAACTTCAGTGTGTTTTCCCTCCTATATGTACCCCCTTCAATTTCTTTCTACTTCCCATTTTCCCCTTTTTCCCCCTCCCTTCCTTCTGTTAGTTCCCCTTTTTCTCCCCCTCCCAGTCCACTCCCCCCCCCTTTTCCCTTTTAACACTTGAAGGGAAAGCTAAGTTTCTTAACTGAGTGTTTGAGTAAGTAAATTTTAAGCCATGTCTGAAGAGAGGATGATTCAGGTGGTTCTCAGCACCTCCCTTCTTCCCCTCTATTACAATAGGTATTTTGTACCTATTAATGTAATGAGATTTGCACCAATCAATATCCTCCATCCTCCCATCTCTTTACTGTTCTACTTTTAAGGGAGGTTTTGTTTTGAAATAATTGTATCTGAGTCACAGAAAACTCATGAGTATACATCAATTCTTTCTATATTCTCTCTAATAGAGTAACAGTTCTCAAGAGTTTTGAGAATCTTTCTCTGAGGGGATATAGTCAGTTTCTTCTCATTAGATAGAAGTTTTTTTTTTCTTTTATCCCTTTTTTAACCTTACCATGTGTCTTTTGAGCCTCCTGTTTGATATCCACATTTGTTATTAAGTTCTTGTCTTATCATCAGGAAATATTGTAAGTCTCCCATTTTGCTAAATGTCAATCTTTTCCCCTGGAAGAGAAGTTTCAGCTTTTCTGGGTAGTGGAATCTTGGCTGCATTCCAAGCTCATTTGCTCTTTGGAATATTTCCTTCCTGGTGCTCTGGTCCCTTAATGTTGATGCAGCCAGTTCCTGTGCAATTCTTACTTTGGCTTCTTTGTATCTAAATTGATTCTTTCTAGTTGCTTGCAGGATTTTCTCTTTATCTTATAGTTCTGGAACTTGGCCTCAACATTCCTTGGTGTTTTCATTTTATGATCTCTTTCAGGAAGGGATAGATGTATTCTTTCAATAACGATTTTGCCCTCTAGTTCCATGATATCAGGACAGTTTTCCCTCACTAAATCCTATAATATTAAGTCCAGGCTTTTTTTTCTCTTCAATGTTTTCAGGAAGACCTATAATTCTCAGGTTGACCCTTCTTAATCTGTTCTCAAAGTCAATGGTTTTGCTGGACAGTTAACATTTTCTATTTTTTTAATTTTTAATTTTTGTTTTTTTTTAATGGATGCTTGCTGTCTCATGAAGACATTAGTTTCCACAGACTGAATTCTTTTTTTAGAGAAGAATTTTCTTCATTTACCTTTTGCAACTTCTTTTTCAATTGGTCAATTCTATTTTTGAAAGAGTTTTTCATTTGACCAATTGGGGTTGTGAGAGAATTATTTATGTTGCATTTGTCCAATTGCATTTTCCAATGATTTATTTTCTTTTTGCAAAGTCTTAATTGTCTCTACCAAATTTTCCAATTTTTTTAAACTCTTTCCTGATTTCTTTAAGGAAGCCTTTCTGTGCTGGAGCCCAGATCATATTCTCCTCAAAGGTTCTAGGTCTCTCTGAGTTAAGGTCTTTTCCTTCTGGGAATTTTTTATGGACCTTCCTTTTCACTGACCTGTCTTCATTTTCCTAAGTCTGTATGTTGGTGAGGGGCTGGTTCACAGAGGTTTGGTTTTGAGATCCCTAGAGGTTTTATTCACTGGGTTTAGTAACTCCAAGTGGGCTGGCCAGTAGGCTGTGTTGGTTGCTTTCTCTGGAGTGTCTATGACCTTAATTTGAGTCCCTCTCCCTTAGCCTGGAGGGGGGTGGATGAAGCTTTTGAGTACTTTTACTTTTGACCAATGGTGGGTTTTGTCCTAGGGCAAGGTAATTGCTTTCCCTATTCATTGCTGAAGGAGGTCTACTGCTCACACCTGAGCCTGGGGCACACCTGAACCTGAAATTGTGTTTGTTCTGAGAAGAGGCTTCAGTTGAAATGAAGTTATGGGTGCAGCTCTCCTGCAGTGGAACTCACCCTCCAGCTCCTCGGGCAAGCTCCAGATCATCTGTACCACAACCAATGCCTCTACTCCCCAGTTCGCCCATGCCCCCATGGACAGTCAAGCTTGCCCCACTTTTAGGCTTTCAGGCTATTATCCACTCTACTGTTCAGGCTAGTCAAACTCTCAGACTCTTGCCCACCCCATCACCTAACAGGTTGGTTGCACTTTCAAGTTCTCAGGATCTCACCCACCCCACTGATCAGACTAAGCAAGCTCTCAGACTCTGACCCTGTCCTGTGCTCCCAGTAGAGTTCACACTCTGTGCCCAGATCACTCATGATCCTGGAGGACAAATCTTGAGGAGGATCATCTTCTAGTTTCTCTTTCTGGGTTCTGTAGATTGGAGATCTGTTATGAGATTTGTTTCATATTATGTATGAGGGAAGATCAGGAGACTTTAGTACTGTGCCTTTCTTCTCTCCGCAATCTTGTCTGGAAATCCCTTCTATGTATTGGTTTTAGGAAGTTCAGTGATACTTAGGTTGTCTCTCCTCATTCTATTCTTAAAGTCAGTGCTTTTGCCAATGAGGTATTTTACATTTTCTTCTACTTTTTCAGTTTTTTGGTTTTGTTTAACAGATTCTTGTTGTCTCATGAAATCATTACTTTCCACAGATTCCATTATTTTTTAGAGATGAATTTTCTTCATTTACCTTTTCAACTGGTTTTCCAATTGGTCAATTCAAATTTTGAAGGAGTTTTCCATTTGCCCAATTGAGACATTGAGAGAATTATTTTCTTTTTGCATTTGTCCAATTGTATTTTATAAGAACATGTTTTCTTGTTGTAAGGTGTTCATTTCCTCTTCAGTTTCTTTTCCAAATTTTTTTTTCCAATTGGTTTTTAAGATACTTTCTGATTTCTTCTAAGAAGTCTTTCTGGGCTGGAGATCAGTCCATATTCTCCCCCAGAAGTTCTGGATTTCTCTAAATTAGGATCTCTCCTTCAAAATTCTTTTCAATGAGCCCCCCCCTTTTCTGCTGGCTTTTTTCATATTTCTAAGATCTTGTGTTGGGTAAGGGACAGGCTCACAGAAGTTTGGTTTTGAAAAACCTGCATGCTTTGCTCACTGGGTTTAGTAACTCCAAAATGGGATAGCCATTAGGATGTGCTAGAGGATTTGCTCACTGGGTTTAGTAACTCCAAGTGGGCTGGCCAGTTGGGGGTGCTGGTTGCTTTTGATAGAATGACTGTGGCCATGATTTAAGTCCCTTTCCCTAGGCCTGGAGGGGGTAGGAGGAGTGACAGGGTCTGAATTGCCCTTGAACAATCTGGACAGGGCCCTGAGGTGAGAATGTTAATATCCCTATTCACCTGAGGTATCTCTGCTGCCCAAACCTAAGCCTAGGGGCTTGGGAGGAGGTTGCTGTTACTGTTTTTGTTCTCTGAACAGGGCCCAGGTGTACTATTCAACTCTCTGTGCTGGAACCCACCCTCCAGCCCCAATGGGGCTCCCCAGACTTCTGCTCCCAAGGCCAAAGACTACTGTGGCTCCCACAGTCAAAGCCTTTGTGACTGATTTAGGTTTGTCTGGCTCTTACTCCACTCCTGCTGGCCCTCTGTGCTCTGCCCCCAGCTCACACACAATCCCCAAAGACAGTCTTTTTGGTAGGTGTTTTATTAAATAAAACTTTGCTACCATTCTCCCTTCATTCAATCAATTTATGGTCCAGTCATCCTGGCCTACTTACTTACTTACTATTACTGTTTTTTTCAGGTTTTATTTTTTTTGCAAGGCAATGGAATTTAGTGGCTTGCCCAAGGCCACACAAATAGGTAATTATTAAATGCCTTTGGCTGGATTTGAACTCAGGTACTCCTGACTCCAGGGCCAGTGTTCTATTCACTGCATCACCTAGCTGCCCCATGTACTTAATTTTTAACAATGTTATATTGATTCTTAGAATAAAATATAAGACATTGTGGAAAGCAACTTCATTTTTGTCTAGTATGCACTAAGTATGTAAATAATTACTTTTTGAATTAATTAATGAATAAAAGATTATGTTTACTTTTTCCATGTCACAATATTATAAATTTTCACCTGGTTTTCCAATTGGTCAATTCAGAGACCCCTTCCTGAATCAATAAATACTTGTCAAGTCTTTCAAAGAGGGCTTCTATTTTTTATTCAACACTACCTCTACTTTCCCTATTTTGTCTACTCGTGTTGCTGCCAACACTATGTGGGGCAAATGCAGTTCAAAACTCCTCAGAGCACTAATACCTTCCTCTCCCCACTCTCAGAAGTTTGAAAGAGGAGTGTAAAGCTCTACCTCTCATATTGGAGGACTACTTCTGTTCTGCTTAAAAGAGAAAACAACAAAACATGTTTCAAGGACTCCTTTGGAAATTCACTAAGCAAAATGATGAGGCTTTGAGTTGTTACCATGGCAATTTAAGGTTTAAAAAATAAAACATGGGGATAATTTTTTGAAAATGGAAATTTCCTTTTGTCTCCTAATTTTAGTACCCTCATTGCTTTGCAGTGTCTGAATACATATACACAAACTTAGGAATCTTGATCAAACTTTCTGTGATCTAATGCCTACTTAGCTCTATATTTTTTATCCTCCTAAGTAACCTAAAACATTAAGGATATAAAAGATATAAAAGATATAAGGACCAGAGGAAGAATTTCCCTATAACTTAAGCACTTTTATTCAAATTCTGAACTTAGAATTGAGAAGGCATTAGAATAAATTCTCTCTCATGCATTAATCCTATGAACCTTTCAAATCTCAGTTTATTTATCTATAAGACAGGTAAAATTATCATCCACCTCCTGGAGTTCTTTTGAGGAAATAGGGAGATAATATAGGGAAAACATTTTGCAAACATTTAAAAGTATATATAAAAGTGATTATATATATAAATATATATGTACACATGTATAGCATGTATAAGACTATATGTACACAAAGTACACCTGCGTGTACATACAATTCACCTGTATGTGTTTATGCATGAATGCATGTTATGTGCAAAAATGTGAATGTATGTTTACATAAATAATACATTTATTTATAGATCTGTATATGCTGATATATATATATACATATATACATGTATATACACACACACACACACACACATACAAATTACAGATGACGCTTCTCTGATGTCTTGCAGAGTGCCATAGCAGCTCAGAGAAATGTTTCTTGTTAATTTGAAGCTATGCAAAGAACCAAGAATAAATCATCCACAGTTTCATGAGTATGGCCTATGTTGGAAAAAAAAATAATTTGCCTACCCAGGTCTAGAAATATAGACTTCTTGGTTTGAATAAGACCTTAAAGACCAAGGGAGGAGATTGAGGAAAAATTCTATTGAACATGAGTTTTAAGATTTCCAAATATGATAATTGAGAGAGGTAGACAAGCAAAAATGTAATAGCTTTTATTTTGCAGTTGGGAAACCAAGAAGGAGCAAATATTTTCTCATGCTAACCCAATCAGCAAGTGCTTGAAACAAAATTTTAACCCATCTCTCTTAAAGCAATATTGGGAGCTCTTTTCTCTGCCATCTAGAATTGCTCTAGAACTCATAATTTACTTAATATTTTCACAATAAATTTATGAGGTATGAAAAATAAGAAGTTTAGCTCCATTTAATAGATAAAGAATATTGATCTTAGAGAGACTAAGCAATATTTCTATAGTTATACATGAAGTAAGTAACCTATATTCAGGATTTAGGCATCTCCTGATACCCAATTGTCTCATTTTTTTAAAATTAATTTTTATTATCATTTTTATTTATTTAAGGCAATGGGGCTTTAAGTGACTTGCCCAAGGTCACACAGCTAGGCAATTATTTAATGTCAGAGGCCAGATTTGAACCCAGGTCCTCCTGACTCCAAGGCAGGGCAAGCTATCTACTACACCACCTAACAGCTCTGAAGCATCATTTTTAACATTTCATTCAACCTCCCATCCATAACACTATCACCAAATAGTTAGTGCTAACATCAAAAGATTTTAAAAGCAATATGAACTTTTGAAATCAAGCTAATCATTCTAATTTTTTAAATAAGAAAATCCATGTCCAGATACATTAGGAAACTTATCCCAAATCAGACAGATACTAACAGTCAGGGCTGTTGGACTCGGCTTCTCTTATTGCCATCCAGTACTCTTTCTATTAGACTACATCAATCATTTTTGGAATGAAACAACACTAGCAACAATAACACTGCGTATTTTTAGTAATTTTATGGTTTCATAAATATTTTCCTCACAAAAACCACGGAAAGGAATGTGTTTATACACATTATTCCCATATTACAGATGAAGAAACTCCCATGCCACATAAATAGAATCAGAGCTAGAATTTGATTCTATTGATCTTTGCCTGTTGATAGTTCAAGGTCATAGCACTCCTCTAATAAAACTTTAGAAATTGTGAAAGGAAAATCTTGCCTTTGACAAAAGTCCTCCACTTTGTTTACCCCTTCACCTTATTTCAGTACTTTTTCCTTGCTCCTCACTCTGAATTATTGTGCTTCATGGAAAATTAATTAGACCCAAATTATAACAGAAGAGACTTGGGTTGAATATCTTGACCAATCTAATATAATGCAGTGTATAATAATTATCTCTGGTGATTTATCTCTCTATAGTCCTTCAGGACAGAAACCACATCTTATTGTAACATCTTATACTCTCCAGTGCATTTCACAATGATTTGAAATTGGTAGGTGTAGGGGTAGTTGAATGAATGGATGGAATAATAAGTAGAGAGATAAAGGAATGGATGAAAATGTCAATAGATGAATGAATTGGTGTATAATGCCAGTCAAAGGGAACATTTATCTGAAGAATGTGAGTTTAAATTCAATTATATCCACATGTAAGAACAAGTTATTAGTAATTTTTTCTGAACTTATGCTGAGAGGTTTGTTCATATTCATTCTATGCTTTATAAATTTTGACCCAGATATTTTTGCAGATGATATTTATACATACTTGAGAATTTTATTTTTGGTTATCTTATTACAATAATCTTGTTGTGAGAGCAATCATTAACCCCCTCCCCCCAAAAAAGATGAGAAATCTCAAAAATAATGAGAGAGAAAAAAAGTGGACTTCAGTCTGTGTTCACTTTCCAATGGCTCTGGTATGAGTTTCCACCCCCATCTTAGCCACTAGAGAATTTGTTTCAAAATTTTTCCGACATTTGCTATCACTACCTCTATTTCCCTCTACTCAAATCTTCCCCACTCTCAACTATTCCATTCTCTCTCTCTCTCCTTTCATCCTGCCCCTGTTCAGAAGTGTGTTGTGTCTGATTACCCTCTTCCATGATCCTTCTTCTCTTCTATCACCTACTCCCTACTTACCTCCCCCCATTCACCCATATCCCAAATGTTTCCTCTCATTTTTCTTTAGAGTAAGATAGATTTATATACCCTATTAAGGGTGTATGTTATTTCTTCTCTGAGCCATTTCTGAAAAGAATGAAGCCTCACTCATTTCCCCTTGCCTTTCCCCATTCCACTTCTCCTTTTCCTCTCCTTTCTCTTCCTCCCAATACTTTCCCTTATCACTCATTGACTCCATCTTTTTACTGTATTATTACCATTATATTCAATTCCTTCCTGTTCCTTGTCCATATATGCTCCTTCTAATGGTTCTTATAAATGAGGAAGTTCATATGAATTATCACTATCTTCTTGTCATGCAGGAATAGAAGCAGTTTAACATCATTAAGTTCTCACAGTTAGTCCTTCTCATCCACCCCCTTTTATGGTTCCCACAAGCCCTGTACTTGAAGGTCAAACTTTCTGTTAAACTCAGGTTGTTTCAATAGGAAAGTTTGAAAGTCCCCTGTTTCATTGAAAGTCCATATTTTCCCCTGAAAGAGGATGTTTGGTTTTGCTGGATAGTTGATTCTCAGTTATAAACCAAGATTTTTGCCTTCTGAAATATCTTATTCCAATCCCTATGACTCCTTAATGTAAATGCTGCCAGATCCTGTGTAATCCTGACTATAGAGCCACATTATGGGAATTGTTTATTTCTGTCTGCTTTTACTATTTTCTCTTTGACTTGGGAATTTGAAAATTTGCCTGTAATATTCTTGGAAGTTTTTTTTTGAAATCTCTTTCAAGAGGTCATCAATGAATTACCTCAATTTCTACTATATCCCCCTTCTTCTAGAATCTCACAGAAATTTTGATGTATTTCTTGAAATATGAAGTCTAGGCTCTTTTCCTGGTCATGACTTTCAGTTGCCCAATCATTTTAAAATGATCTCTTCTGGATCTGCTTTCAGGTTGTTTTTCCAATGAGATATTTCATATTTTCTTCTAATATTTTTGGTATAGTTTTATTTTTCCTGAGTTCTCACAAAGACATAAGCTTTCATTAATGCCATTCGGCATTTGAAGGAGTTATTTTCTTCAGAGAGCTTTTTTGTCTTTTTTTCCCAGCTGGCCAATTCTGCTTTTGAAAGCATTCTTCTCCTCTTTTGTGTTGCTTTTTCCATTTGGTCTAAACTGATTTTAACATGCTATTTTCTTCAGTATTTTTTGGATTTCTTTCACCAAGTTGCTGACTTGGTTTTCATGATTTATCTGCATCACTCTCATTTCTCCTCCCAACTATTCCTCTACCTCCTTTAATTACTTTTTAAAGTCTCTGAGTTCACCCATAGCTTGAGCCTATTTTTTATTTTTCTTGGAGGTTTTGAATATAGAAGCTTCAATTTTGTCATCTTCTGATTATGTATTTTGATCTTACATGGGACCAAATAATTTTCTGTGGTCAGATTCTACTTTTTTCTGTTGTTTGCTCTTTTCCTCTGTCTATGACTGATTTTTTGCACTTCCAAGACTTTGGAGGGTTTTGGGAAAAACCTACTGGGACCTTAATTCCTCAAAGGTCTTATGAGAAGCTCTGACTACTCTCTTGCCTGCGTTCTGGCACTCTCCTCTGCCCTAGAGCTGTGAGAATGGTCCCTGCTTGGCTATGGTGGTGTTGTGGGGTTCCAGATGGCAACCTGCATCTGAGTGTGGGCAAATAGCTGAGGCCTGCCCCAGGGAGAGCAGACAACCCTCTGCAGTCTTCCATGACCCTCTTATCATCTATGGGCTGAGAGCTCTAGATGTGCTGGTTGGCTCTGCCATCCTGCTGTAGCTCTAGTCAACACTCACTCTGGGATGACAGACTTCTATCACCACCCCTTCCAGTTGTCTATGATGATGTCTGGAAACAACCCCCTCTGCCATGCACCCAGGTGCCTAGCCTGGCTGTGCTGTGCTTCTGCTGACACTGCACTGAGGCTTTTACCAACCACTGGTACCAGTGGAACAGACTTTTCCTATAGAACATCTAAATTATCTTGGTCTGGTAAATTGTATCACTCAGTATTTCTGTGGGTTCTGCCCTTCTAAATTTGGGCTAGAATTTTAATTTAATGACTTCTGGAATTTTGGGGGGAATGAGTTTCTGGGAATTTCTGCCTTCACATCATCTTGACTCTGCCCCTCATTGATATTTATATTAATGGTGTTAATCACCCACTTAAATACTTCTTTGATATTTATCTTTGTTTGCTCCCCATGCACTTTCTCCTTTAGTGGTTTTAAAGTTTTGAGCCCTCGCTCTAGTGTAGTAAAATTGGATTGATTCAGAATCAAAACTCAATTTAAAATCCTTCTCTATCCCACTTAAGATCATGGTCTATAGAGCTGGGAGAAATCTGTAGGATTATATAGTTCAACTCTCTCACTTTCCATAAATAGTAAATAAAAGAACTAATATTGAAGTCTACTACTTCTTATTCCAGTTCCAACACATTTCTATAGCATCAGGACTTACTTCCTATATAATCTTTTCCAATTAATTTCTCCTCTCTGTGCCTCAGGATCTTTTTAAAATATTTTATAGATTTTTTTTGAATTTTACAATTTTTTGCCCTACCTCATTTCCCTCCCCTTATCCCCTCCAGAGAAGGTATGCTGATAGTCTTTACATTATTTCCATACTATATGTTGATCAAAATTGAATATGTTGAAAGAAAAATCATATTCTTAAGGAAAAAATAAAGTATAAGAGATAGCAAAATTATATAATAAGATACCTTTTATAAAAAAATAAAGGTAATAGTCTTTGGTCTTTGTTCAAAATCCACAATTCCCTCTTTGGATACAAATAGTATTCTCCATTTCAGATAACCCCAAATTGTCCCTGAGTGTTGCACTGATGAAAGGAGCAAGAATGATCATCAACTTCATGTTGCTGCTAGGATGTACAATGCTCTTCTGGTTTATCTTGTGCAGCATCAGTTCATGCAAACCTTTCCAGGATTCTCTGAATTCCCATCCCTCCTGGTTTCCAATAAAACAATAGTGTTCCATCTCTTACATACACCACTTTTTGTTCAGACATTCCCCAATTGATGGACATTCATTCGATTTCCAATTCTTTGCCAAAACAAACAGGGCTGTTATGAATATTTTTTACAAGTGATATTTTTATGCTTTTTCATGATTTCTTCAGATTATAGATCCAGTACTGGTATTGTTCAATCAAAGGGTATTGTGTGTCAGTATCTTTATATAGTTAAGGGATTAGATTAAAAGATTGCTAAGGTCATTTATAAGTCTATGATTTGTGCTGTGAATACATTTATATATTTAAATTTATTTTTTTATTAAACATATTATTTGAATTTTACATTTTCCCCAAAGCTTGCTTCCCTCCCCCACCCCCAGAGAGCACTCTTTCAGTCTTTACTTTGTTTCCATGTTGTACCTTGATCCAAATTGGGTGTGATGAGAGAGAAATCATATCCTTAAAGAGAAGAGAAGTCTAAGAGGTAACAAGATCAGAAAATAAGCTATCTGTTTTTTTTCTAAATTGAAGGGAATAGTCCTTGCACTTTGTTCAAACTCCACAGATCCTTATCTGGATACAGATGGTACTCTCCTTTCCAGACAGCCCAATACTGTTCTCGATTGTTGCCCTGATGGAATGAGCAAGTCCTTCAAGGTTGAGCATCACTCCCATGTTGCTGTTAGGGTGTACAGCATCCTTCTGGTTCTGCTCATCTCATTCAGCATCAGTTCATGCAAGTACCTCCAGGTTTCTCTGAAATCACGTCCCTCCTTGTTTCTAATAGAACAATAGTGTTCCATGACATACATATACCACAGTTTGCTAAGCCATTCCCCAATTGAAGGACATTTACTGGATTTCCAATTCTTTGCCACCACAAACAGGGCTGCTATAAATATTTTTGTACAAGTAATGTTTTTACCCTTTTTCCTCATCTCTTCAGGGTATAGACCCAGTAGTGGTATTGCTGGGTCAAAGGGTATGCACATTTTTGTTGCCCTTTGGGCATAGTTCCAAATAGCTCTCCAGAAGGGTTGGATGAGTTCACAACTTCACCAACAGTGTAATAGTGTCCCAGATTGCCCACAACCCTTCCAACAATGATCATTTGCCTTCCTGATCATACTGGCCAATCTGAGAGGTGTGAGGTGGTACCTCAGAGAAGCTTTAATTTGCATTTCTCTAATAATTAGTGATTTAGAGCATTTTTTCATATGGCTATAGATTACTTTGATTTCCTCATCTGTAAATTGCCTTTGCATGTCCTTTGACCATTTGTCAATTGGGGAGTGGCTTTTTGTTTTAAAAATATGACTCAGTTCTCTGTATATTTTAGAAATGAGTCCTTTCTCAGAATCATTAGTTGTAAAGATTGTTTCCCAATTTACTAAGTTTCTTTTGATCTTGGTTACATTGGTTTTATCTGTGCAAAAACTTTTTAATTTAATGTAATTGGGACTTTTCACAGTCCTAAAGTCTCCTTATCTCTTCCCCATCTATCACATGAAACAAACCTCTTAAAAGAAAACTGAACCAGGGAACCCAGAAAGAAAAGCCAGGGGAGGAAAATCTACCTCAGGATTTGTCTCCTGTAGCAGCCTTGGCTGAGTACCGGCAGGTGAGTCTGAGCTCCCAGGGAAGATCAGCCAGATCCACAGCTGAATCAAAACCGGGAGTCTGAGGGCCCGAGAGCCGGACCTGCTGGATCAGAGGTGGGGCTGGACGAAGGGGGCTTGGGTCCCCGGGGAAGCAGAGGCACTGGTGTTGGTGCTGTTCCCCTGGAGCTTGGGGAAGGGGCTGCGGGGAGAGGTCTGGTGCAGGAGAGCTGTGGACACCATCCCTGGGCTCCTCAGGTCTGAGAAACTCTGAGCCCATGCCTCCATTGCACTGAGGCCTCCTCCCAAAAAATGCAAATTACGTCTGCCTCAGGCCCAGGTGTGTGAGCAAAAGAACCAGCCAAGCTTAGGAAGCACCTCAGGCCAGGTTAAAGCCCACCATTGAATGAAGGCAAAATAATTCAATAGCCCCAAATCCCTCCCTCAAGCAAAAGGAAAAGGCCTCCCAACCAAGGTCACAGACACTCCAGAGAAGGCAACCAGCACCTCCTACTGGCCAGTCAGAGAAACTGGACTCAGTAAAGCCTTTAGAGATCCCAAGCCCAGGTGAACCAGCCCCCCGCCCCAACTCAAGGTCTTAGCATAATGAAGAAGAGTCAGCAGAAAGGTGGATCCATAGAAAAATTCCTGGAAGGGAAAGACCCCAACCCAGAGAGACCTGGAACATCTGAGGAGAATATAATCTGGTCTCCAGCATAGAAAGACTTCCTTGTAGAAATAAGGAAGGAGTTTAAAAATCAACTGGAAAATTTGGGGGAGACAATTAATACCTTGCAACAAGAAAACAAAACCTTAGAAAGTACAATTGGACAAACACAAATGGAGAATAAATCTCTCAGATCATCAATTGGACAATTACAAAATGAGAATAATTCTCTCAGACCCTCAAATGAGCAAATGCAAAAAAGAAATTAATTCTCTCAAAACCTCCATTGGTCAAATGGAAAGCTCTTTCAAAATTAGAATAGTCCAATTGGAAAAGGTTAATGAAGAAAACTCCTGCCCCCCCAAAAAAATGGAGTCTACAGAAACTAATGACTCCACGAGATAGCAAGGGTCAGTTAAACAAATGAAAAAAATAGAAAACATAGAAGCAAATGTTAAATACCTCATCAACAAAACCACTGACCTCGAGAATAGATCGAGGAGGGGAAACCTGAAAATTATAGAACTTCCTGAAAACACTGAAGAGAAAAAAAGCCTGGACTTAATATTACAGGATCTGGTAAAGGAAAACTGCCCTGACATCATCGAATCGGAAGGCAAAGTAGTGATTGAAAGAATACATCGATCCCCACCACAAAAAGATCCTAAAAGGAAAACACCAAGGAATGTTGTGGCCAAACTCCAGAACTATCAGATAAAAGAGAAAATCTTGCAAACAGCCAGAAAGACACAATTTAAATATTAAGGAGTCACAGTACGGATCACGCAGGACCTGGCTGCATCAACTTGAAGGGATCAAAGGGCCTGGAATGAGATATTTCAAAGAGCACGGGAGCTTGGAATGCAGCGAAGAATCTACTTTCCTGCAAAGCTGAGCCTTCTCTTCCAGGGAAAAAGATGGACATTTAACGAAATGGAAGAATTCCAAAAATTTCTGATGAAAAGAACAAAGGTAAAAAGAAAATTTGGATATCAAACAGGAGGTTCAAGAGACACATGAAAAGGTAAAAAAGGGGAGGGGGGCGTTAAAAGGAAAAAAAAATTCAATCCAGCAAGTTGAAACTGGCTATATCCCAGCATGGGGGGGTAGAGACTCCCATAAATCCTGAGAAATGTAACTCTAACAGAGAGAATATACCTAGCCAGAAATGGTGGACGTCTATGACCTATCCATGAGACTGATATCTAATGGGATGTAACTGGCTTTAACTCCACTGGGGAGGAAGACTCTAATAACTCTCAGGAATTTTGACTTTATTCAACAGAATATACTGAACTAGAAGGGACAGACACTCAGAATTTTCTATGACTTAGATAGAATGATCTAAAAGAAAATACACTACCTCCCTAAAATGGGAGACAGGAAAGAGACAGGAGGAGGGAGGGGATTGAATGGTACAAATCTCATTACACTATGAGGTACAATAACCTATGGTAATAGAGGGGAAGAAGGGAGAAGAGGAGAAACACCTGAATTTTCTTCTCATCAGACTTGGCTTAAAGTCAACCTACACATACTCAGTTAACTTATAAAACATCTAACCTTTCAACTATTAAAAGGGGAAAAGGGGAGGGGGGACAGAGAAAGGGAAGGGGAGTGGAGGAAATAAGGGGAAATAACAAAAGAAAGGGAAGGGAACAGGTAAAGGGGAAAGAAAGTGGAGGGTGTGATATAGGAGGGCAAACACACTGAAGGGGATGGTATTCAAAAACAAAATACCGAGAAATATGTATAAAGGGGGGGAAAGGGGAAAAATACAAACAGAGGGAAGATAGCACAGAGGGCAATAAATAATTAGTAATCATAACCTTGAATGTGAATGGGATGAACTCTCCCTTAAAACGTAAGGAAATAGCAGAGTGGATTAAAAAACAGAATCCTACAATATGCTGCTTACAAGAAACTCATTTGAAGCAGAGAGATACATATAGAGTAAAGGTAAAAGGTTGGAGCAAAATATATTTTGCTTCAGCTGAAGTAAAAAAAGCAGGGGCAGCAATCCTTATCTCAGACAAAGCAACAGCAAAAATAGATAGCTTTAAAAGAGATAAGGAAGGAAAATTTATCCTCCTAAAAGGTACCATAAACAATAAAGTCATTTCAATATTGATATATATACACCCAGTGGGACAGCACCCAAATTCTTAGAGGAGAAGCTGAAAGAATTACAGGAAGACATAGACAGCAAAACTTTACTAATAGGAGACCTCAAACTCCCGCTATCAGATCTAGATGAATCAAATCATAAAACAAAGAAGAAAGAAATGAGGGAGGTTAATAGATTGTTAGAACAATTAGATATGGTAGACTTATGGAGGAAACTGAATGGGATAGGAAGGAATATACCTTTTTCTCTGCAGTACATGGAACTTATACAAAAATTGACCATGTATTAGGACATTAAAAAGCTAATGATCAACTGCAGAAAGGCAGAAATAGTGAATACATCTTTCTCAGATCACAATGCAATAAAAGTCATATGCAATACTGGGCCAATGAGATATAGACCTAGAGCAAATCGGAAACTGAACAACCTCACCTTAAAAAATGAGTGGACCAAAAAACAAATTATAGAAAGATTTAACCATTTTATCTTAGATAGTGATAATAATGAAACAACATACCAAAACTTATAGGATTCATTCAAAGCAACTCTCAGGGGATATATTAAAGCTCTAAATGCTTATATGAATAAATTGGAGAAAGAGGAAATCAATGAACTAAACATGCAACTAAAAATTAGAGAAAGTACAAATCAAAAATCCCCAAATACCAAATTAGAAATTTTAAAAATTAAAGGAGAAATTAATAAAATTGAAAGCAAAAAATTATTGAAATAATAAATAAAACCAAAAGTTGGTATTATGAAAAAAACAATAAAATTGATAAACCTCTGGTCAATTTGATTAAAAAAAGAAAGAAGAAAACCAAATTGCTAGTATTATAAATGAAAAAGGTGAACTCACCACCAATGAGGAGGAAATTAAAGTAAAAATTCAAAATTATTTTGCCCAACTTTATGCCAATAAATTTCATAATCTAAGTGAAATGGATGAATATTTACTAAAATATAAGTTGCCCAGGATAAGCGAAGAAGAGATTAAATACCTGAACAACCCTATCTCAGAAAAAGAAATTGAACAAGCCATTATTTAACTCCCTAAAAAAACAGTCTCCAGGGCCTGATGGATTCACAAGTGAATTCTACCAAACATTTAAGGAACAATTGGTTCCAATCATATATAAACTCTTTGGAAAAATAGGGAAATATGGAACTCTGCCTAACTCTTTCTATGAAACTAATATGATACTGTTACCTAAACCAGGAAGAGTTAAAACAGAGAAAGAAAATTATAGACCTATTTCCCTGATGAACATAGATGTAAAAATCCTAAATAAAATCTTAGCAAAATGACTACAACAAGTCATCACTAGGATAATACATTATGATCTAGTAGGATTTATTCCAGGAATGCAGGGGTGGTTCAATATTAGGAAAACTGTTAGTATACTCATTCTATCAAAAACAAACCTATCATAAACCATATGATCATATCAATAGATGCTGTAAAAGCTTTTGAAAAAATACAGCATCCATTCCTATTAAAAACACTTGGGAGTGTAGGAAAATGGACTGTTCCCTAAAATAATTAGCAGTATCTATCTGAAACCATCAACAAGCATTATACTCAATTGAGAGAGGCTAGAGGCATTCCCAATAAGATCAGGGGTTAAGCAAGGGTGCCCATTATCACCACTACTATTCAATATTGTATTAGAAATGTTAGCATCAGCATTTAGAGAAGAAAAAGAAATTAAAGGAATTAGAATTCAGAAGGAAGAGACAAAACTCTCACTATTCACAGATGACATGATGGTCTACCTAGAGAATCCCAAGAAATCATCTAAAAAACTACTGGAAACAATTAGCAATTTTAGCAAAGTTGCAGGTTATAAAATAAATCCCCATAAGTCCTCAAATTTCCTATATATGACTAGCAAGAAACAGCAGGAAGAGCTAGAAAGAGAAATTCCATTCAAAGTAATCTCAGACCGTATAAAATACTTTTGAGGCTATTTGCCAATACAGACTCAGAATCTTTTTGAAAACAATTATAAAACACAGCTGCTCATGGATAGGTAGAGCTAATATAATAAAAATGACAATTCTACCAAAACTAAACTATCTGTTTAGTGTGCTACCAATCAAAATTCCAAAAAATTACTTTAATGAGCTAGAAAAAATTGTAAGTAAATTCATATAAAGAAATAAAAAGTCAAGAATTGCCAGGAGCTTAATGAAAAAAAGAGCAAATGAAGGTGGCTTAGCACTACCTGATCTAAAATTATATTATAAAGCATCAGTCATCAAAACTGTTTGGTATTGGCTAAGAAATAGAGTGGTGGTGGACCAGTGGAATAGACTAGGTGTAAAAGCTGGAGAAGATTATAGTAATCTGCTGTTTGACAAACCCAAAGAGTCAGGCCATTGGGTTAAAATCTCCCTCTTTGATAAAAACTGCTGGGATAATTGGAAGTTAGTATGGAAGAAACTTAAATTAGACCAACACCTCACACCCTTTACCAAGATAAGATACAAGTGGTTACAGGACATAGACATAAAAAACAATAGTGTAAGCAAATTAGAAGATCAAGGACTAGATTACCTGTCAGATCTATGGAAAGGGAAACAGTTTATGACTAAGGAAGAATTGGAGAACATCACCAAATTCCAATTAGATGATTTCGATTAAATTAAATTAAAAAGTTTTTACATAGATAAAACCAATGTAATCCAGATCAAAAGAAAAGTAGTAAATTGGGAAACAATCTTTACAACTAATGATTCTGACAAAGGACTCATTTCTAAAATATACAGAGAACTGAGTCATGTTTTTAAAACAAAAAGCCATTCCCCAATTGACAAATGGTCAAAGGATATGCAAAGGCCATTTACAGATGAGGAGATCGAAGCAATCCATAGCCATATGAAAAAATGCTCTAAATCATTAATTATTACAGAAATGCAAATTAAAGCTTCTCTGAGGTACCACCTCACACCTCTCAGATTGGCTAGTATGACCAGGAAGGATAATGATCATTGTTGGAAGGGATGTGGGAAATGTGGGACACTATTACACTGTTGGGGGAGCTGTGAACTCATCCAACCCTTCTGGAGAGCTATTTGGAACTATGCCCAAAGGGCAACAAAAAGGTGCATACCCTTTGACCCAAGCAATAACAGTATTGGGTCTATACCCTGAAGAGATGAGGAAAAAGGGTAAAAATATTACTTGTACAAAAATATTTATAGCAGCCCTGTTTGTGGTGGCAAAGAATTGGAAATCCAGTAAATGTCCTTCAATTGGGCAATGGTTTAGCAAACTGTGGTATATGTATGTCATGGAACAGTATTGTTCTATTAGAAACCAGGAGGGATTGTATTTCAGGGAAACCTGGAGGGATTTGCATGAACTGATGCTGAGTGAGATGAGCAGAACCATAAAACACTGTACACCCTAACAGCAACATGGGAGTGATGTTCAACCTTGAAGGACTTGCTCATTCCATCAGCGCAACAATTGGGAACAATTTTTGGTTGTCTGCAAAGGAGAGTACCATCTGTATCCAGATAAGGAGCTATGGAGTTTGAACAAAGTACAAGGACTATTCCATTTAATTGGGAAAAAAACCCAGATGTCTTGTGGTTTTATCTGGTTCCCTCTGAGAATTCTGTTCTCTTTAAGGATATGATTTCTCTCTCATCACACCCAATTTGGATTGAGGTACAACATGGAAACAAAGTGAAGACTGAAGGAGTGCTATCTGTGGGGTGGGGGTGGGGGGAGGGAAGCAAGATTGGGGGAAAACTGTAAAACTCAAATAATATCATTAATTAAATTTTAAAAAAAGAAAAAAATAATTTAATGTAATCGAAATCATCTAATTGGATTTTGGTGATGTTCTCCAATTCTTCCTTAGTCATAAACTGTTCCCCTTTCCATAGATCTGACAGGTAGACTAGTCCATGATCTTCTAATTTGCTTATAGTATTGTTTTTTATGTCTATGTCCTGTAACCATTTGGATCTTATCTTGGTAAAGGGTGTGAGGTGTTAGTCTAATCTAAGTTTCTTCCATACTAACTTCCAATTATCCCAGCAGTTTTTATCAAAGAGGGATTTTTTTATCCCAATGGCCTGACTCTTTGGCTTTATGCAACAGCAGATTGCTATAATCATCGCCTGCTCTTATACCTAGTCTATTCCACTGGTCCACCACTCTATTTCTTAACCAATACCAAACAGTTTTGATGACTGATGCTTTATAATATAATTTTGGATCGGGTAGGGCTAAGCCACCTTGTTTTGCACTTTTTTTTTTCATTAAGCTCCTGGCAATTCTTGACTTTTTATTTCTACATATGAATTTACGTAAATTTTTTTTTTAAATTGTTAAAGTAATTTTTTGGAATTTTGATTGGTAGGGCACTAAACAGATAGTTTAATTTTGGTAGAATTGTCATTTTTATTATATTAGCTCTACCTATCCATGAGCATTTGATATTTGCCCAGTTATTTAAATTTGATTTAATTTGTGTGAAAAGTGTTTTATAATTGTTTTCAAAAAGACTCTGAGTCTGTCTTGGCAAATAGACTCCCAAATATTTTATATTGTCTGAGGTTACTTTGAATGGGATTTCTCTTTTTAGTTCTTCCTGCTGTTTCTTGCTAGTCATATATAGGAAAGTTGAGGATTTATGGGGATTTATTTTATAACCTACAACTTTGCTAAAATTGCTAATTGTTTCCAGTAGTTTTTTAGATGATTTCTTGGGATTTTCTAGGTAGACCATCAAGTCATCTGAAAAGAGTGAGAGTTTTGTCTCTTCCTTCCCAATTCTAATTCTCTTAATTTCTTTTTCTTCTCTAATTTCTGCTGCTAGCTTTTCTAATACAATATTAAATAGTAGTGGTGATAATGGGCATCCTTGTTTCACCCCTGATCTTATTGCGAATGGCTCTAGCCTCTCCCCATTGACTATAATGCTTGTTTATGGTTTCAGATAGATACTGCTAATTATTTTAAGGAACAGTGAATTAATTCTTACACTCTCTAGTGTTTTTAATAGGAATGGATGCTGTAGTTTGTCAAAAGCTTTTTTCAGCATCTATTGATATAATCATATGATTCCTGATAGGTTTGCTGTTGATATAATTAAGTATACTAACAGTTTTACTAATATTGAACCAACCCTGCATTCCTGGAATAAATCCTACTTGATCATAATGTGTTATCCTAGTGATGACTTGCTGTAATCATTTTGCTAAGATTTTATTTATGATTTTTGCATCTATATTCATCAGGGAGATAGGTCTATAATTTTCTTTCTCTGTTTTAACTCTTCCTGGTTTAGGTAACAGTACTATATTAGTTTTATAGAAAGAGTTAGGCAGAGTTCCATCTTTCCCTATTTTCCCAAAGAGTTTATATAGGATTAGAACAAGTTGTTCCTTAAATGTTTGGTAGAATTCACTTGTGAATCCATCAGGCCCTGGAAATTTTTTTGTAGGGAGTTAATCTCTTTTTCATTTAACCTGAGCAATTTTTATTTTTGTAAAAATTCATCCATTTCACTTAGATTATAAAATTTATTGGCATAGAGTTGGGCAAAATAGTTTTGAATTATTACTTTAATTTTCTCCTCATTGTGGTTAGTTCAATTTTCATTTAATATACTAGCAATTTGGTTTTCTTCTTTTTTTTAATCAAATTGACCAGAGGTTTATCAATTTTATTGGTTTTTTCATAATACCAACTTTTGGTTTTATTTTTTATTTCTATAGTTTTTTGCTTTCAATTTCATTAATTTCTCCTTTAATTTTTAATATTTCTAATTTGGTACTTAATTGAGGATTTTTGATTTGTTCTTTCTCTAATTTTTTAGTTGCATGTTCACTTCATTGATTTCCTCTTTCTCCACTTTATTCATATAAGCATTTAGAGGTATAATGCATTCCCTGAGAGTTGCCTTGAATGAATCCCATAGGTTTTGGTATGCTGTTTCATTATTATCACTATCTAGGATAAAAGGGTTAATTCTTTCTATAATTTGTTTTTTGGTCCACTCATTTTTAAAAATGAGGTTATTCAGTTTTCAATTTGTTCTGGGTGTATATCTCCTTGGCCAAGTATTGCATATGACTTTTATTGCATTGTGATCTGAGAAAGATGTATTCACTATTTCTGCCTTTCTGCAGTTGATCATTAGGTTTTTATGTCCTACTACATGGTCAATTTTTGTGTAAGTTCCATTTACTGCAGAGAAAAAGGTATATTCCTTCATATCCCCATTCAGTTTCCTCCATAAGTCTACCATATCTAATTTTTCTAACAATCTATTTACCTCCCTCATTTCTTTCTTGTTTGTTTTATCATTCAATTTATGTAGATATGATAGCGAGAGGTTGAGGTCTACCACTATTAGAGTATTTCTGTCTATGTCTTCCTGTAATTCTTTCAGCTTCTCCTCTAAGAATTTGGGTGCTGTCCCACTGGGTGCATATCTATTCAATATTGTAATAACTTTATTGTCTATGGTACCTTTTAGGAGGATAAAGTTTCCTTCCTTATCTCTTTTGATGCTATCCATTTTTGCTGCTGCTGTGTCTGAGATAAGGATTGCTACTCCTGCTTTTTTTTACTTCAGCTGAAGCAAAACATATTTTGCTCCAACCTTTTAACTTTACTCTCTATGTATCTCTCTGCTTCAAATGAGTTTCTTGTAAGCAGCATATTGAAGGATTCTGGTTTTTAATCTACTCTGCTATTTGCTTACATTTTAAGGGAGAGTTCATCCCATTCACATTCAAGGTTATGATTACTACTTCTTTATTGCCCTCTGTGCTATCTTCCCTCTGTTTGTATTTTTCCCCCTTCCCCCCTCTTTCATCCATATTCCCCAGTCTTTTGTTTCTGAAAACCACCCCCTTCAGTGTTTTTGCCCTTGTATATCATACCCTCCCCTTTCTTTTCCCTTTCCCTTTTTCCCTTTTCCCTTCCTTTCCTTTTGTTATTTCCTACTCCCCTTCCCTTTCTCCATTCCCCCCTCTTTTCCCTTTTAATAGTTGAAAGGTTAGATGTTTTATAAATTAACTGAGATTGTGTAGGTTGACTTTAAGCCAAATCTAATGAGAAGAAGATTCAGGTGTTTCTCCTCTGCTCCCTTCTTCCCCACTATTACCATAGGTTTTTTGTACCTCTTAGTGTAATGAGATTTACCCCATTCAATCCCCTCCCTCCTCCTGTCTCTTTCCTGTCCCCCATTTTAGGGAGGTACTGTTTTTTTAATAGATCCTTCTGTCTAAATCATAGAAAAGTCTGAGTTTGTCTGTCCCTTCTAGTTCTGTACATTCTGTCGAATAGAGTGAAAATTCCTGAGAGTTATTAGAGTCTTTCTCCCAAGTGGGGTTAAAGCCAGTTACATCCCATTGGATACTAGTCATGGATAGGTCATGAATGTCCATCATTTCTGGCTGGGTGTATTCTCTCTGTTAGAGTTACATTTCTCATTTTTATGAGAATCTTTTTTTTTTACCCCCATGCTGGGGTTTAGCCAATTTCAACTTACTGGATTGCATATTTTTTTCATTTACCGCCACCCCGTGTTTTTTTTTTTTTAACTTTTCATGTGTATCTTGAACCTACTGTTTGATGTCCAAATTTTCTGTTTAGCTCTGGTCTTTTCATCAGAAATTCTTGAAATTCTTCCATTTCTTTAAATGTCCATCTTTTTCCCTGGAAGAGAAGGCTCAGCTTTACAGGAAAGTAGATTCTTCGCTGCATTCCAAGATCCAGTGCTCTTCAAAATATCTCATTCCAGGCCCTTCGCTCCCTTAATGTTGATGCAGCCAGGTCCTACATGATCCTTGCTGTGGATCCTTGATATTTAAATTGTTTCTTTCTGGCTGCTTGCAGGATTTTCTCTTTTATCTGATAATTCTGCAGTTTGGCCACAACATTCCTTGGTGTTTTCATTTTAGGATCTTTTTCTGGTGGGGATTGATGTACTCTTTCAATAACTACTTTGCCCTCCGCTTCCATGATATCAGGGCAGTTTTCCATCACTTCATCCTGTAATATTAAGTCCAGGCTTTTTTTCTCTTCAATGTTTTCAGGAAGTCCTATAATTTTCAGGTTGACCCTCCTCGTTCTACTCTCTGTTTAACTGACTCTTGCTGTCTCATGGAGTTGTTAGTTTCTGTAGACTCCATTATTTTTTGGGGGGATTAGTTTTCTTCATTATCCTTTTGCAACTCCTTTTCCAATTGGTCAATTCTACTTTTGAAAGAGCTTTCCAATTGACCAATTGAGGTTTTGAGAGAATTAATTTCTTTTTGCATTTGCTCGTTTGAAGATCAGAGAGAATTATTCTCATTTTGTAATTGTCCAATAAATGATCTGAGAGATTTATTCTCCTTTTGTGTTTGTCCAATTGTACTTTCTAAGGTATTAATTATCTCCCCCAAATTTTTAAGCTTCTTTTTTGTTTCTTCAAGAAAGACTTTCTGTGCTGGAGACCAGATTGTATTCTCCTCAGAGGTTCCAGGTCTCTCTGACTTAGGGTCTTTCCCTTCCAGGAATTTTTCTATGGATCCACCTTTCCACTGACCCTTCTTCATTATGCTAAGACCTTGAGTTGGGGGGGGTGGGCTGGTTCACGTGGGCTTTGGATGGCTAAAGGCTTTACTGAGTGCAGTTTCTCTGGCTGGCCATTAGGAGGTGCTGGTTGCCCTCTCTGGAGTGTCTGTGACCTTGGTTTGGAGGCCTTCTCCCTTTGCTGGATGCAGGAGTTGGAACTATTGAATTCTTTTGCCTTCAATCAGGTGGACTTTACCCTGGCCTGAGGTTATTCTTCAGCTGGGCTGGTTCTTTTGCTCACACACCTGGGCCTGAGGCAGAAGTAATTTGCCTTTGTTTGAGGAGAAGCCTCTGTGCAATGGAGACCTGCTCTCAGAGTTTCTCAGACAGGAGAAGCCCAGGGATGGTTTCTGCCATTCTCCTGCACCATAATAATTCCCCCAGCCTGGTCCCAGAGCTCCAGGGGGACAGAACCAACACCAGAGCCTCTGCTTCCCCGAGGACCCAAGCCCCTTTCATCCAGCCCCACCACTGATCCAGCAGGTCGGCTCTTGGGCCCTCAGACTCCTGGTTCCAATTCAGCTGCTAATCTGGCTGATCTGGGGCAGATCCTCCCTTGGAGCCCAGACTCACCTGCCTGGTTTCCTCAAAGGCTGCTGCGGAAGGCAAATCCTGAGGTAGCTGTTCTTCTGGCTTTTCTTTCTCGGTTTTCTGCATCAGATTTCTTTTAAGACGTTTGTTTCATGTGATAGATGGGGAAGAGATCAGGAGACTTTAGAACTGTCCTTGTCTTCTCTCTGCCATCTTGGCCGGACCAATACATGTATATAATATCATTGTCTGACCCCCCATCTAGACATTGCAGAATTAATTAATTGAAATTATTCTCTTTTGATCCAGGGCAACATCCCTTCCTTGATCATCTCCCCAACTTTAGGGTTTTTTTTTTATTATGACTAAATCATTTTCAGAATCATGTAAGCAAGTACTATAAGATGAACAATGTCCATTGATTTCCTCAGAACTTGAAACAGAGATGTGTACAATAACCTGACCGCCATAGCATTTGCAGGGAGGAAGCTGCCCATAAAAAAAAAAAAAAAAAGGTTTATTATTGTCCCCATTTTCCTCATTAGTATTGTATTGTTTGTTTCAATCTGTGGGAAAAAGTTCTTCCTCACACTGCATGCCCTATCTGCTTCTGCTTGCATAAAACATGATGTTATATTTTGAACAATGCTGGAATACATTACATAAATTTCCTTTTGATATCCAGCATGTTTCCAGTTTTAATAGAATCTGAACAAATTCACACTTCCTTCCTTCCAGTGTTCCCAATGTGCCTCATAACTCTCTCCCTCTCTCTTTTGTGAAACCAATAACCATCTCCAAGTAGTTAAAGGGGATAAGCATTGAAAGAAGGAGAATGGTTCAGTAGTGCAGAGTCAAATATGAGGTAACAAAAATTATGTGACACAGAATCAAGGAGAAATGAAACAAAATGACTATCTTTGGAATAAAGGAGGCATGATCTTATTGTAAGAGTACTGGATTTAATGTTGGAAGAGGTAGTTTTGGGCCTAGAATAGTTGTGTGACTTTGGGCTTGTCACTTATCTTTACTGAGCATCAGTTACTTGGTCTGTAGAATAGAGGTAAAATTGCCTGAATTAACTGCGTAATAGAATTATTGATGTAAACTCTTGAGATTCTGTGTCTGAAAGCATTGCAAAAATGATAAATACATGCAAATTACAGCTTTCAAGATTATTAATAAAAATAGGATCATTGAGTGACATGGATTATTTACAGTAAGGGGAAGGACTTAGATATTAAGAAAACTGTTTTAATTCATTGGGTTTCTGGTTAACTTAAATTAATTCCATCCCACTTAAGTTTTTATATTAAAGTGATTTTACAGGGAGGCTAGGTTGCACAGTGGATAGAGCACTGGATATGGAGTCAGGAGTACCTGAGTTCAAATCCGGCCTCAGACACTTAATAATTACCTAGCTGTGTGGCCTTGGGCAAGCCACTTAACCCCATTGCCTTGCAAACAAAAAGTGATTTTATATTTTGAAATTTCCTTTTCTGGTTTCGTAAGTAAAATTAGTTTAGAGACATCTTTGTTGGATGACTGAATGACTTACAGAGGCTTAAAATCACAGATCTAAGATTCAGAAAGTTTTGAAAAATAATTTAATACAACTAGACTTGATCAAGAATGGCCTTAAAATGGTAATAATTATGAATTTTATGTATATATGCATACACACAAACATATATGTGTGTATGCATGCATGAATAAATACATATATACTCATACACAAACACACATATATAATATATGTGTCCTGTGATGTGTGAACATATATACACTCCAAATCTCTAGGAAATTATTTTAAAATAATCAATTATGAGATAATTTGAATACACAAATCTTAAATTTAGTTATGAATTGTTCACTCTTGGAAAAATCCTTGCTTTTGAGAAACTGTGAAGTGAATTTGAGAGACAAAACTATGCAGAATATAATAACAAGACAAGAATGAAGTCCTGAAATGTGTAGAACTGACTAATGCTTGCAATAAGAGGTCAGAAAAGGGAAGATGAGTGAACATTTAAGAAACCTTGGAAGACATTTTAGAGGAGATGGACGCTCAAAATAGAATTCAAAGTGATTCCAAGGGAGGATAAAGGAGTGAGGATAACTTCTACAAAATATTCATGTTTTTTCCTTTTTAATCCTTTTGATTGAAAAAAAGGGGAAAAAAACCTCTCTGAAATCTAGGAAACAAACAACAGTATTTAATTTGTATAAGATCATAGATTCAGTGTTTGCAGAGTCAAGTCTAGAACCCATGTATTCTTACTTAGTTCAGTGTCAATACAGAATACTTTCAACTCTATGCAGAAAGAGCAAAATGGGTTTTGAAAAAAGCAAATTATAATTCAGGGAGACTCTGAATTCCTCCTATTAGCAGAAAGGGTTTTCCAGGAAGTAGTTGCTCAGGTGCCCTAAATGACAATGTAAATTGTTCTCGAGATGCCAATGTATCAACTGATTAATGGCTAGTTAATGTGCCCTTGGGCTAGCCCTAGAAGTCTTCCAGGGAATGGAGCTCTGCTTGTCATCATTGATTGGGGTATGAGACATTCATTGGTCCAAGCAAAGGTTGCAGGTATATTCTCCCAGTGCACTTTTAAATAAACACAATCTTTCTACCCAGCACTAAGCAACTATTTCTGAAGGCATGTTGGTAAATGTGTTTATAAAGCAAGAACTTCCAATCCATCAACCCTCAAAGAGTCTAATCAATATATTCCAATTTGATCTTAGAGAAGTTTCGCCACTAGGAAGTTTAATTTATTTCAACTCATGACCATGAAAAAATGAGTAGTTGGAGCCCTTTGACAAAATAGAAAAAGTGGACGATGTTGTATCCAGCACCAACTCCATTTCAATTTTCCATTTCATCAGAACAAATCACTGACTGGAATGACCATAAAGTCTGATCATGCAGGGGGCTGATGATTTGGGGCCAAGTTGGAGTGAGAAAGGATAAAATATGAATGGCAGTTATAAGTTTCAGTAATACAATCCATGGCTTCCCTTTGCAGTTAGACTATTTTTCCTTTTAATATGGAGAGCAAGAACCTTGGGAATCTTATTGTCATTTTATCTTCTTGGTTATCATTTAACAGCATTTTTAAATAGGATTAATGGCATCTCCATTGACAGGGAAGGTAGCCCTGAAGAAAAGCTCCCCAGATCAAAGGATGAATAACAAATGCCATTTCCCTTTTAGGATCTGGCACAGTAACAACATAAACAGATCCCTGGATATTCATCCATACAACTACACACTCAGAATAGAATTCAGGTGTATCATCAACATTATAACATTCTGACTATTCCCAAGGGAAATATATGGAGTGGTGTAAATGGAAATGTTACACAGGGTACTTTACTATAATATTGCTTCATTGGTAGCATATGGGATGCAGCTATCTCTACTCAATTTGAGGAGACAGGAGCATCTATAGTCAACCTGAATTCAAATCCTGATTCTATCAAATATAGTGGGTGTGTCCTTAGTTTAAGCATTTCACCTTTCTCTCCCAACATCTGTAAAGTGAAATACAAACACACACACACATACACACAAACACACACACACACATCACATAACACAGATAGTTGTTGGGAGGATCAAATGAGATGTGTATAAATGCTTCAACATCATACATAAATTCTATATAGTTGCAAGATTTCATCCTCCAGAACTTAAAACAATGTTTCCTGTCATTAAAAAGGAGATTAAAAAGAAAGAAAATCAGAAAAAAGAAACATAAGGTTGGAGTTTATTGATGTTGAAGCACAAAAGTATTTTTGAAATTTACAATGAAAAATTTTTTTCTCATCATTGAAGATAGATAAGGAAATATTTGTTAACCAGGGCATTTATTAAATTTCAGGAATGTTGTAGAAAGAATTTTTGAACTTGAAAGGAGGTTATGTTATATAGTCTCTGATGTGGTTTTCAGTTCTGGACTTTGCAATGGGAGGATTAGTTGAAGGAACTGATGGTGCTTATAAGCCTAAGAAGTGAACATTTAGGTGAAAATAACACATGCCTATAAGGGAACATAACACATGTTTATAAAAGGGAACATAACACATGTCTCTCTCTCTCTCAGAGGACTATAATAAATAAAAAGGGATTAGATTTGTTCTTCTTGACTCCTAAGGGTCAAGGAATTCCTACTATGAAGTTAAGAATAGGAGGACTTCCATTTGGTGGAAGTAGCAGAGAGGACAACTGATGCTTGTTATTGGAAACACTTCCTAGAACTAACCATTCTTATCTAACTCCTTTTTCATTGAATGGGCATTACTTTAGGCAAATTGAGATTTGGGAAAGACCTTAAATTAGAAGTGAAAAGATCACCCAGTGCATAACTTGGCAATCACTGATCATCTTGACTTTTGTCTTGACTTTGGACTTTGATGAGAATGATTCTGATGACTTTGCCCAGCTCTGACTCACTTAAATCCAATTTCACACAAAAGTTCATGTCACCTTCAATTTGTTGTCATTGGTCCTCTTTGAGAATAAAGGATGATCAATAAAATGATAGAATGCATATGTGTTGAGTGTGTTGAAGAATTGAATCTTTTTCAAGTATATATTAGACTAGATGGGTTTTGAGATCTCTTCTAACTCTAAAATTCTGTCATTGGTTCTAATTGCTAAGGGTAGTGGTATAAGAGGAAAGGGAAAAAGAAAGAAAGGAAAGAGGAAAACTTGGTCACAAGAAAGACAGCATTTTATAAAATCCTTTAGAACCATTTTCAGAGTTGGTTCTACAGCCCTGCTATATTTGTTTTTCTTGTTCCTCTAGAATATTAGATACATAGCATAATACAAAGTAAATGCTTTATAAATGCATACAGACTTGAGTCATTACCTCCTAAATTCTTAATAATATGAGGATCTTCTGTCCTAGTAAGATATTTGTCTTAACTGAATCTAGAGATTAATTAGATGGCTTCTCGAAATTCCTACAAGTTCAAAGAGTTTAGGATTGACTGATAAGAGAAAGGAAAGGGAAAAGAATCATTTCTGCCTTATAAAGTAAGATATAATTCAAGATAAATTTTACTTGTATGACTGAACTTTTTGTTTACTTTCCATGTAAAATTCATTTCATGGTTCCATGTATACATTCCATGTAAAACGCTTTCTCTCATTGTTTCTCTTTTTCTTTTACATTTTGCTCTTTTGTTTATGGCCTCCATTGCAGTAACAGAAACTGACCCGGAAATATAAAAGACATTTCTCGGACACAATTAGAACAAATATATTTTCTGATTGCTGCACATCCCCACCTTTCCTTTCAGTGCATTTATTTTTTTTCTTGGCATAGTCTCCATTGTATGCATAGTTTAACAATATGAGACATCAAATTTACTGTATTCTATTATGAGATCTCCTTGACAATGGTCCATCATTGACTCATGTTCCTAGTCTAGGTGACTAAATCAATGTTTGATAAAGAGAAAACAATATTTCCCTCACTTTTATATTCAGAATTTGAGGAAAGAATTATATTACCTTTAAACTCTCCTGCATATCTAACAACCTATGCTCTTTTATTAAATGACACTCCTCTTATAACACAAACACACACATATACATACATACACACAAAACACATAACATGCACAAGTGCATGTTCCTTAATTCCACCTCTGTATCTCCTTACTATTTGCTTGATACCTTGTTCTTAGAAAGTCAATACATTGATTTTTCTTTTGAATGACATTTAGGTAGATTAATCCCAACTTTACACTATGTAAATACCTACAAAGTCCTGCCACACATAAATAGAATTTGGTGTCAAAGCCATGATAGAGATATGGGCAGGTAAAATTCATATACATATATATATATATATATATATATATATATATATATATATATATATATATATATATGTATGTATTAAGGAGTCCAACACAACAAACAATGAAACATTTCAGTAAAGTGTAGTCTGCCTAGGTGGTGACCTGCTTTCAAAATCACCTTGTTAAAAGGGACAGTTCTCTAAAGTTCTGGCAGGGATAATGGAGGCCTATGATTAGCTTGAATCTAGTTCCACCGATTTCTGATCTTTTATAGAAATAGGCACAGTTGCTCAATCAGTCAGTCAAAAAAGTTTTAGCTAATCATAGTGAAATTGCCAGATCATTAGATAGTTGAAAAATAAGCACAGGTAGTCTTATTGTCAACAACAACAAACACTACCTGACAGTCTTGTATTACTGGGTATTCTATATTTACTATCTTTAAAAAAATCTTCCCATAGCTATAGATTCTGATTAGACTATATATATATATATGTTAGTTTCCTAGAACTTCTGTATTCTCTTGATCTTGATCTTAGTACATTAGTACCGAATGTTAAGATTAAAAAAAATCCCCAAAACTTTAGTGGTCATTAAGAAGACTAGTGGTATCAAATTCAAACAGGACAAATAGCTGCCATATCAAAACATCATCCATTTTATTGTATTTTTCTTTACAGTCTAAAATATTTCACACTTGCATTTTAATCTATTTGGAATACACTTGGGTGTTATGTGTCTTTTAAAGTAGTACATAAGCCTAAGAGGCCATGTTTTAAGCAATTCTAACTTAGTCTAGCCTCATGTTACACATGAGGAAACTCAATCCCCTTAATGTTTCTTCTAGGCATAACATGCTATGGAAAGAAAAAAAACAAGGATCTTATCCTTGTTTTAAGTGTTATAATTTATTATAAGGTCTGCTTGTTCCTTCTCCAGGTCTGTAGTATTGGGTTGGCTGTTTGGGAAGACATAGAATTATGAAAGAACTTACTTAAATCATGAAAATATTATAATAAGAAAATATATATTTTATGTTTATATATTACAAAGAAGGAATTTTCATCCGATAGATAATTAACACTGGTGATAGAAAATTGACATTATGGATACACCATTTCTGGTGACTTTCAAATAGTGGGACAAACTATGTGCTAATAGTCAAAGAATGCCTTTGTCAAAGAGGTGTATTGACCAATGCAAAATAGTATTTGTTATTCAATCATTCAGTCATGTCTGTCTCTATGTGTCAAAGTGACAAAGTCATTAGAGTTTTCTTGGCAAAGACATTTCTTCTTGGCTTGACCTTTCTTCTCCATCTCATTCTAAAATTAGAAAACTGATGCAAAAAAATTTAAGTGACTTACCTAGGATCATACAGCTAGTTACATCAGCTTTAATAAAGATCTTTCTGACTCTATTGCTGGTATTCTTTGTACTATGCCAACTAAATGCCCCTGTCAAATAGTGTGCCCCCAAAAGTCACTGGTTTTGGGTGATGGAGTATTTTAGAGTCTTTCTCTAATCCTTACTTTTTATGGGATTCTGAGAAATTAGTCATTTAACCTTTCTAAAATGCAGTTTCCTCTTTTTTCTAACTCGTGAACTATTATGACAAAAATGCTTTATAATTCTTAAAATTGTATGCTCTATTGAGTTGCATTCTTGTTTTCTGGTTCTGTGATATTACCATATAGTGTATTTCTGAAGGAAGGAGAGCATCAGATAGCAGTCTAATTAAAATAAACAGTTAGTGTTCTGGACCAGACTACATGACAGTTTTTCTCCTCCCCCAGCTGACAAACTTTTCTTTATTATTGTCGGTTATTTGCTGCTCAGCTGACAGGATTCAGAATCCAATCAATAGGAATTAATTTTTCATGTAAGATTCCTCAACTGACTGGATTTTCTAAAAAAATGAAGATATATTGTATCAATTCTGTTCTTTCCATCTACTAATCTTCTAATTCTATCAAGAAAGTAATCAAGTTTCCCTTGCATGATTTATTCTCTATAAACCCAGCTTGCTTATTGCTTATGACTCTGTGATCATTGAAATGCTGGTATAATTTCTGTCCCCTGACACTTACTATAATATTTTCCTGAGCTCTGAATTTCCTTTTATAAATATTATTTAATTTCTCTACAATTACAAATCTTAAGATTTTTAGCATTCATTTTTACAAGAATTTAACTTCCAAAATTTCTTCCTCACTTTCTCCCCTCCCCTCTTCTGAAAATGGTAACTAGTTTGATGTAGTTTATATCAGGTGCTAGCATACAAAATATATTAACATATTGGTTTCAGTTGCAGGAGAAATAGATCAAAAGAAACTAATAATGAGAAAAAATAAAATAATTGAAAAATATACTTCAATATGTATTCAAAATCCATCAGTTTTTTTATCTGTATATGTAAAGCTTTTTTCTTCAGTGAGACCTTTTTTATTTATCTTGAATCACTGTTTTGCTGACAAAAACTGGGTGATTCATTGTTGATCATCATACTATATTGCTGATACTATGTACATTGTTTTCCTGGATCTATTCATATTTTGCATCAGTTCATACAAGTCTTTCTAGGTTTTTCTGAAATTTGTCTGATCATGATTTCTTTTAATATAGTAATATTCCATTATGCTTATAAGACACAGTCTGTTCAACCACACCATAATTGATATGCATCCCCTTAATTTCCAATATTTTAGCTCCACATAATAGATTGCAATTAATATTTTTGCACCTGTGGTTCCTGTTCCCTTATTTTTGGATACAGACTTAGGTGTTGCAAGATCCAAGGGTATATACAGTCATATAGTCCTTTAGGTATAATAATCAATTGCTTTCCAGAATAGTTGGGCCACTAATGCAACAATGCATTAGTGTTTGAATTTTCTCGTGTTTTCTCCAACATCTTTCTTTCCTTTTTTCTACTTTTTGCCATATTATTGAATCAATAGGTTGGAGGGGCTACCTCAGAGTTATTTTAGTTTGTATTTTTGTAATCAAAAGTGATTTTGAGCACTTCTTCATATACTTATAGATAACTTTAATATCTTTTCTGAAAACTGCATTTTTTCATGTCCTCTGACCACTTATCAATTACGAAATGTATTCTTATAAACTTAAGTCAGTTCTCTATAAGTTTTATAAATGAGACCTTCATCAGTGATACTTGTTGAATTACTGTTTCTCAGTTTTCTCCTTCCCTCTAATCTTGGTTGCATAGTTTTGTTTTTACAAAAGTCTTTTAATTTAATATAATCAAAATTATCTATTTTGCATTTCATAATGCTCATTATTATGTTTGGTCATGAATTATTCAATTACCCAAGATCTGAGGTGTAGCTTATTCTTTGATATTTTCATTTACTTATGGTACTACCCTTTATATTTAAATCACATATCCACTTTGATGTTAACTTGGTATATAGTGTCAGATATTTGCCAATACCTAGTTTGTGTTCTATTGTCTTCCAGTTTTCCAATAGTTTTTGTCAAATAGTGAATGTTTATTGCCAGAGCTGGGGTCTTTATGTTTATCAAACTCTTGTTTACTACTCTCATTTACTACTGTGTCCTGGGTACCTAATCTATTCCAATGATCCACTCCTCTGTTTCTTAGCCAGTAATCCTTTGAGGAACTTCTGTACTATATCATATCCTCTGATTTCTTCACATCTTAATATATTAGATTGGTGATTCCTAAAGTTACTACCAGTTTTCATGTTCCATTTTCTAACAATCTTCATTCCAAGTACCCCTCCTAGCTAGAAAATTCTGTCCTAACTTCCCTACCAACAACAGCTCTAATTTTTGTCTTTTGTTCTGACATTCTTGTGTTCTCCAGTTACTCATATATTTCATAGTGTATGAGGTAGAGAGAGATGGCACAGCAGATAGAATATAGGGTTTGTAGTCAGGAAGACATGAGGAAAATTCTACTTGGGTAACCCTAGCCAAGTCATTTAGCCACTGCCTGCCTCAGATTCAACTCTAAAATGTGGATAGTTGTAACTACTCCCCAGGGCTGTTGAGAGGGTTGAAATACTACAATGTCTGAAACATAGGAAGCACTTAATAAATATTTGTTTTCCTTCCTTCCAATGATACTATTGTGACAGTTATGTGGTACCCTAGATAGAATATCAGCCCTGGAGTCAGGAGGACCTGAATTCAATTGCAAGTTCAAATATATGACACTTATGAGCTTTGTGACTTTTGGTGAGTCACTAAATCCTAATTACCTTCATCTAGGGTCTTATTCTGTCATGCTGATTCATATATGGCCTCTGGACCCAGATGAATCTGGAACAGAAATTGGGACTGGTGGATTAAGCACAATACCCTTCACTCATATGCAAGTCACTTGAAAGTTATTGCATCACCTTCCTGATGTCATGGTTTTCTCTTTTTTTATTTGTATTTATTTAAGACATTGGGTTAAAGAGTGACTTGCCCCAAGATCACACAGCTAGGCAATTATTAAGTCTCTGAGGCTAAATTTGAAATCAGGTCCTCCTGAATCCATGGTCAGTGTTCTATTCACTGCCCCACCGAGCTGCCACAAAAATTGATCAATACATATTTTTGGCATTTTTGCAAGGCAATAGGGTTAAGTGACTTTCCCAAGGTGTCTGAAGTCAGATTTGAACTCAGGTCCTCCTGACTCCAAGTCCAGTGCTCTATCCACTGCACTACCTAACCTCTCTGATGTCATGATTTCTTTGACAACAGAGGACAAACGTTATCATTATGATTCTATCAAAATATTAATATAATTATTATAATTAATATAATTGATAATTGATGTGAAATTGCATCCCCTCTTGTATTAGTCATTATTTAATTTTCCTATGTTTATGAGTTTTGTCTAAGTAGACTGTAGATTCTTTAAGAGAAGAGATTTTTTACGTGAAAAACTGTCACCTTAGTGTGAGGGCTAGTGAGCCTTTTGGGGGCTGTATTCCACTTTTGATGTCTACCTGAATGACCTAATTCTTACCTGTAACTCCAAGAAGATGTAGCATGCACAGCAACCTAACCCTAGTAAAAGCATTTTGGCAGGCAGGCTAAATTAGTGTGAGGACAACTGAGGGAGTTACAAATTCACTGTGAGTGGTGAGGAGTGTCCATTCTAAACATGTGAAATCTTCACTGGTGGAATGGCATGGCCATGAAGCCAGCTGTAGCAGGTGCTGTGGAGTTCTACAAGTTTAGTTAGACATCAGAGATGCCAAGCTAATCCACTGCATCTAGAGCTATCACCAGTTGACTTAACTCTATCTTGCAGTGCTGGATCATGTTAACTCTGGAAGAGGGAGTGAGGTAGCTGACTTTGTGTTCTACCTCACTTAAATCCAATTTACACAGGCTACAAAAGACATCACTTGTAATCATTCTTCAAATTTCTGTAGTGACAGGGAAATGATGAAGCAGCAGGTGTGGAAATACTGAGAGCTGCATTCACAACCTGGCACACAGGCATCCCAGGCCATAGGGTCATTACATTCTGAAAGCAGCAGTGAGGTTTGGCAACCCTCTGGCTGACTGAGTAGCACTTCTATAAACGAAAGAACTTTACAAAGTATTTAAAGTACAAACAGAAATGTGAGACAGGCCCTGTTCTCAAGCATCTCAGATTCCACAGTAAGATAGATGTAAAGGGCCATGTTCCTTAGTATGTGGTAGCAAAACATGTGATTTCTACTAAGAAAATGTCATTTCTGGGATGGCTAGGTGGCACAGTGGATTGAGCACCAGCCCTGGAGTCAGGAGTACCTGAGTTCAAATTCAGCCTCAGACTCTTAATAATTACCTAGCTGTGTGACCTTGGGCAGGTCAACTTAACTCCATTTGCATTGCAAAAACCTAAAAAAAGATATTGTCATTTCCACAAAGAAAAGCAAATTAATTGATAGTACTAAGGACATTGGAGCAAAAAAAAAAAAAAAAAAAAACAAAACCCTTTTCTTGCTGCAGAAAAAATTTACAGGACTACTTCTCTATAGGGGGTTGCTTTCCAGGATGATGATGTAGAATACTGGACTAGAAGCATTGTTCTGCCAAAAATTCTCAAGTCTTGTGCTATCTCCAACTGAGTCTAGGGGAGATTGTGGTCAAGCTTTGCTCAGTGGTAGCTGCTTCTTCCTATCTCTCCCTCAGAGTATCTCACAGCTTTACCTAGAATGAACTACATGCCTGTGAATGATAATAGGTTGACATTTGGGAAGGATGTTTGAGTCCTTTCTACATAGGAACAGCCTATATGACATCTATAAGGATTTGGTATGGAAGTAGAACCTTTGTTCTGGGAGATGTTGTCACTTCTAAGCTTACTGTGCTTATCTTGCTTTGATAGTGATTTAAAAATAGTATATGTGTATTAAATTTATGTTCATTATAGCCTTTAAAAATTGAATTGCTATATTTTTTATCTTAGCTGCATTTTCAAATAAATCACTTTTTACCCTCTCCAGTTCAAAGGAGTTAGTTATATCCCCTCCCTTGCAAACAGCAATCTAGAGGGTCAACTAGGTGGCACAGTGGATAGAGCAGCAGCCCTGGAGTCAGGAGGATCTGAGTTAAAATCTGCTATCAGACATATAATAATTACCTAGCTGTATGACCTTGGGCAAAGCATTTAACCCCACTGCCTTTGCAAAAAAAAAAAACAAACCCTTAAAAAATAAAACAACAATCTAGAATTCTTGGGTATTCTCTATCCCAAGGAAGGGATGTGGGTGTTAATATTTTGGGGATTCAATTTTGATAGTTAGACTACGTTACTTCTAAGTACTACTCCTGACTTTAAAACTCTAGTTTTATTAACTGATTAGTCAAAAGGTTACATGGAGAAGTACTAAAGTTAAGACAAACTCAGATTTTCAACTCTTAATCTTTTTTGGAGGATACTCAGTTTCTTTCATTTATCTTTATATGGCATAGCCTCTAATTTTCCAGTTAAAACTGTCTCTCTTTACTGGATTTGCAACATCTCTATATCCTTTCTACAATGTGATGCTTTGTATTGAGTAAGTTGGGGTCTTTTTGGAACACAATACTGGTAACCTTACATCATTTTAAATAAATATTATGCCTCCTTTACACAGTCTATGATCACATTGTTGGGTCAAATTGAGCTTTTAGTCTGCTAAACAAACATATCTTGAGACAACTAAATAGTACTTCAAGATCCAGCACTAGATTTGGAGTTAGGAAGGCCTGATACATAGTAGCCTCAATTACATACTTATTCTGTACCATAGTCATTCACTTAATTTTTACCTATCGTAGTTTTTTTAATACATAAGTGAATGTTTATAACACATGCCTCTCAGAATATAAGAATAAAATGAGATTTTTAAGGTGGATTGACAACTTTAAAATACATATATAGTCTAGCTAATTTCTCTTATCATTATCTTTATCATCCATGCTATTATCAAGCTATGAATTTCCTAATCAGTTGCTTCCAACAGAGTTTAGCCTGTATATAAAGAGTATGTTCCTAGGGAAATGGATCTGCCAGAAAACTTTCATCTGAATCACTATACCTGTGTTCAATATTTCCCACCCCAAAAAATTGGGGCTCCCTATTGATTTATGTTGATGTTTATTTGAGATGAACATCTTCTAAAGACACCAAATGCAAATCACTTGTTTATCTGGATGCCAGCAAATGTTGAAGGCAGAAACAAATGTGTTGATTCTTTCCCCACCGAGCGCATTTCAACCTAATGCTTTCTGCTTTGATGCGTCTTTCCTGGTCATATTTGATATAGTGGCACACCATCTTTTTTATGTCAAGTCTTTGCTTCAAAGCCTCCTATTGCCAACACAGCTTGTCAAAGTTGGAAAGAACACATTTTAAGCATTCAGTGAGCATTCTTCTGAAAAGAGAACCACTATTTCTAATGAGCATGGGAGAGAGCAGTGGATTGCAGAAACTGTTTTCTAAGATCTGTCACAAATGATTTAGTTTTATTAGTTTTAATAGCCCTTAGCTACAAGCATGGAATATCAGTGAAAATTAAGATATTTTTCATGAGATGAAAATAGATTTCAATCAGAGATGGTGTTTTTTCCCTTTTTCTTTTGCCACCTGAGCCCCATCTATCCTTAAAAACAAAATAATAATAATAATAATAATAATAATAATTATTATTATTATTATTATAAAGAATTTTAAAAATGAAGAAAACTGGGCAGATTATCCTAATTGCCAAGAAAATTACATACTAGCTAAAATAGACACATGGTCTTATCCTTCCAGTAGTCTTAAGTTCTCCCTATATCAGCTGCTCTCATGTTCCCAACTGTCCACAGCTCATTTTGTCAACCATAATAACAAGAATGTGAACAAAGGGTTTAATGTGTCAATCTGGAGTATTGGATTCAACCTGGGTAGGAATTTGGGATGACCATTTTTAGTCTGAGCAAAAAGTTTGTCTTCTATGCTATTGGACAGTGAAACAAGATTGATGCCAACATATTACTACCAGTCCATATTTCTTTCCTCTTGACTTTCTGGTTTACTCTGTAACTTTGTTCTATCCCTGGGTTTCATTTTTTATGTTCATTCAATCACTTTCTTCTTCCCTGGCTTTAATACCTCATTGAAAAGTGTTGTCATTGGGGAATGGCTGAAGAAGTTATGGTGCATGAATACTATGGAATATTATAAAATAGTCGTACTCTAGCAAAGCATGGAATGACTTATAGGATCTGATGTTGACCGAAGGGAGCAGTACTAAGAGAACAATGTACACATTAACAACATTGTGAGATGATTATCCTTGATGGAAGCAGCTTCTCTCAGCAGTTCAGAGAGCTTGGACAACCACATTAGAGTGATTATGGGCTATGTTATCCCCATCCAGAGAAAGCAAAACAAAACAAAACAAAACAAAAAAACAACCATTCAGAATCTGATGAATAGTTTATAAAAATTATCTCTTATGTAGCTCTTTCTCTTAATCCTAATTCCTCATACTGAAAATGACTAATGTGTAAATATGTTTATCAAAATACGTATGTACAATGCTAACCTGATTTCTTCATTTTTGAGGGGAGGGGAATGGGAAAGGAGGGTGGAAAGAAAGTTTATGACTTAAAAATATGTGTGTATATGTATGAAAAAATAAATAATTAAAAAGAAACATATTTTTATATGGACAGGTTTATATATATTATTTTCTTTTATAAATCACTTAAAGAGCATTTTTCAAAAATATTCAGATCACTTGCTGCAGACAATACTCTACCACATATTGTTTGCGGTTGTTGTTTTATGGAAAATTGTAGGAAAATGGGGAAATTTCAGTTTTTCAAATGTCATCCTCCTGGATTCATCACCCTAATGATTTTTTTTCATATTAATGTGCAGCCAGCATAGTTGTTATGTTTATCGGAAGACCTAAAATACCAGGAGATCTTGTATTTACCTCCCTTGTGCAGTTTACCTATCACATCATATCCATGTAGAATTCAGAGAATGTTGCTTTAGGTTTAATTCACTTACAATTTTTACTGAGTTAGAACTAAGAATAAGTAGCTTTGAGTATCTATAAGTCACTATCTGCAGAGAGGGCTATAGAGAAATAGAGAATCTTAGCATTTAAAAGGAACTCAGAGGTCTTTGAATGTAATAGGGCAAATATTGTCTCCTTTGAATGTGATCCTTGAAAATCAAATCTGTGACTTTAATCTCACAGCACCATTTTCTAACTGTAAATCAAAGTAAAAATTGTTAAATTTGGAAGAGGACCTTAGAACATAGAGAATTGGAGCAAGTAGAAATCTTTGGATATAAAATGATAGAAATTAAGTAGCTTCAAAAATAATGCAGTCCAAGTTCCTTATCTTAAAGGAAAGAAAACTGAGACCCAGGGAGATGAAGTAACGTTTCTAAAGTCACAGAACTCATGAGAGAAAAATATGGGACTAGAATCCATATTTTCTGACAAGCTGTTTCAGAATTGTTTTGCTATACAATGTTCCTTCTAAGACAGCCTACTGTAGGCAAAATTTTGGAGATCATATTAATTGCAAAATCTTTATCGAATTTTTTTTTGTTTTTTTTTGCAGGCAATGGCATTAAGTGACTTGCCTAAAATCACATAGCTAGATAATTATTAAGGGTTTGATGACAGATTTGAACTCAGATCCTCCTGATTCCTGGGCTGGTACTCTATTCCCTGTGCCATCTAGTTGCCTTTTTTTCTAATTATTAACAAGCACAATTAGCTATTTAACCATGAACAAGTCATTCTAAGTTTGTTTCCTCATCTGTAAAATTAATGTGATAGTCTTAAACTCTATGGTGCTTTTCATCTCTAATATTCTATGACTCTGTCATATGCCTTATATAATCTTGGCATATCAATATTAACTGAAGAAACATTCTTAGATTAAACTTCAACATTCCTCAGAGTGACAATTTTTGAGTGACACACACACACACACACACACACACACACACACACACACACATATATATATATATATATATATATTTTTTAAATGTTTATAACTCTATAGTTACTAAGAACACCCCAAACCCTCATTGATACTTGTGACTGCTATATTCAAAATATTCCATATTAGATTCACATGAGATTTGGACTAAACAAAAGAGAAATCCCTATTATAAAAATGACTTTGACTATACATTGAACCAGGATTTCAAATGTGGCCTGAGAAATTTACTATCTGTGTGATCCTGGACATATAACCTAATCCTATTTACCTTAATTTCTTCATTTCTAAAATGAACTAATGAAAGAAATAGCAAACCATTTATCCAAGAAAATGCCAAGTGGGGCCATGAAGGATTAGACACAATTGGAAGAAGTAAACAAGAGTGACAAATATTAAGATAAAAAAAATAAATTAGACTTTTTTAACTCAAGAGTTAATAATCAAGAACTAAATTGGGGGTGAGGGGAGAGATATATTGTCAAAAATTTGCTGGTTTCCCAGTCATTTATCTTGTAGCAGAGGTATCTTACACATTATTACACTCAATGTTGATGCTAATTTTCAACCCCCATGTGCACTTAACCCTTATTATTGTCAATTAGAAAAGAAAATCAACTCCCAAAGATTGTTCCAGAAAACATTCTCAGAAACTATTGTGTAACTGATTTTCTGCCTTAGGAAATGAAACCTTAATTTCTCAGGCAAGGAACCCTAGAACTAAATTCCAACTACATTCCTAGGCAAAGGGTAAAAGTACACAAAATTGTAGATAGATATCCATCCATTCCAAGGTTATTCCAATAACTTTTAATGTCTCTCTTACCAGGTACCATCCTTCCCAAGCTTAGAAAGATATTAATTTAAATCAAAGGTCAAATATTTTACCCAAGAGAGAAAATGATATACCTAAGAGCTTGCTATTTGGTACAGAATCAAAAATAAAACCTAGACCTCCAGATTTATAGCAAATGCTGTACTTTCTTATGAGTCACTCTTCTACCCACCTTCTTGATGACTAAAAGCATTTGCCAAAGAGAGGGTCGTGGGTAAGTGACAGAGTGCCAGCCCTGGAGTCAGGAGGACCTGAGTTCAAATTTGGCGCCAGACAAAATAATTACCTAGTGAAGTGACCTTAGTCAAGTCACTTAACCTCAGTGCCTTGCAAAAACAAAGCAAAACAAATAGAAGTTCTTTCTTATGAAAAAGTCATAGTATTTATAACTACAAATAATTCTAGAGAGGAACTACTAACCATCATATCTTATCCTGGGATGTGTGTGTTTGTGTGTGTGTGTTTGTATATATATATATATATATATATATATACACATATATATGTATACATATGTGTATCTCCTTATTTTTAGATTAAATTCTTCTTAATATAAAATAAATACAGTTAATTTTTTCTTCCTCTGAACATTATATTTTGATAATGCAATCTAAGATCATATTATCTATTTTTGTTCTAAGACAGGCTAAATTTCTAAACTTTTAAAACAGATATATAGCTGCACATGTCCACACACCTTGTATTTATGCATATATGCATACTCACATCCCTAGATATATGCCTATTATATATATATATATATATATATATGTATAAACAAATATTCACATGTAGACATACATAATAATTATAGGACTCTGAAGTTCCAAAAATAAAAGATTTGGGTTAGATTATATTATAGATTTTTAACCTTCTTATGGGGTGAAAGATCACTTTGTTTGTCCAATAAAACTTATGGACTTCTCAGAATTTTATTTTTAAAATCTATAAAATAATTTACTTAATATTATATTATATGAGCATATAAAAATATCCAGCAAATGCAATATATTTAGATATATATAATTTAGGTAGACATAAATATATAAAATATTACAAATAGCATGTAGCCTGATATATGCTGATACATGTTCATATAGGCATTATGTAGGCATCTTCCTCATATTTATATATGTATATATTTTGTGTACGAATACATATTCATAAATATAAAAATACATTTGTACATATGAGGGTATATGGGAGAGATTTGAAATAGGTAGATCTACCAGCAGTATATTGTACTAATCAAGGTATGAGGTACTAAGGGATTTTTACTAGAACAATAGCAGTGCCAGAAGAAAGATGGGGGGGGGATTTTTAAATGATATTACAAAGGAGAAATTGTCAGGTCTTTGATAGAGGGCATAAGAGAAAGGAAGAATTCACTATGACTTTGAGTTTGCAAGCCTGAGGGACTGGGAGAATGAAGCTGATCTCTACAGTATTAAGGAAAGTAGAAGGAGGAGAATTTGGAGGGGAAAATAAATTACATTTGGACATATTTCAAATGAGATGTCTACTAGATATTCAGTTTGAGATATATGAACAAGATTGGAATTGCAAAATTGATTAGGTCAGAATAGACATATTAGAGAATTATCAGCATAGAGATGATAATTATATCCATAGGAGCTGATGAAATCATCCAGGCTATATAGAGAGAGAAGAGAAGAAATTCCAGGAAAAGTCCTGCAGGACACCTACAATTAGATGGTGTTGTATAGAGAAACATCCAAAAGCAAGAAAAGAGAAAGATCAATCAGATAGGTAGGAGAACTAGATGAAACTAATATTGTAAAAGCTTAGTCTTAAATTAAGTAATGAATCACATTTCCCAAAAACACAATGCCTTTTGAAGGCAGGAAGATAGGAAAAATGGACAAAGCTCTAGACCTAGAGTTAGGAATACCTGAGTTCAACCCCATCTCAGACACTAGCTAAAGTACCTTTGGGAAATCACTTAACCTCTGTATATTTCAGTTCCCTCACCTGCAAAATGGACATAATAAAAGCATTTACCTTGAAAATTTTTTAAATATCAAATGAGATAACATATGTAAAACATTTAATACAGTTCTTAGCCTACAGTAGATGCCATATAAATATTTTTGTTGTTGTTGTTATGTCTTTTAACACTGATAATAGTAGTGAAAATTTCAAACATTAGAAAAGACTGGTAAAGAGAATCTTTGGGGTACTAGACCTATTCATATATAATCTCTTCATAGCTTCAGGATACTCAGACAGGTACAGAGGTCTGAATGTGTGGATTTGTTAATACGGAGGCAGCTAGGTGGCAGAGTAGATAGAGTATGAGCCCTGGAGTCAGGAATACCTGACTTGAAATTCAACTTCAGATGTTTAAAAATTACCTAATGATCTTAAGCATGTCACTTAACCCCATTGCCTTGCAAAAAACAAAGTAAAAGACTTGTTAATATAGCTAGGTTACAGATAATTTTACAACTACTAGAATCAGGAAACTATAGAATATATGAATTGTATAGCTGTGATTACTCAGTGATAAATACAGCAGAAAAAGAATATAGTTCAGTCCTGATGATCCCCGAAAATATCAGAAGCTTGTAACAACCTTCTTCTAACCATTCAATGTGCTAACTTTGACTTTAAATCTTATTAAAAACAAGTTGTCCCTTTGAGCTTTCCTTACATCCCAATGCCATCTGGGTTAAAAATATAATAGAAACAACCTTTCTTGTGATATTTCAGGATTTCTAATCCCACCTAAGAGCACAGAATGAAGGAACAAAGCAAGTACAAAAAGAAAAGGACTTGTATTTTTAAGAAAGGAAAAATATTTTATTGGAATTACTTTTGGCCATAAAAAATAGGACTTTTTGGTCTGATGGATAAAAGGCTGACCGAAGAGGTAGTGGGCAAACCTGTCCATTACATAGATATTCTCTAGGCAAGATTAAAAAAAATCATACTGCATCAGATACACTGCTGATTTTTAGCAATCTTAGTTATTTCAGAGCTGAATTGTAAATGTTATGGAGACCATCATTTCTTGCCATTAAAAATATTTAAAGTATCACTTCTTTACCAACCTCCTTCCTTAAGTCTAAGTAAATTCCTCTCTGGGCTATCTGTAATTCTAACCATGATTCAAGTTCTATCTATGCCACTGACTCATTATGTGAATATAAAAATTTTACAAGTGCTCTTAGGTCCTTCCAAGTCTAACATTCTAACAATCCATATTCTAAAGTGCCCTCTATATCTAATGTTTCATGACTCTTCAATATAATCATTCAATGTCAAGGTATTCAAATTATTACCAAAAATCAATCTTTCTTAAGTACACTCTCTCACAAAGAACTGAGCATATAATTCTAAAGATATTGTCATTGTCCATGAGAACATCACAAGTTAAATACTGGTAATAATTAATTGAGAAGATATGGAGGTTATATATATATATATATATATATATATATATATATATATATATATATGAAAATTTCTAGAAGGCAATATGACAAAGCAGAAAATTGTTATAACTCTCCCAAATCACCTCCAAACAACCAAAAAATAGCACCCCCCTAAAGAAATCCTGAAACGGGAGAATCAGAAAAAAGACAACATAAAGTGATTGTTGAGCCCAGGGTACTTGAATAGTGGAAAAGAAAGATTTGATTCATTCAGATAAAAGGGGTTCACAAACTAGGATGGGAAGCATCTCAACCCATCTCAGCAAATTAGTGTGAGATCCTGAGACTCAGTGTGGTGGAGCAAGCAAACACTCACACCAGAATCCTCCATGAATCACAACATAGCCAGGGGAACTAACAGACTCCAGTTCATAGAACCACTTTCAGTATAGACCCGGACAGGGATCCTTTAGTGGCTGGATCCACCATGTGCTTCAGTGTAGCCTTGTGTAAATAATGAAAATCCCCTTAACACACACCAGATATCACCACCAGGAATCTAGTTCAGTAAAAGAAGGCTGTCCGATGCCTACAGCATACAACAGTGCCAGTAACCCCACCACTCCACCCCCTAAGCTCAGCACTAGACAGTCAAAATCAATGAAGTATCAGTTAAAGGTAGAGCATCCAGCAACTGGCACAAGAAGACCAAGACAGTAACACTTCAACTCTGGGAGAGTTCAAATTTAAAAGAAAGGAAAAAGCCAGGAGAAGAAGAAAGGAGAAGAAAAATAAGAAAGAAAAAGAAGGACAGAGGAGGAGGAGGAGGAGGAGAAGGAAGAGGAGGAGGTGGAGGATGAAGGGGGAGGTAGAGCAAAGGAAAGAAGAGGGGAAAGAGGAGTGGGTGGGGGAGGAGAAGGGGATAAAGAAGAAGAAGAAGAAGAAGAAGAAGAAGAAGAAGAAGAAGAAGAAGAAGCAAAACACAAAAAAAAATCTGACCATAGAAAATTATTATAGTGAGAAGGAAGTTCAGGAAACAAACAGGAGAGAAGGCAACAATGTCAAAACATCTATGGGAAAAACCTCAAAGTAAAAATGGGAAATGGCCTCTAGCCATGTAAATGTTATGGAGACCAGCATTTCTTGACATTAAAAATATTTAAAATATCATTTCTTTACCAATCTCCTTCCAATGCTAAGTCTAAATCCATTGCTCTCTGCACTATCTGTAATCCTATCCATGATTCAATAAAAGAACTCATATAAATACTCAAAAGGGAGATGTAGAACAAAGGTGGCAGAGCAAAGGCAGGGACTCACCTGAGCTCTCCTCCAAACTTTTCAAAATACCTTTAAATAATTACTCTAAACAAATTCTAGATCAGCAAAATCCACAAAAGTATGTAAGAAAACAATTGTCCAACCCAGGACAACATATAAAATTATCAGAAAGGACTGTTGGTCCAGGGAGAGTGTAGCGAAGTAAAGTCCAGTGTAGTTCACACCAGGGCAGACCTAGCACCATCAAAACAGGATCATGCCTTATTAGAACTGAATCAGTGGCAGCAGTGGTGTCCTCTCAACTCATAGATGCAAAAGTCAAATTAGAAATCCAATACAAAAGGTCTGGTGCAACAGGGTGAAAGTGGAGTCCAGTCCAGTCCAGTCCAGGTCCCAGAAAACCAGAGTAGCCTCAGGAAATGACTGAACAAATAGCCAGAATAGCTAGTACTTGAACTCTAGCCCCCTAGTCAGGTCCTAGTCAGATCAGGTTTCCATCCTGGGTGGCAGTCCCTATGACAATTAGGAGCACTAGGAAAACAGAACCTGTGGCTGCAGGAGATCAAGGACCCTCCTTACAATTTGAGGGGTGCTTATGGTGACTTAGACCAGAGTACAGGAAAAAGTAATAACAAACACTTCCCTTTAGATCATACCAATGTGGAAAAAACTGAAAACTTACAGGTTCCAGTATCAGAAGTATCTGTGAAAACAGCTTCTCAAAACAATTTTTGCTTAGGACAAGCGGATCTCTACCCTGAAAGTAGAGCACTACTTTAACAGTGTCAAAGGTCATGCAAAAAACTAAGAAAATGAGTAAAAAGAATATAGTTTCTGTTAATAGAAAGTCTTTTATTTTCACAAGGAAAATAAAACCATATACTTAGGACTTCTGACCAAGATGGCAGAGAGAAGCCAGGTACTGTTTTAAGTACTTCTGACATTCCCTCAGAACAAACATGAACTAAGATATTTAACAGATTTTTCATCCACAGAACCAAGAGAAGAGCCATGGAGAAGTTCTACCAACAAGGTTTATCACAGGGGACCATGGACATACTTGGGGAAGAGAGCAGAGACCCAGAGCAGGAGTAGCAGGGTGATGCTAGGGGAGAATGACAAGAGAACAGCAGTGGAAGCATTTACTATGAACATGGTGAGCAGGAGATCTCCAGTGAGGAGGTTACACATCTATCGAATCAGCAGGACTTGTCTGTAAGACCAGGGTCCTGAGCCTCCATATGTTCAGTGGAGTGCCTGTGGTATCAATTGAGTCCCCCCACCATTCCTGTGAGAGAACATGACTCTCCTGTGAACAAACATAGTAACATCCCCCCAAAGCTCAGGTGTGGAGCAGATCTCTCCCAGCACTGGATGCTGATTAAGTAGTTTAATTATGTAGCCCAAGGGTCCAGCATTTATAGTTCAAGGACAATCGAGATGCTGCCCCCCCAATCCCCCCAAGTGGAGGGAGTGGGCCACTTATCAAAATCACAGAACAATCCAGAGAGAATCCTCTACTGACCAGCCCACTTGGAGTTCATAAGTTCAGGGAACAAGACCTATAGGGACCTCAACACCAAAGGTCTGTGAACCAGCTTCTTCCCCAAAGCAAGATGCTAGGAAAAGGACCCAATATAAAGAAATGCCAGCAGAAATTGGTATACACTGAATGTTACCTCAAAGTTCAGAATACCAGTTCAGAGGAGAATATGAATTGGTCTCCAGCCCTGAAAGACATTTTAGAAGAGATCAGGAAGGGGGCGGCTAGGTGGCACAGTGTATAGAGCACTGGCCCTGGAGTCAGGAGTACCTGAGTTCAAATCTGGCCTCAGACAGTTAAGAATTACCTAGCTGTGTGGCCTTGGGCAAGCCCATTTGACTTGGAAAAACACAAACGAAGAAGAAGAAGAAGAAGAAGAAGAAGAAGAAGAAGAAGAAGAAGAAGAAGGAAAAGAAGAAGAGATTAGGAAGGAGTTTAAAAATCCACTGGAAAAATTGAGAAAAGAAACACAAGAGAAAATTAACATCTTGAAACAAGAAAAGAAATCCTTTGAAAATACAATTGGATAAAGGCAAAAAGAAAAAGGAATTTTTTCAAAAAAAATAATTGGACAAATGGAAACTCCTTCACAAATAGAATTTACCAATTGGAAAAGAAAATGCAAAAGGTAAATGAAAAAAACACTTCTCTAAAATTATTGGAATCTTTGGAAACTAATGAAGTTATACGACCCCAAGAATTTGTTAAACAAAATTAAAAAAAAATAAAAAAAATAGAAGAAAATGTAAAATACCTCATTGGCAAACAACACACCTTGAAAATCAATCCAGGAGAGACAATTTAATAATCATAAGACTTTCTGAACTCCTTGAAGAAAAAAAAAAAAGGAAAACGTACTCCTTACTTCAGGATATACTGAATGAGAAATGCCTCAATATCCTGGAACCAGAAGACAAAAATAGTCATTGAAAGAATACATCAATCTCCTCCAGAAAGGAACACAAAAAGAAAATACCAAGGAATATAATAGTCAAACTCCAGAACGATCAGATTCAAGGTGAAAATTCTGCAAGTGACCAGAAAGAAACAATTTAAATGCCAAGGACCCGCAGTAAGGATTATACATGATCTAGCAGCATGAATATTAAAGGATATCTGGAATATGATATTCTGGAGAGCAAAAAACCTTGGAATCCAGGAACAAATTCACTATCCAGCAAAGCTGAGCCTTCTTTCCCAGGGAAAAAGATAGACATTTAACAAAATAGGATACTTCAACTATTCCTGATGAAAAGACCAGAATTAAACAGAAAATTTGGCCTATAAACTGGAGAGTCAAGAGATACATGAATGCGTTACCAAGGGAAAGAAAAAAAATACTGTTATTCAATAAGATGAAACTGACTATATCCCCACCTGTGAGACAAATACTCATGTCTTTTGACAATGGTATCTCTATTATAGGGAATATACAGAACCAGAAATAATGGATACTCATGACTCATCTGAGAAGCTGATGGAAGGATTTAAAATACTATCTCCTTAAAAGGGGTGATAGTAAAGAGAGGGGAAGAAGGAGGAGATTGAGTGAGATAAATTACATCACATTAAGAGGTACAAAGTACCTATTGCAATAGAGCGGAAGAAGGCAGGAGGTGAGAACTGCCTGAATCTCACTCTCATCAAATTTTGCACAGAGGGATAAACACATACACACTTAGTTGAGTATATGAACTTATCATAGCTACTAAGTATTAAGAGGGAATAGGTAGACTTCCAGCCAAGATGGCAGAGAGAAGAAAGGCCCTGTTCTAAGGTCCCCTGATATTCCCTCATATATAATATGAAACAAATCTCTTTATAGAAATCTGATTGACAAAATCCAGAAAGACAATCTAGGAGAAGAACACCTACCTCAATGTCTGTCTATGGGGATCCTGGGTAAGCTGGGCACAGAGAACACAGAACCAGTGGGGGCAGGGTGAGAGCCAGACTAAACAAAGATCAGCCATCAGCCATGGAGGCATTCACTATGGGAGCTGTGATCTAAGAACCAACTAAAGAGTGGAGGCACTGGGCTGCGGGACTGACGGTCTGGAGCTTACCACCAGGACTCAAGGGTAAGTTCCAGCCTCTAGCACCCCAACTTTTTGGGTGGAGTTATTACACACAGTGAGCAAAGCCTCTAGCACCTCCAACTGGTCAGCCAACTCAGACTTACTAACCCAGTGAATAAAGCCTCTAGGGATTCCAACACCAAACTTCTGTGAACCAGCTCCTCCCTCCACTCAAGACCTTAATAAAATGAAGAAAGGTCAGCCAAAAGAGGGGTCCATACAAAAATACCGTAAAGTAAAAGACCGTAACTCAGAGAGACTTAGAACCTTTGAGGAGAATATTATTTGGTCTCCAATACAGAAAGATTTTTTCAAAGAATCTGGAAGGAGTTTAAAAATCAATTGGGAAATTTGGGAAAAGAAACCCAAGAGAAAGTTAACATGTTGCAACAAGAAAACATATCCTTTGAAAATAGAAATTGGACAAATGCAAAAAGAAAATAATTCTCTCAAAACCTCAATTGGTCAAGTGGAAAACACTTACAATATAGAAGTGACCAATGGGAAAAGGAGTTGCCAAAGGTAAATTAAGAAAATTCTTCTAAAAAAATTAATTTAATCTGTGGAGACCAATGACTTCATGAGGCAGCAAGAATCTGTTAAACAAAACCAAAAATAGAAAAAAGTAGAAAAAATGCAAAATACATCAGCAAAACTATTGCCCTCAAGAATAGTTTGAGGAGAGATAAGCTGAGAATTATTGATCTTCCTGAACACATTGAAGAAAAAAGAGCCTGGATTCAATATTACATGATTTTAGTAATGGAAAATAGCCCTGATATCTTGGAACCAGAGGGCAAAATAGTTATTTAATGTTTTATTAAAGAATTTATTTATTTTGAGTTTTACAATTTTCCCCTAATCTTACTTCCCTTCCTCCACCCCACAGAAAGCAATTTATAACTCTTTACATTGTTTCCATGTTGTACAGTGATCCAAATTGAGTGTGATGAGAAAGAAATCATATCCTTAAGGAAGAAACATAAAGTATAAGAGATAAAAAGATCAGACAATAAGATATCAGTTTTTTCCTAAATTAAAGGAAATAGCTCTTGAACTTTGTTCAAGGTCCACAGTCCTTTACCTAGATACAGATGGTATTCTCCATTCAAGACAACCCAAATTAGTACCAGAATGTTGCACTGATGAAATGAGATTGATCATCACCACCATGATGAAGTTAGGGTATACAGTGTTTTTCTGGTTCTGCTCATCTCACACAGCATCAGTTCATGCAAATCCCTCCAGGTTTCCCTGAATTCCCATTCCTCCTGGTTTCTAATATAATAATAGTGTTACATGACATACATATACCACAGTTTGATAAACCATTCCCCAATTGAAGGATATTTACTGGATTTCCAATTCTTTGCCAACAAAAACAGGGCTCCTATGAATAATTTTGTAGAAATGATTTTTTAACCCTTTTTCATCATCTCTTCAGGTTATACAAAAGAGCATTCACATTTTTTTGCCATTTGGGCTTAGTTCCAAATGTCTCTTCAGAAAGGTTGGATGAGTTCACATCTCCATCAACAATGCAATAGTGTCCCAGATTTCCCACAACACTTTCAACAATAATCATTATCCTTTCTGGTCATGTTGGCCAGTCTGAGAGGTGTGAGGTGGTACCTCAGAGAAGCTTTAATTTGCATTTCTGTAATAAGGAATGATTTAGAGCAATTTCTCATAAGACAATGGATTGCTTTGCTCCTCTCATCTTTAAATTGCCTTTGCATATCATTTGACCACCTGTCAATTGGGGAATGAATTTTTAAAAAAATATGACTCAGTTCTCTGTATATTTTAGAAATGAATTCTTTGTCAGAAACATTAGTTGTAAACATTGTTTCCAAATTTACTATAATTCTTTTGATCTTGGTTACACTGGTTTTATCTGTACAAAAGATTTTGAATTTAATATAATCAAAATCATCTTATTTGTTTTTAGTGATGTTCTCCATCTCTTCCTTAGTGATAAACTGCTTCCCTTTCCATAGATCTGACCAGTAAACTTGTCCTTGATCATCTGATTTACTTATAGCATTGTTTTTTATGTCTAAATCCTGTATCCATAGTATAGGGTGTGAGGTGTTCATCTAATCTAAGTTTCTTACATACTACCTTCCAATTTTCCCAGCAGTTTTTATCATAGAGAGAGTTTTTATCTCAATAGCTGGTCTCTTTGTGTTTATCAAACAAGAGATTACTATAATCATTTCTGTTATTGCACCCAGTCTATTCCACTGGTCTACCACTCTATTTCTTAGCCAATACCAGACAGTTTTGATGACTGATGCTTTATAATATAATTTTAGATTGAGTAGGGCTAAAGCCCCTTTCATTCGCACTTTTTATTCCATCAAATCCCTGGAAATTCTTGACTTTTATTTCTCCATATGAATTTACTTATACCTTTTTCTAACTCATTAAAATAACTTTTTCTTACAATTTTTATTGGTAGGGTAGTTTAGTTTTGATAGAATTGTCATTGTTCTTATATTAGATTGACCTATCCGGGTGATGTTTTCCCAGTTATTTAAATCTGATTTAATTTGTGAAAGAGGTGTTTTGTAATTGTTTTCAAAAGGTTTCTGAGTCTACCTTCGCAAATAGATGCCCATTGCATAATTGTCTGAGGTTACTTTGAATGACATTTCTCTTTGTAGCTCTTCTTGCTGTATCTTGCTCATCATATAAAGAATCTGTGATTCTAATTGTTCCCAGTAGTTTTTTGAGTGATTTCTTCTGATTCTCTAGGTATACCATCATCTCATCTGCAAAGAGTGAGAGTTTTGTTTCTTCCTTCCCAATTCTACTTCCTTCAATTTCTTTTTCTTCTCTAATTTCCGAAGCTAACATTTCTAATGTAATATTGCACAGTAGTGGTGATAATGGGCATCATTGTTTCATCCCTGATCTTATAGGGACTGCCTCTAGCCTCTTTCCATTGAATATAATGTTTCTTGATGGTTTCAGATAGATACAGCTAACTATTCTAAGGAACAATGCATTTATTCCTACACTCTCCGGTGTTTTTAGTAGGAATATTTTTAGTAGGAATATTTGCTATATTTTGTCAAAAGCTTTTTCCTACATCTTTTGATATGGTCATATAATTTCTGATAGGTTTGTTGTTGATATAATTAATTATAGAAACAGTTTTCCTAATATTGAGCCAAGGTTGCATTCGTGGGTAAATCTTACTTGGTCAAAATGTATTATCCCAGTGATAATTTGTTGCAATCATTTTGCTAAGATTTTATTTAAGATTTTTGCATCTATATTTATGAGGGGCTTATTCACAGAGATTTGGTGTTAGGATCCCTAGAGGCTTTACTCACTGAGTACAATATCTCCAGCTGGCCAGTAGGGGGTGTTAGAGGGTTTGCTCACTGAGTGCAATTTCTCTGGTTGGCCAGTAGGGGGTGCTGCTTACTTTCTCTGGAGTGTCTGTGTCCCTGATTAAGGCCTTTTCCCTTAGCCTGGAGGGAGTGATTTATGCTGTTAAGTACTTTTGTCTTCAATAAATGGTGGGCTCTACACTGGGGTGAGGACATCCCACTCCCTATTGTCAGCTGGGCTAGTTCTTCTGCTCATCCACCTGTGACTGGGGCAGAAGTAGTCTGTGATTGTGTTTGTTCTGGGAAGAAGCCTCAGCAGCAATGCAGGCCTGGACTCGGAATTCCTCAGACCAGAGGAGCCGCAGGATGATGTCCGCAGCTCTTCTGCACCATAACTCTCCCCCCAGCCCTGTTGGCAAGCTCCAGAGAGGCAGCAAAAAAACACCAATGCCTCTGATACCTAGTTGACCCAATCCCCCGCAGTCTAGCCCCACCATTGCTCAAGCAGGTCTGGCTCTCAGGCCCTCAGGCTCCCAGGTCACCAACCTGGCTGCTAATCTGGCTGATCCACAGTTGATCTGCCCTCTGAGCTCAGACTCACCCAGGACCTTGGCAAACAAATCATGAAGTAGTTGTTCTTTCTCCTGGCTTTTCTTTCTGGGTTTTGTGGATCAGATTTCTGTTAACAGGTTTGTTTTATATCACAGATGAGGAAAAATAAGGAGACTTTAGAACTCTGTTTGTTTTCTCTCTACCATCTTGTCCAGAAGTGAGCATAGTAGTAAGCATAGCTGCCTTCCAAAATAGTTATTGAAAGAATACATCGATCCCCTCTGGAAAGGGATCCAAAAATGAAAACACCAAAGGATATTGTGGCCAAGTTCCAGAACTATCGGAAGAGAAAATCATGCAAGCAGGCATAAAGAAATAATTTAGATACCGAGGATCCAAAGTAAGGATGACATAGTACCTGGCTATATCAACAGAAAGGGATCGAAGCACCTGGAATGCATTATTCCCAAAAGTAAGGGAGCTTGGAATGCAGCCAAGAGTTCATTATCCAGCAAAACTGAGCCTCCTCTTCCAAGGCATAAGATGGACATTTAATGAAATCGGAGACTTCCAAATTTTCCTGATGAAAAGATAAGCGTTTAATAGAAAATTTGGAATTCAAACAAGACTCAAGATACAAATGAAAAGATTAAAGTAAGGGGGGGTGGTAAAAAAAATCTGTTATCCCATAAGATGAAACTGGCTATATCCCTAACTCTAAAGAATTGTAACTCTATTAGAGAGAATTTATTTAGCCAGATGTGATGGACACACCAGACTTATTTGAGAAACTGCTATGCAATGAGATGAAACTGGCTATATCCTTAACCTGTAGTAAGATTCTAATAATTCTCAATAATTGTGATTCTAGTAGAGAGAATATACTTAGCCAGAAGTTATGGACACTCATGATCTTTCTGTGACTCAGACAGAATTATTTAGGAACAATACTCCTTAAAAAGGGGGACAACAAAGAGATAGGAGGCTGGAGGAGATTGAATGGGGCAAATCTCATTACATTATGAGGTACAGAGGACTTATTGAAATAGAGGGGATAAAGGGAGGAGGTGAGAACCACCTGAGTCTTACTCTCATCAGATTGGCTGAAAATTAATATACATACACTCAGTTAAGAAATTTATCTTACCTTTAAAGTGTTAAAAGGGGAAAGGGAGAGGGGGAACCAAGAGAAGAAAGGGAATGAAGAATCAGGAAAGGGAAAGGGGGAAAAAAGTGAAGGGGGGTTGTATATACAAGGGCAAACACACTGAAGGTGTTGGTATTCAGAAACAAAATACCAGGGAATATGGATAAAGGGTAAAAAGGCAACAAATACAAACAGAGGAAAGATAACACAGAGGCCAATAAAGTGTTAGTAAATATAACTTTGAATGTGAATAGGATGAACTCTTCCTTAAAACATAAGGAAATGGCAGAATAGAATAAAAACCAGAATCCTACAATAGGCTGCTTACAAGAAACTTATCTGAAGCAGTGAGATACATATAGAGTAAAGATAAAAACTAAGAGCAAAATATATTTTGCAGAAATAGCAAATACATCTTTCTGAGATCAAATGCAATAAAAACCATATGAAATAATGTGCCATAGAGAGCTTGACATTAAACTAATTGGAAACTAAATAATTATATTTTAAAGAATGAGTGGATTAAATAGCAAATTATGGAAAGAATTAATGATTTCATCCTAGATAAGGACAATAATAAAACAACATACCAAACTTATTGGATACATCCAAGGCAGTTGTCAGGTGTTATATATCTTTAAATGATTAAATATATAAATAAATCACAACAAGTGAAAAATCAATGGACTAAACATGCAACTGAATGGATATAGAAAGGATAATGCTTTCTTTTCTGCAGTACATGGCACTTACACAAAACTTGACCACCTACTAGGGCATAAGAACCTAATATTTGCAGAAAGACAGAATTTGTGAATACATCTTTCTGAGATTATAATGCAGTAAAAATGATATGCAATAATGGACTTGGGAGACATAAACCCAGAATGAATTGGAAACTAAATAACTTCATTTTAAAGAATGAGTAGATCAAACAACAAATTATAGGAAGAATTAATTATTTCATCCTAGATAATGACAACAATGAAACAACATACCAAAACCTATGGGATATACTCAAGGCAGCTGTCAGGGAATATATTATATCTTTAAATGCTTACATGAAAAAATTAGAGGAAAGAAGAAACAAATGAACTAAATATACAACTAAAAAAATTGGAGACAGAACAAATTGAGTCCTTCCAATTACATACAAAATAAGAAATTGTAAAAATTAAAGGAGAAATTTATAAAATTGAAAACAAGAAAACTATTGATCTACTAAAACTGAGTTGGTTTTTTATCACAAAACCAATAAAATTGATAAACCTCTTTGAAATTTTATTTAAAAAAGAAAGAATACAAAATTGCTAGTATCATAAATGAAGAAGTTGAACTTACCACAAATGATGAGGAAATTAAAGTAATAATTCAGATTTTTGTACAATTGTATGCCAATAAATTTGAAAATCTAAGTGAACTGGTTGAAAATTTTGAAAAAAAGTTACCCAGGTTAAATGAAAAGGTAATTAAATACCTAAATAACCCTATCTCAGAAAAAGAAATTTAAAAAGCCATTATTGAACAGCCTAAGAAAAAATCTGAAGGGCCACAAATGAATACTACCAAACATTTAAGGAACAATTGTTCCAATTCTATATAAACTCTTTCAAAAATTAGGTCAAGACTGAAATCTGCCTAACTATTTCAAAGGCAACAATATGGTGTTGATTCCTAAACCAGGAGGACTCAAAACCGAGAAATAATTTATAGACCTATCTCCTGAATGAATAAATAATCTTAATAATAATCTTAAATAAAATCTTAGCAAACCAATTACAGCTAGTTGTCACTAGGATAATACATTATGACTTAGCAAGATTTATCCAACAATAAAGCATTGATTCAATATTAGGGAAACTGTTAGTATAATCAACTGTATCAATAACAACCCTATTAGAAATCATATAATTACATAAATAGATGCTGAAAAATCCTTTGATCTAATACAGTACCCATTCCGACTAAAAACACTAGAGAATGGAGGATAAATGGATTGTTTCTTAGACTGATTTTCAGTATATATCTAAAACAAGCCTTATATGCAATGGGGACAAGTTAGAGGCATTCCCAGTAAGATTGGGGTGAAAGAAGGATGCCCATTATCACCACTACTATTCAATATTATGTGAGAAATGTTAACTTCTGCAAAAAGAGAAGAAAAAAGAAACTCAAGCAATTAGAATTGAGAAAGAAAAAATAAAAGTCTCATTTTTGCAGATGACATGATGCTATACCTAGAGAACCCTAAAAAGTCATCTTCAAAAACTACTAGAAACACTTAGAAACTTTAGCAAAGTTGCAGGTCATAAAATAAACCCCTAAGCCTTTCTTTATTTTGCTGGCAAGTTATAGCATCAAGAGCTAGAAAGAGAAAATCCATTTATACTAACTTCAGACAATATAAAATACTTGGCAGTCTACCTGCCAAGGCAGCCTCAGAAACTCTATTAAAACAAGTACAAAACATTTCTCACCCAAATAAAATCAGATTTAAATAACTTGGTAAATATCATATGCTCATGGTTTTGTCTAGCTAATATAATACAAATAACAATTCTACCTAAATTAAACTGATTTTTAAGTGCCAATTAAAATTCCAAAAAATTACATAAATGAGTTAGAAATTGTAAGTAGAATTTAAATAAATTCATATGGAGAAATAAAAAGTCAAGAATTTCCTGGGATTTAATGAAAAAAGTGCAAAAGAAGATGGCTTAGCCCTACCAGATCTTAAATTATATTATAAAGCATCAGTCATTAAAACTATCTGGTATGGTCAAAAAAATAGAGTGCTGGATCAGTGAAATAGACTAGGTGCAAAAGAGATAGCAGGGAATGATGCAAAAAAGATAGCAGGGAATGATTATATAACTCTTCTTTTTTATGTATCCAAAGAGTCCAGATTCTGGGATAAAAATTCTCTCTTTGATAAAAACTGGAGGGAAAATTCGAAGTTAGTATGGCAGAAACTTGGATTAGAACAACACCTCACACCCTATACCAAGATAAGACCAAAATCGGTACAAGATTTAGACTTAAAACATATTATAAGTAAACAAGTCTATCAAGGAATAGTATACTTTTCAGATTCATGGAAATGGAAGCAAGAGATGGAGAACATCATTAAAAACAAACTAGATAATTTTGATATTTTGATGACATTAAATTAGAAAGGTTTTGCACAGAGAAAACCACTGTAACAAAGGTGAAAAGAAATGTAGTGGGGAAAATTTTTACATGCCTGACAAAAGATTCTTTCCTAATATATATATATGTATATATACATATATATATTATAATGTATATAATATTATATATATTATGTATATTATACACACACACATACACACACACACACACACACACACACACACACACACACACAGAACTGAGTCAAATTTTGATAAAAACAAAGCCATTCCTCAATTCCGAAATGGTTGAAGAAAATGCTGTCAAAGTTGCAGAGGAAATCAAAATGATCTATATTCATATGAAAAATAGCTCTAAATCATTACTTATTAGAGAAATGCAAATTATAGTATCTCTGAAGTATCTGCTTACACCTCTCAGACTGGCCAATATGACCAGAAAGGACAATGATCTATGTTGGAAGGGATGTGGGAATTCTGGGATACTAGTGCATTTTTGGTGGGACTGAGAACTCATCCAAACTTTCAGGTGACCAATTTTGAATTACAGCCAAATGGGCAAAAAAATGTGTATACCCTTTGAACCAGCAATAACATTATTGGGTATATACCCTGAAGAGATCAGGGTAAAGTGTGAAAACATTACTATCACTAAACTATTTATAGCAACTCTGTGTTGGTGAAGAATTGGAAATTGAGTGACTGTCCATCTATTGGGGATGGGTGAACAAATTGGGCTATATGTACATTACTGAAGTCTATTATTCTATGAGAAACCTGGAGGGATGGGAATTCAGAGAAACCTGACAGAATTTACTGCTGAGTGAGCTGAGCAGAACCAGAAGTTAATTTTACACCATAATAACAACATGGAGTTGATGGTCAATCTTAAAGGACTTGCTCATTTCATAAGTGCAAAAATCAGGTATAATTTTAGGGTACCTGAGATGGAGAATGCCATCTGTATCCAAATAAAGAATTGTGGAGTTTAAAGAAAGCCCAAAGATTATTACTTTTCATTTATAAAAAAGTTATCTTATTATGTAATTTTGTAATTTTTTATGTAATTTGTAATTTTATAGAGATAGAGATAGAGTAGAGATAGAGATAGAGATAGAGATAGAGATAGAGATAGAGATAGAGATAGAGATAGAGTAGAGAAAGAGATAGAGATATTTTCCTTTAGGATACAGTTTTTCTTCCAGCACATTCAATTTTGATCAATGTATAGCATAGAAACAATGTAAAGACTTTCAGACTGCCTTCTCTTGGAGTGGAGGGGAAGCACAATTTGGGGAAAAATTGAAAAACTCAATAAAAATAATAATAATAATAATAAAAATCTCATATGTTTCTTTTTCCCTTAACCTGAATTCCTCATGCCAAAAATTACTACTCTGTAAACATGAATGACAAAATATGTACAGAAAATACTAGCATGACTATTTCCTGATGGTAGGTGGAGGTGGGGAGGGAAATTATGTTACTTGCAAATATGCATGCACAAATGTATGAAAATTAATAAATAAATACATTTTAAAGTAGTTAAATGAAGAAAATTCTCTAAAAAATGGAATCTGTGCAAAAGAATTACTTCATGTGAAAACAAGAAACTATTAAACAAAATAAAAAAAACATGAAAAAATAGAAGAAAATATAAAATACCTTATTGTCAAAACAACTGAAATAAAGAATGTATCCAAAAGAGAAGACCTAAGAATCATTGGGGTTCCTGAAAACATTGAGGATGAAAAAAACCTGTATAGAATATTTCAGGATATAGTGAAGAAAAACTGCCCTGATACCATAGAACCAGAGTGCAAAATATTTATGCAGAGAATCTATCAATCCCCCTACTGAAAGGGATACCAAAGTGAAAACACCAAGGAATATTTTGGTCAAATTCCAGAAGTACCAGATAAAAAAGAAAATCCTGCAAAGCAGCCATCAAGGAAAAACTTAGATACCAAGGAGCCACAGTAAGAATTACACAGTACCTGGCTGCATTGACATTAAGGGATCAAAAGGACTAGGATATGAAATTCCAAAGAGCAAGGGAGCCTGGAATGTAGTAAACAATTCACTATGAGCCTTCTCTTCCAAGGGGAAAAGATGGATACCAAATGAAATTAGAGACTTACAACTTTTCCTGATGAAAAGACAAGAGCTGAATAGGAAATTTGAAATTCAAAGAGGAGACTTAAGAGAAACATGAAAAGCCAAAGAAAGGAAAATAAAAAAAAATCTGTCTTCCAGTAAGCTGAAACTGGCTATATTCTGACTTGGGAGAAAGATTCTAATAACCCTTCAGAACTGTAACCCTATTAGAGAGAATATATTTAGCTAGAAGTAATGGACACTCATGACTTTTCTGTGATTCTGATACAAAGATTTAAAAACAACATCTCCTTAAATTAGGTGGGCATTAAAGGGACAGAACAAAAGGGGAGACTTATTGGGATAAATTACCTTACATGAAGATGTACAAAGGACCCATTGCAATAGAGGGGATGAGGAAGGAGGTGAGAACTACCTGAATCTTACTCTCATCATATTTGGCTCAAGTAAGGAAAACATATACAGACTCTGGTAAGCTAAAAAATTTATCTTACCTTTCAATTATTATGAGTGGAAAGGGGAAAGAAAGAAAAAGGAACAGAGAGAAGGAAGGGAAGGAATCAGGTGAAAGGGAATGAGGAAGGAAAGGGGAGGGGCTGGATATAAAAGGGCAAATACACTGAAGGAGGTGCTATTCAGAAGCAAAATATGGTGAATATACATAAGGTGAAAAGGGGGGGATATAGAGGGAAGACAACATGGAGAGCAATAAATAGAAAGTAATTAAAACATTTAATGGGGTTAACTCTCCCATAAAACATAAGTGAATAGCTGAGTGGTTTAAAAACCAGAAGTCTACAATAAGCTGTTTACAAGAAACTCATTAAACTCATTTGAAGTAGAGAGATACATTTAGAGTAAAGGTAAAAGTTTGGAACAGAATATATTACGCTTCAGTTCTAGTGAAAAAAAACCGGGTAGAAAATCTGATCTCAGACAAAGAAGATGCAAAAAATAGATCTTGTTAAAATAAATAAGGAAGGGAAACTATAACCTCCTAAAAGATACCATAAACAATGAAGCAATTTCAATAATAAATTTGTATGCACCAAGTGGTCTAGCATCCAAAATCTTAGAGGAGCAACTAAGAAATTTACAGGAATACAAAAACAGCAAAATTCTACTGGAGTGGGACCTCAAACTTGCTCTCTCAGAATTAGATAAATCTAACCATAAAATTAACATGAAGGAAGTTAAAAGTTAAATAGAATGGTAGAAACCTAGAAATGATAGAACTTTGCAGAAAATTGAATGTGGATAGAAAGGAATTTACTTTTTTTCTGCACACATGGCACTTACACAAAACTGACCATGTACTAGGGCATACAAATCTCATAATACAAATGCAGAAAAGAGAAAATAGTGAATATTTCCTTCTCAGATCATATGAAATTAAAATCGCATGAAATAATGCACCAAAAAGAGATAGATCTAAAACTAATTGTAAACTAAATAAACTAGTTCTAAAGAATGAGTGGATCACATAACAAATTATTGACAGAATTAGTGATTTCTTCCTAAACATTAACAATAATGAGACAAAATACCAAAAATTAGGGGACACGATCAAGGCAATTATAAGGGGATATATTATATTGTTAAATGCTTACATAAATAAAATATAGAAAGAGGAAATCAATGGACTAAATATGCACCTAAAAATTAGAGAAAGAACAAATTAAAATCTCCAATTACATACTAGATTAGAAATTCTAAATTGTCAAAAATATATCTTTATAATTAATTAATTCATTCATTCATTCATTCATTTTAATTTTTGTACAGATGTTTTATTTCATAATTACTAAAATATGCTTGTTTAAGAATAAGCATAATACCCCCTCCCCACAAGGAGTATAGATCCTCATGTGAAATAAAGTAAAGGAAAGAGAAAAAAATATATGCTTCACTCTGTGTTCTAACACCAGCAGCTCTGTCTTGGGTGGATCACATTCTTTATGATAAGTCCATCACAAAGGCTACTTCCAAAATTTTCCTCTGGTGCTGTTGCTGATCACAACTCCTGCCATTCATATCTCCCCCTACCATATACTATATTTTCTCTCTCCTTTCACTCTGGCCCTCTTCTAAAATGTGGTGTAGGTAGCTGAGTGGCACAGCAGACTGATCACAAGCCCAAGGGCCAAGAGGCCCTGACCACACATACCACTCCAAAGTCCTAGCAACCATCCCAGACAGGCCACCCAATCTCAGCCCCTTGCAAGAATTAAAAAATAAAATGTGTTATATCTGACCACTCTCCCCCACGATCCACCCTCTCCTCCAACACTCACATTCCCAGCCTTCCCCCATCCCCCTTCTCTCTCTTTTACTCTAGATGTGTATACCCCATTGCAGTTATATGCTGTTTCCTCTCTGATCCACCTCTGATGATAGAGAAGGTTCCCTCATTCCCCCTCACCTTCGCCCCTTCCATATCACTGCAATAGCTCATTGCAATAAAAATCTGATTGTATGAAATATCTTAGCCTATCCCACCTCTCCTTTCTCTTACTCCCATTATATTTCCCTTTTAGCCATTGACTCCATTTTTACAATATGTTATATCTTCAAATTCAGCTCTCTCCTGTGCTTCATCTATAAAAGCTCCTTCTGCATGCTGTATTAAATGAGAATTTTTATATGCAAATTATCAGTATCATTTTTCTATGTAGGAATACATGCCGTTCATCATCATTAAGTCTCTCATATTTTACCCTTATTTTCTGCTCTCTATGCTTCACTTGAGTCCTGTATTTGAAGGCCAAAATTTCTATTAAGCACTGGTTGTTTCAACAGGACCATTTGGAATTCCCCTGGTCCATTGAACATCCATCTTTTCCCCTGGAAGAGAATGTTCAGTTTTGCTGAGTAGTTGATTCTCAGTTGCATTCCAAGCTATTTGCCTTCCTGATTATTACATTCCAAGCTCTATAAGCCCTTATATAGTTGCTGCGAAGTCCTTTGTGATCCTGACTGCAGCTCCACAATATTTGAATTGTGTTCTTTTGGTTGCTTGTAATATTTTCTCTTTGAATTGGGAGTTCTGGAACTTGGCTATAATATTTTTGGGGCCTGTGTTTTGGGAACTCTTTCCAGTGGAGATTGGTGGATTCTCTCAATTTCTATTTTTCCCTCTGCTTCTAGTATAGCTGGTCAATGTTCCTGTAGGAATTCTTTAAAAATGAGGTCAAGGGTTTTTTTTTTCTTTTCTTTTCTTTTTTGGGGGGTTAGGGGATGAGACTAGCTTTTCTTTTCCTTTTTGGGGGGGGGTTTAGGGGATGAGACTAGTTTTTTATTTCTTTTATTTTTATGGGGGTTAGGCATGATACTTCCCCCCCCAAGCAACAAGTCTGGCATTAACTTATTAAGTTTATAAAATGTTATTAATTTGCTAAATTGTATTACCAAGGCCAAATGGAAGATGGCGGAGAGAAGACAGGCACAGTTCTAGAGTGTCCTGATTTCTTCCCCATCAATCACATGAAACAAACCTCTTAGAGGAAGTCCAAATCATGGAGCCCAGAGAGAAAAGCCAGGAGAAAGAGCATCTACCTCAGGAATTGTCTCCCGCTGCAGCTTGGGTAGAATTCAGGGCGGGTAAGTATCAGACCCGGATCAGCCAGAGTAACAGCTGAATTGGGACCGGGAGTCTGAGGGCCAGAGAGCAGGACCTGCTGGATCAGTGGTGGGGATGGACAAAAGGGGCTTGGGTCCGTGGGGAAGCAGAGGTGCTGGTGTTGGTGCTGCCCCCCTGGAGCTTGGGGAAGGGGCTGCAGGGAGAGGTCTGGTGCAGGAGAGCTGCGGAAACCATCACTGGGCTCCTTCAGTCTGAGAAACTCTGAGCCCACACCTCTATTGCACTGACGCCTCCTCCAAAACAAACAATTGCAAACTACTTCTGCCTCAGGCCCAGATGTGTGAGTCAAAGAACCAGCCCAGCTGAGAAATGACCTCAGGCTAGGTTAAAGCCCACCACTGATTGAAGGTAAAAGAATTCAATAGCTTCCATTCCTCCCTTTGGGCAAAGGGAGAAGGCCTCTCAACCCAGGTCACAGACACTCCAGAGAAGGCAAACAGCACCTCCTATTGGCCAGCCAGAGAAACTGCACTCAGTAAAGCTTTTAGTGATCCCAAGACCAGGTGAACCAGCCCCGCCAAACTCAAGGTCTTAGCATAATGAAGAAGGGTCAGTGGAAAGGTGGATTCATAGAAAAATTCCAGGAAGGGAATCACACCAACTCAGAGAGACCTGGAACCTCTGAGGAGAATACAATCTGGTCTCCAGCACAGAAAGATTTCCACGAAGAAATAAGGAAGGAGCTTAAAAATTTGGGAGAGAGACAATTAATCCCTTGCAACAAGAAAACAAAAACTTACAATTGGACAAACACAAAAGGACAATAAATCTCTCAGATCATCAATTGGAGAAATACAAAATGAGAACAATTCTCTCAGATCCTCAAATGAGCAAATGCAAAAAGAAATTGATACTCTTAAAACCTCAATTGGTCAAATGGAAAGCTCTTTCAAAAGTAGAATTGACCAATTGGAAAAGGAGTTGCAAAAGGTTAATGAAGAAATCTCCTCCCCTCCCAAAAAAAATGGAGTCTACAGAAACTAATGACTCCATGAGCCAGCAAGAGTCAGTTAAGCAAAATCAAAAAGTAGAAAAAATAGAAGCAAATGTAAAATACCTCATCAACAAAACCACTGACCTTGAGAATAGATCAAGGAGGGGCAACCTGAAAATTATAGGACTTCCTGAAAACATTGAAGAGAAAAAAGCCTGGACTTAGTATTACAGGATGTCGTGACGGAAAACTGCCCTGATATCATGGAATCAGAGGGCAAAGTAGTTATTGAAAGAGTACATCGATCCTCACCAGAAAACGATCCTAAAATGACAACACCAAGGAATGTTGTGGGCAAACTCCAGAACTACCAAATAAAAAAGAAAATGCTGCAAGCAGCCAAAAAGAAACAATTTAAATATCAAAGAGCCACAGTAAGGATAATGCAGGACCTGGCTGCATCAACATTAAGGGATTGAAGGGCCTGGAACTAGATATTTCAAAGAGCATGGGAGCTTGGAATGCAGCCAAGAATCTACTTTCCTGCAAAGCTGAGCCTACTCTTCCAGGGAAATAGATGGACATTTAACGAAATGTAAGAATTCCAAAAATTTCTGATGAAAAGACCAGAGTTAAACAGAAAATTTGGACACCAAACAGGAGGTTCAGGAGACACATGAAAAAGTGAAAAAGGGCGGGGGGGGGGGGCTGTAAAAGAAAAAAAATGCAATAAATGTAGCTCTAACAGAGAGAATACACCTTGCCAGAAATGATGGACATTCATGACCTATTCATGAGACTACTATCTAATGGGATGTAACTGGCTTTAACCCCATTTGGGGGAAAGACTCTAATAGCTCTCAGGAATTTAGACTGTATTCAATAGAATATACAGAACTAGAAGGGTCAGACACTCAGAATTTTCTATGACTTAGATAGAATGATCTAAAAAAACCCCACTACAGCCCTAAAATGGGGACAGGAAAGAGATGGGAGGAGGGAGGGGATTGAATGGGGCAAATCACATTACACTAAGAGGTACAAAAAAACCTATAGTAATAGTGGGGAAGAAGGGAGCAGAGGAGAAACACCTGAATCTTCTTCTCATCAGATTTGGCTTAAAGTCAACCTACACATACTCGGGTTAACTTATAAAACATCTAACCTTTCAAGTATTAAAAGGGGAAAAGCGGAGGGGGGATGGAGAAAGGAAGGGGAGTGGGTGAAATAAGGGGAAGTAATAAAAGGAATGGAAGGGAAAAGGGAAAAATGGAATGGGGAAAGAAAGGGAGGGTTTCATATAGGAGGGCAAACACACTGAAGTGGGTGGTTTTCAGAAATAAAAGACTGGGGAACATGGATAAAAGAGGGGAAGGGGAAAAATTCAAACGGAGGGAAGATAGCATGGAGGGCAATAAAGAATTAGTAATCATAACCTTAAATGTGAATGGGATGGACTCTCCCTTAAAATGTAAGAAAATAGCAGAGTGGATTACAAACCAGAATCCAACAATATGCTGCTTACAAGAAACTCATGTGAAGCAGAGAGATACATATAGACTAAAGGTAAAAGGTTGGAGCAAAATATATTTTACTTCAGCCAAAGTAAAAAAAGCAGGGGTAGCAATCCTTATCGCAGACAAAGCAGCAGGAAAAAAAAATAGCGTTAAAAGAGATGAGGAAGAAAACTATATCCTCCTAAAAGGTACCATAGACAATAAAGTCATTTTGCTATTGAATATATATTCACCCAGTGGGACAGCACCCATATTCTTAGAGGAGAAGCTGAAAGAATTACGGGAAGACATAGCAAAACTCTGCTAGTGGAAGAACTCAACCTCCCGCTATCAGATCTAGATAGATTGAATCATAAAACAAACACGAAAGAAATTAGGGAGGTAATACATTGTTAGAAACATTAGATATGGTAGATTTATGGAGTAATCTGAATGGGGATAGAAAGGAATATAACTTTTTCTCTGCAGTACATGGAATTTATACAAAAATTGACCATGTCCTAGGACATAAAAACCTAATGGGCAACTGCAGAAAGGCAGAAATAGTGAATACATCTTTCCCGGATCACAATGCAATAAAAGTCATATGCAATACTGGGCCAAGGAGATATAGACCCAGAACAAATTGGAAACTGAATAACCTCATTTTAAAAAATGAATGGAAAAAAACAAATTATAGAAATAATTAACAATTTTATCACAGATAATGATAATAATGAAACAACATACCAAAACCTATGGGATTCATTCAATCAACTCTCAGGGGATATATTATAGCTCTAAATGCTTATATTAATAAATTGGAGAAAGAGGAAATCAATGAACGAAACATGCAACTAAAAAAATTAGAGAAAGAACAAATCAAAAATCTACAATTAAGTACCAAATTAGAAATTCTAAAAATTAAAGGAGAAATTAATTCAATTGAAAGCAAAAAAACTATTGAATTAATAAATAAAACCAAAAGTTGGTATTATGAAAAAAACAATAAAATTGATAAACTCTGGTAAATTTGTTTAAAAAAAGAAAGAAGAAAACAAAATAGCTAGTATCATAAATGAAAAAGGTGAACTCAATACCAATGAGGAGGAAATTTAAGTAATAATTTGAAATTATTTTGTCCAACTCTATGCCAAAAATATGATAATCTAAGTAAAATGGACGAATATTTACAAAAATATAACTTGCCCAGGTTAAATGAAGAAGAGATTAAATATCTAAAAACCATATCTCAGAAAAAGAAATTCAACAAGCCATTCCTGAACTCCCTAAAAAACATCGCCAGGGCCTGATGGATTTACAAGTGAATTCTACCAAACATTTAAGGAACAATTGGTTCCAATCCTATATAAACTCTTTGGAAAAAAAGGGAAAGATGGAACTCTGCCTAACTCTTTCTATGAAACCAATATGGTACTATTACCTAAACCAGGAAGAGTTAAAACAGAGAACGAAATATATAGACCTATCTCCCTGATGAATATAGATGCAAAAATCCTAAGTAAAATCTTAGCAATATGATTACAACAAGTCATCACTAGGATAATAAATTATGATCAAGTAGGATTTATTCCATGAATCCAGGGTTGATTCAATAATAGGAAAACTGTTAGTATACTTAATTATATCAACAACAAACCTATCATGAATCATATGATCATATCAATAGATGCTGAAAAAGCTTTTGACAAAATACAGCATTCACTCCTATTAAAAACACTATAGAGTGTAGCAGTAAATAGATTGTTCCTTAAAATAATTAGCAGTATCTATCTGAAATGATCAACAAACATTATATGTAATGGGGAGAGGCTAGAGGCATTCCCAATAAGATCAGGGGTGAAAAAAGGGTGCCCATTATCACCACTACTATTTAATATTGTATTGTAAATGTTAGCATCAGCAATTAGAAAAGAAAAAGAAATAAAAGGAATTAGAATTGGGAAGGAAGAAACAAAACTCTCACTCATTGCAGGTGACATGATGCTCTACCTAGAAAATCCCAGGAAATCATCTAAAAAACTACTGGAAACAATTAGCAATATTAGCAAAGCTGCAGGTTATAAAATAAACCCTCATAAACCCTCAACTTTTCTATATATGTCTAGCAAGAAACAGCAGGAAGTGATAGAAAGAGAATTCCCATTCAAAGTAACCTCAGACAATATAAAATATTTGGGAGTCTATTTGCCAAGACAGACTCAGAGTCTTTTTGAAAACAATTATAAAACACTTCTCACACAAATTAAAGCAGATTTAAATAACTGGGCAAATACCAAATGCTCATGGATAGGTAGAGCTAATATAATAAAAATGACAATTCTAACAAAACTAAACTATCTGTTTACTGCCCTACCAATCAAAATTCCAAAAAATTACTTTAACAAGTTAGAAAAAATTGTAAGTAAATTCATATGGAGAAATAAAAAAGTCAAGACTTGCCAGGAGCTTAATGAAAAAAGGTGCAAAAAAAGGTGGCTTAGCCCTACCCAATCTAAAATTATATTATAAAGCATGAGTAATGAAAACTGTTTGGCATTGGCTAAGAAATAGAGTGGTGGAACAGTGGAATAGAATAGGTGTAAAAGCAGGAGATGATTATAGTAATCTGCTGTTGGATAAACCCAAAGAGTCTGGCCATTGGGATAAAAACTCCCTCTTTGATCAAAATTGCTGGGAAAATTGGAAGTTAGTATGGAAGAAACAGATTAGACCAACACCACACACCCTTTACCAAGATAAGATCCAAATGATTATAGGACATAGACATAAAAAACAATACTATAAACAAATTAGAAGATCAAGGACTAGTCTACCTGTCAGATCTATGGATTGGGGAACAGTTTATGACTAAGGAAGAGTTGGAGAATATCACCAAAAACCAATTAGATGATTTCGATTACATTAAATTAAAAAGCTTTTGCACAGATAAAACCAATGTAACCAAGACAAAAAGAAATGTAGTAAATTGGGAAACAATCTTTACAACTAATGATGCTGACAAATGACTTATTTATAAAATATACAGAGACTTGAGACATATTTTTAAAGCCAAAAGCCATTCCCCAATTGACAAATGGTCAAAGAATATGCAAAGGCAATTTATAGATGAGGAGATCAAAGTAATCCATAGCCATATAAAAAAATGTTCTAAATCATTAATTATTAGAGAAATGCACATTAAAGCTTCTCTCAGGTACTACCTCACACCTCTCAGATTGGCCAGTATGACCAGGAAGGATAATAATCATTGTTGGAAGCGATGTGGGAAATCTGGGACATTATTACACTGTTGGTGGAGCTGTGAACTCATCCAACCCTTCTGGAGAGCTATTTGGAACTATGCCTAAGGGGCAATAAAAATGTGCATACCCTTTCATCCAGCCATACCACTCTAGGGTCTATGCCCTGAAGAGATGAGGAAAAAGGGTAAAATCATTACTTGTACAAAAATATTTATAGCAGCCCTGTTTGTGGTGGCAAAGAATTGGAAATCCAGTAAAGGTCCTTCAGTTGGGGTATGGCTTAGCAAACTGTGGTATATGTATGTCATGTAACACTATTGTTCTATTAGAAACCAGGAGGGACGTGATTTCAGGGAAACCTGGAGGCATTTGCATGAACTGATGCTGAGTGAGATGAGCAGAACCAGAAAAACACTGTACACCCTAACAGCAACATGGGAGTGATGTTCAACCTTGAAGCACTTGCTCATTCCATCAATGCAACAATCGGGAACAATTTTGGGCTTTCTGCAAAAGAGAGTACCATCTGTATCCAGATAAGGAGCTGTGGATTTTGAACAAAGTGCAAGGACTATTCACTTTAATTTTGAAAAAAACCCGATAGCCTATTGTCTGATCTTGTTACCTCTTAGACTTCTCTTTAAGGATATGATTTCTCTCTCATCACACCCAATTTGAAACAAGGTACAACATGGAAACAAAGTAAAGACTGACAGAGTACTTTCTGTGGGGGGAGGAGGGAGGGAAGCAAGATTGGGGGAAAATGTAAAACTCAAATAATATCTTTAATAAAAATAAATTTAAAAAAATGAAGTCAAGGCTGTTTTCCTGATCATGAATTTCTGATATCCCAATATATTTTAAATTATCTGTCCTGAATTTGTTTCCAGATCAGTTGTTTTTTCATTGAGATGTTTCACATTTTCTTCTAATTTTACATTTTTTTTGTTGTTGAAGTACTGTGTCTTGACTTCTCATAAAGTCATCAGCTTCGTTTAGCTCCATGCTATATCTGAAGGATTTGCTTTCCTCGGAGAGCTTTCTTATCTCTTTTTCCATCTGGCCAATTCCACTTTTTAAAGCATTCTTCTCAGTAACTTTTTGAACTGTTTTATCCATTTGACCTATGCTCGTTTTTAGCATGTTATTTTATTCAGAATTTTTTTTTGATCTCCTTGACTAAGTTGCTGACTTCATTTTCATGTTTTTCCTGCATCTCTCTCATTTCTTTTCCCATTTTTCATCTATCTCCTTTACTTGAGTTTTCAAAATCTTTTTTGAGCCTCTGTCCTAGCCTGAGACGAATTTCCATTTCTCTTAGTCTTTAGATGAAGGAGCTTGCAATTCTCCATCTTCAGATTGAGTATTTTCATCCTTTTGTGGATCTTAGACAATGTATTTCTCCATAGTGTTCTTTTAACTCTGTTTACTCATTTCCCCAGCCTGCAGGTGGTTTTGAAGTGTTTCCTGAGCTTTTGAATTTATTGGGACACCACATAAGGACTTTACTGTGTGATGCTCTCACTGCTCTCCTGGTCTGTGAATGACCATAAGCACATCCCTCCACCACAGGGCTTGGGGGGGGGGGGGGTGTCCCTGTTCTATGAGGGGCCAAGACTGCAATCAGGATCTGAATATGTTAAGAGCCCCATCGTCCTGTTCCAGTTACAGAGGATAGACTCCAGATGTCTCCACTCTTTTACCTTTGGTGGGCTGAGCACTCAAGGCTCAGTTGCATGTGGGGCTTCTCCTTACCAGCTCTGCTCCGGCTTACTGGCTCCATGACTGCTTCCATTTCCTTGATCTGGGCTTCCATGAGGCCCCTGCTGCTGAGCTGACTGGGTTGGCTACAACAACTTCCCTAAGTTTCTGGGCTTTGTGTGCTCACTCTGGCAGAGGTCCCTTCTGTTCATCCTACAATTTGTGTCTGGTGCTCCACAGGATGTTTGCCAGGAAACTGCCCCTGCTACTGTGACTTGTGGCTCCCAGTCACCCTGGGGCTGCCACTGGGAGGATGGAGTTTCTTCACTCTGGCAGGCTGCTCCTCTAACTCCTTAGACAAGAGCTTTTCCATTATTTTCCAGGTTACCTTGGTCTGAAGAACTGCCTCACTGCATCTTTTTTTAAATTAATTTTTATTAAAGATATTATTTGAGTTTTACAATTTCCCCCCCATCTTGCTTCCCTCCCCCCATCCCCCCACAGAAAGCACTGTCAGACTTTACTTTCTTTCCATGTTGTACCTTGATCCAAATTGGGTGTGATGAGAGAGAAATCATATCCTTAAAGAAGAGGAGTCTAAGAGGTTGCAAAATCAGACAATAAGATATCTGTTTTTTTCTAAATTAGAGGCAATAGTCCTTGAATGTTGTTCAAGCTCCACAGCTCCTTATCTGGATGCAGCTGGCACTCTCCTTTGCAGACAGCCACAAATTGTTCCAGATTGTTTCACTGATGAAATGAGCGAATCCATCAAGGTTGAACATCACTCCCATTTTGCTGTTAGGTTGTACAGGGTTTTTCTGGTTCTGCTCAACTCACTCAGCATCAGTTCCTGCAAATCCCTCCAGGCTTCCCTGAAATCCCGTCCCTCCTGCTTTCTAATAGAACAATAGCATTCCATGACATACATATACCACAGTTACAGGTACATTTACCACAGCCATTCCCCAATTGAAGGACATTTACTGGATTTCCAATTCTTTGCCACCACAAACAGGGCTGCAATAAATATTTTTGTACAAGTAATGTTTTTATCCTTTCTCATCATCTCTTCAGGGTATAGACCCAGTAGTGGTATTGATGGGTCACAGGGTATGCACATTTTTGTTGCCCTTGGGACATAGTTCCAAATATCTCTCCAGAAGTGTTGGATGAGTTCACAGCTCCACCAACAGATTTCCCCACAACCCTTCCAACAATGATCATTATGCTTCCTGGTCACATTGGCCAATCTGAGAAGTGTGAGGTGGTAACTCAGAGAAGCTTTAATTTGCATTTCTCTAATAATTAATGATTTAGAGCATTTTTTCATATAGCTATGGATTGCTTTGATCTCCTCATCTCTAAATTGCCTTTGCAAATCCTTTGACCATTTTTCAATTGGGGAATGGCTTTTTGTTTTAATTCAGTTCTTTGTATACTTTAGAAATGAGTCCTTTGCCAGTATCATTAGTTGTAAAGATTGTTTCCCAATTTACTGCATTTCTTTTGATCTTGGTTACATTGGTTTGATCTGTGCAAAAGCTTTTAAATTTAATGCAATCAAATTATCTAATTGGATTTTGGTGATGTTCTCCAACATTTCCTTAGTCATAAACTGCTCCCCTTTCCATAGATCTCACAGGTATATTAATCCTTGATCTTCTAAATTGCTTATAGTACTGATTTTTATGTTTAAGTCCTGTAACCATTTAGATCTTATCTTGGTAAAGGGTGTGAGGTGTTGCTCTAATCTAAGTTTCTTCCATACTAACTTCCATATACCAGCAGTTTTTTATCAAAGAGGGAGTTTTTATACCAATGACCAGACTCTTTGGGTTTATGAAACAGCAGATTACTGTAATCAGCTTCTGCTTTTACTCGTAGTCTATTCCACCGGTCCACCACTCTATTTCTTAGCCAATACCAAACAGTTTTGATGACTGATGCTTTATAATATGATTTTAGATCAGATAGGGGTAAACCTCCTTCTTTTACACTTTTTTTTTTCATTAAGCCCCTGGCAATTCTTTTCTTTTTATTTCTCCATATGAATTTATGTACAATTTTTTTCTAACTCATTAAAGTAATGTTTTTGGAATTTTGATTGGTAGGGCACTAAACAGATAGTTTAGTTTTGTTAGAATTGTCATTTTTATTATATTAGCTCTCCCTATCCATGAGCAGGTGATATTTGCCCAGTTATTTAAATCTGCTTTAATTTGTGTGAGAAGCGTTTTATAATTGTTTTCAAAAAGATTCTGAGTCTGTCTTGGCAAATAGATTCCCAAGTATTTTATATTGTCTGAGGTTACTTTGAATGGGATTTCTCTTTCTAGCTCTTCCTGCTGTATCTTTCTAGACATATAAATAAAAGTTGAGGATTTATGAGGGTTTATTTTATAACCTGCAACTTTGCTAAAATTGCTAATTGTTTCCAGTAGTTTTTTGGATGATTTCTTGGGATTATCTAGGTAGACCATCATGTTATCTGCCAAGAGTGAGAGTTTTGTCTCTTCCTTCCCAATTCTAATTCCTTCAATTTCTTTTTCTTCTCTAATTGCTGATGCTAACATTTCTAATACAATATTGAATAGTAGTGGTGACAATGGGCACCCTTGTTTCACCCCTGAACTTATTGGAATGCCTCTAGCCTCTCCCCATTGAATATAATGCTTCTTGATGGCTTCAGATAGATACTGCTAATTATTTTAAGGAACAGTCCATTTATTCCTACACTCTCTAGTGTTTTTAATAGCAATGGATGCTGTATTTTGTCAATAGCTTTTTCAGAATTTATTGATATGATCATATGATTTCTGATGGGTTTGTTGTTGATATAATTGAGTATACTAACTGTTTTCCTAATATTGAACCAACCCTGCATTCCTAGAATAAATCCTACTTGATTATAATGTATTAACCTAGTGATAACTTGTTGCAATCGTTTTGCTAAAATTTTATTTAGGATTTTTGCATCTATATTCATCAAGGAAATAGGTCTATAATTTTCTTTCTCTGTTTTAACTCTTCCTGGTTTAGGCAACAGCACCATATTGGTTTCATAGAAAGAGTTAGGCAGAGTTCCATCTTTCCCTATTTTTCCAAAGAGTTTATATCAAATTGGAACCAAGTGTTCCTTAAATGTTTGGTAGAATTCACTTGTGAATCCATCAGGCTCTGGAGATTTTTTTTAGGGAGCTCAATAATGGCTTGTTGAATTTCTTTTTCTGAGATAGGGTTGTTTAGGTATTTAATCTCTTATTCATTTAACCTGGGCAACTTATATTTTTGTAAATATTCATCCATTTCACTTAGATTATCACTGCATCTTTCTGAGGGTCCTGTCTCTCACAAATTTAGTTAGCATCTTAATTTTAAGATTTTTTGAAACATTATGGAGAGAAAACCTAGGAGAAGCTCATCTTTCACAATCTTGGTTCTCCAAATTCTAAAAATTAATGGAGAAATTAATAAAATTGAAAGCAAAGAAACTATTTAAGAAATAATTAAGACCAGATGTTAGTTTTATAAAAAAAAACAATAAAATAGATAAACCTTTGGCTTATTTGATTTAAAAAAAAATGAAGGGGCAGCTAGGTTGCTCAGTGGATAGAGCACCAGCCCTGGAGCCAGGATTACCTGATTTTAAATCCAGCCTCAGACACTCAATCATTACCTAGCTGTGTGCCCTTGGGCAAGTCACTTAACCCCCTTTGTCTTGCAAAATCCTAAAAGAAAGGAATGAAGCAAACCACATTACTAATTTAAAAAAGGAAAAAGGTGAACTCCCTACCAATTAGGAGTAATATTTTGGAACTATTTTACCCAAGTATATGCCAACAAATTTGATAATCTAAGTCAAATGGATGGATATTTTCAAAAATATATGTTGCCAAGCTTAAATGAAGAGGAAATTTAATACCCAAATAATCCTCTCTCAGAAAACAAATTGAGCAAGCCATTATTGAAATTCTTAAGAAAATATCGGATGGGCAAGATGGGTTCACAAGTTAATTCTATGAAACATTTAAGGAATATTTGGTACCAAGTCTATATAAACTCTTTGGAAAATAGGTGAAGATGGAACTCTGCCTATCTCCTTCTTTGTCCATCAATTTGATTCCTAAACCAGGAAGAGTCAAAATAAGAAAGAATATTATAGACCAGTTTCCCTAAAGAATATGGATACAAAAATCTTAAATAAAATCTTAGAAAAGTGATGACAGCAAGTTATCACTAGGATAATACACTATGAACAACAGGATTTATCCCAAGAATGTGGGACAATATTAGGAAACCTTTCAGTCTATTTAAGTATATAAATAATAAATATAAAAGAAACCATATGATTATCTCATTAGATCCTGAAAAAGCCTTTGACAAAATACAACCCCCATTCCTATTAATAACACTAGAGAGCATAGGAATTAATGGATTGTCCCTTAGAATGATAAGCAGTATCTATCTGCAATCATCAACAAGTATTATATGCAATGGAGATACACTAGAACCATTCCCAATGAGATCAGGGAGAAAACAAGGATCCCCATTATCACCACTATGATTCAATTTTGTATTAGAAATGTTAGTGTCAGCAATAAGAAAAAGAAAAAAAAATAATTGAAAGAATTAGAATTGGGAAGAAAGTAACAAAACTCTCAATCTTTACACAGTAAAAATTCATCTAAAAAACTCCTAGAAACAAACATCAACTTTATCAAAGACATAGGATATAAAATTAGCCCACATAAATCATCAGCATTTCTGTACATTACTAGCAAAATACAGCAGCAAGGAGGGGCAGCTAGGTGTTACGCATTATATAGTAATGTCCCTGGAATCAGGAATAAGTGAGTTCAAATCTGGCTTCAGATACTTAATAATTGCCTAGTTGTGTGACCTTGGGCAAATCACCTAACCCCATTGCCTCAAATAAATAAAAAAAAATAAAAAATATGGCAGCAAGAACTAGAAATAGAAACCCTATTTAAAATAACTTCAGACAATATAAAATAATTGTGAGTCTACTAGATAAGGCAGACTCAACTTTAAAAACTGTAAAACAACTGTAAAACACTTTTAACACAAATAAAATCTGATTTAAATAACTGGACAAATATCAACTGATCATGGTAAAGACAAGGTAATATAATAAAAATAACAATTCTATCTAAATTAAACTTTTTATTTAGTGCCTTACCAATCAAACTTCCAAAAAATTACTTTATTTAGCACCCACCCCAAATCATAACTAAATTCATATGCAGAAAGGAAAAGTCAAGAATATCAAAGTATTAAATGAAAAAAAGTGTAAAAGAAGGTGGCTTAACCTAACCAGATCTAAATTTTTATTATAAATTATCAATCATCAAAGGTGTCTGGTACTGGTTAGGAAACAGAATTTCAGAGCAGCTAGATGGCACAGTGGATAGAGCACCAGCCCTGGAGTCAGGCACTTAATAATTACCTAGTTGAGTGGCCTTGGACAAGCCACTTAACCCCATTTGCCTTGCAAAAACAAACAAAACAAAGAAATAGAAAGGCAGATCAGTGGAATAGATTAGGTACAATAGAGACAGTAGGAAATGATTATAGTAATCTGCTGTTTGATAAACTCAAAAAGCTCAGCTTCTGGAATAAGAACTCTCTCTTTGATGAAAACTATAGGGGAAAATTGCAAGTTAATATGGCAGAAACTTGGATTAGACCAGCATCTTACATCCTATACCAAGATAAGATCAAAATGGGTTCAGTATTTTGACATAAAAGACATTATTATAGGCAAGCTAGGAGTATAAAGAATAGTCTATTTATCCATGGAAAGTTTTCTGTGGAAATGCAAACAATTTATGACCAATTAAGAGATCAAGACAATTATTAAAAGCAAATTGGATAATTTTGATTATATTAAATACAAAAGCTTTTGCACAAATAAAACCACTGTAAGCAAGATCAAAAGAATTGTGGAAAACTGGGAAACAATTTTTATAATTGTTGGTTCTGACCAATGGATCATTTTTAAAATATGTAGAGAACTGAGTCAAATTTCTCAAAAAAAATGATAAATGGTCAAAGGTTATGCAAAGACAATTAACAGAAGAGGAAATCAAAGCTATCTATAGTCATAAGAAAAATTGCTCTAAATTATTACTTATTAGGTAAAAGCAAATCAAAGCATCTTTGAGGTACCACCTCATACCTCTCAGATAGACCAATATGACCAGAAAGGACAGTGATCAATATTGGAAGAGATGTAGGAAATCTGGGACAGTAATGCATTGTTGGTGCATCTGAGAATTGATCCAAAATTTCTGAAGAGAAATTTGGAATTATTACTAAAGGGAAATAAAATATTCATACCCTTTGATCCACCAATAATACTATTGGGTCTGTCCTTCCAATAGATCATGGAAAAGTGTAAAACATCACTTGTACAAAAGTATTCATAGCAGTCCTTGTGGTGGCAAAGAATTGGAAATTAATTAAAATGTCCTTCAATTGGGGAATGACTTAACAAATTATGGCATATGTATGTCATGAAACACTATTGTTCTATTAGAAACCAGGATGGATGGGCATTCAGGGAAGCCTGGAAGGATTTGCATGAACTGATGCTGAGTGAGCAGAGCAGAACCAGAAGAACATTGTAAACCCTAATAGGAACATGGGAATGATGATCAACCCTAATGGACTTGCTCATTCCATCAGTGCAACAATCAGGGAAAATTTGGGGGTTTCTTCAATGGACCATAGCATCTGTATCCATATAAAGAATTCTGGAGTTTGAACAAAGACCGAAGACTATTACCATCAATTTAGAAATTAAAAACCATTCTCTTATTTTGTAATTTTACTTTCTCTTTTGCTTTATTTTTCTCCCTTAAGGATATGATTTCTCTCTCATCACATTCAATTTAGATCAGTATATACCATGGAAACAACATAAAGTCTAACAGAATGCCTTCTGTGGGTTGTGAGGGGAGGGAAGCAAGAATGGGGGTAAATTGTATAACTGAAAGTAAATAAAATTTTCTAAGAAAAATCTTTTTACAACTCCTCCTAAAGTGCATCGATGTGTCACTTTCCCTCCATTCCTTTTAATATTGGCAATTTTCTCCTTTTCTCTTAGCCAACCCAATAGGTATAAGGCAGTACCTCACAATTATTCCAACCTACATTTCTCCTATCAATAATGAATTGGGAGATTTTATAAAATAGTTTTAATAGATTGCATTGATAATTTCATCAAAACTGTTCATATCTCTTGATCATTTATCAATTGCAAAATGGTTCTTATTTTTTGTATAAATTTGACTGTTTGTACGTGATTCTATGTTCTCTATATTTGAGAAGTGAAGTCTTTATCAGAGAAACTTTCTTGAAATTTTTATGCCATGTTGCTATTACTAACTGTTTTTTCTCTTCATTCTATTCCACTCCACACGTATTCATTCTATTTTCTTTCTCTCCTTTCCACAACTCCTTCCTCCAAACTGTGTTGCATTGCACTATGTTCTCCATTATCTTCCCTCCCTTCTATCACTTATAGCCCCATCCCCCCCATCCCCTTTCTCTCTTCCCTTTCACCTTCTTTTTACTCCCATGGAAAGGTAGATTTCTGTGCCCTATATAGAGTTTTTATGTTATTTCCTCTCTGAACCAATTCTGATGAAAGTAATGTTTACTCACTCCCCCTCACTAGTCCCATCTTCTACTCCACTACAAAAGCTTCTTCTTGCCTCTTATGTGAGATAATTTATCTCCTTCTACCTAACCTTTCACTTTCTTCCAGTACATTTTTTCTTCTCATTAACTCCATCTTTTTAATATATTATATGTTCAAATTCAACTTCCTATTTTGCTTTGTTTATATATGCTTCTTCTGACTGCTCTAATAAAAGAGAAAGTTCACATGAGTTATTATTATCATCTCCCCATATAGGAACACAAGCAATTCAGAAACATTAAGTTCCTTATAATTTGCATTTCTTATTTACCTGTGTATACTTCATTTGAGTATCATATTTTAATATCTAATTCTCTATTCAACTCTGATTATTTGATCACGATGATTAAAAGTCTATTTCATTCATGTCCATATTTTTCCTTGAAAGGGTAGGTCAATTTTTCTGGAAGCTAATTTTTGGTTGTAGTCTAAGTTCTTTTGCCTTCTGTAATATTATATTCCAAACACTACGATTTCTTAATGCAGAAGTTGCTAAATTTTATGCTATCCTGACTGTGACTCTATCACAGCTGAATACTTTCTTTTTGACTACTTGTAATATTTTCTCCTTGATTTAGGAGTTCAGAAATTTAGTTATGATGTTCCTGGAAGTTTTCATTTTTTGTATGTCTTTTAGCAGGTGATGCATGGATTCTTTCAATTTCTATTTTACCTTCTGTTCTAGGATATCAGACAATTTTTCTGGCTTATTTTGTGAAAAATGACATCTTAGCTCTTTTTATTGGGGGGGGGGGGTCATGGCTTTCAGGTATTCTGATATGTTGAAAAATTAGCTCTCCTTGATCTGTTTTCCAGGTCAGTATATTTCCAATGAGATATTTCACATTTTCATCCAGTTTTCCATTCATTTGGTTTTATTTTATTGTTTCTTGATTTCTCACAAAGTCATCAGCTTCCCTTGGCTCCATTAAGGAATTGTTTTCTTCAGAGACCTTTTGTATCTCTTTTATCATTTCACCAGGTCTGATTTTTAAGGCATTCTTCTCATTTGTCTTTTGGATTGCTTTTTCCATTTGGCCCAAACTATTTTTTAAAATGTTATTTCCTTCAATATTTTTTGTATGTCCTTTAACAAACCACTGATTCATTCATCATGATTTTCTGACATTGCTCACAGTTTTGTTCCCAATTTTTTCCTCTAACTTCCTTTCTTGTTTTTCAAAATGTTTTTAAGCTCTTCCATAACCTGAGATTAATTCATTTGTTTTCTTGGAGCTTTGAATGAAAAAGTTTTGACTTTGGTATCTTTATCCATTATCTATGTATTTTTAACTTCCATAGGACCAAAATAATATTCTGTGTTTGGATGTTTTTTTTTTTTGTTTTTTTTTTGTTTTTTTTTTTTTACTTCTGCTGTTTACTTTTTTCTCCAGTTTGTGGTTTGATTTTAGCTTTTTCTTAAGGGAACTACTTCCAGTGTGGAAGTCACACTCTCAAGCTTTTGAGGGTTTGTGATGCTGTTTTCATAGATATCCCCCCAGCAATCTGAAAGTTCTCAATGCCTCCAAGGACTTATGAGAGACTTTAAATACTTTCCTGTCCAGTGCTCTGGTCAGTGGATGACCATAAGCACTCCTTTCTGCCTGGAACTATGAGGAGAGTCCCTACTCTGCTGTAGGCAGTAAGTTCTGTTGTTCTTCTGCTCCTTTTCCTGTGACTGGGGACCTGGATCAGAATCCTCCCTCAGGGATAGCAAAGAGATTTCTCCAATCTCCACTGACATTCTTACCAGTATGCTATGACAAAGGATATGTTTGATTTCACAGTCCTTTGGCCACAGTTTAAACTGTTCTGCAGTATGAAAAATGTTTATTATAGCATCAACAATGCATTAATGTCTCATTTTTCCCACAACCTCTCTAATATTTGTCATTTTCCTTTACTGATATATTAGCCAACCTAATAAATAATGGTAAATACATTAAAATTATTTAACTGGCATTTCCACAATCAGTAGTGAGTGAGAGCATTTTTGTATAGTTATGGATAGACACAATTGCTTCACCCAAAGACTGTCCATATATTTTGAAAATATTTCAATTAAAGAATGTTCTTATTTCTACAGATGAATAACAGTCCTCTATAAATTTGAGAAATGAGGCCTTCATCAAAGAAAACAGTTTCAATTTTTTTTTATAGTTTCTAAGGCTTACTGCATTTCTCTATTTATTATTTTATCCTATTCTTTTTTCTCTCTCCTTTCCGACTCAAGAGTGTTTTGCTTCTAACTACCCACTCTCTTAATCTGCTCTCCCTTCCCTCTTGTCTTATCTCCTTTCCTTTTCCTGAAGGGGAAAATGAATTTCTGTGTCCAAATAAATATGTAGGTTATGTTCTCTTTGAGCCAATTGTAATATTAGTGAAATTGATTCCCTTGCCCTCATTTTTATCTTCTTCCCCTCCAATATAATCATTTTTTCTTGGTTCTTTTATGGGGCATAATTTACTTCCTTCAGCCTCTTCTTTTCCCTTCTTGCCACTACAATCCTTTCTCAACCATGAAGTCCAGTCCATTTTAAAATATATTATCCATGCTTTCTCAATAAATGCTCCCTTTAAAATGTAAAAGCTCATAGTTTAATATCACTATCATCTTCCCATGCAGGAATATAAGCAGTTCAACATCACTAAGTCCCTTATGATTTGCCTATTCTATTCACTTTGCAATATTTCACTGAAGTTTCACATTTAATGATCAAATTTTCATACAGTTTTGGTCTTTTCTTCAGGTGAATTTGAAAGTCCTCTCTTTCACTAAATATCCATCTTTTCCCCTGAAAGAGCCTGTTCATTTTTGCTGAGTATTTGATTCTTGCTTGTAATCCAAGTTCTTTGGCTTTTTAAAATATCATATACTATGGACTTTGATCCTTCTTTGTTGAAGATGTCAAATCTTGTGTTATCCTGATAATGGCTACATGCTAATTGAATTGTTTCTCTCTAGCTATGTGCAATATTTTCTCCTTGACCAGGGAGGTATGGAATTTACTTACACTATTCCTGGGAGTATTCATTTTGGGATTTCTCTTAGGAGGTGATTAGTAAGCTCTTTCAATTTCTATTTTCGACTCTGGTTCTTGAATATCAGAACAATTTTTGCAGATAAGTTTTTGAAAGATGAAGTCTCAGCTCTACATTTGATCATGGCTTTCAGATAATTCAATAATTTAAAATTATCTAACCTGTTTCTCTTTTCCAGGACAGTAGTTTCTTGAATGAAATATTTCACAATATCTTCAATTTTTTCATTTTATACTTTCTTTTTTTGTTTTCTCATCAAATTATTACTTTCCATTTACTCATTTCTAATTTTTTAAGGAATTGATCTCTTCATTTAGGTTTTTGGACTTCCTTTTCCATTTAGCTGATTCTTTAAAAAAAAAAAAAACTTATTTATTTAAGGCAATGGGGTAGAGTGATTTGACCACGGTCACACAACTAGGCAATTATTAAGTATCTGAAGCCAAATTTGAACTCATGTCCTCCTGACTCCAGAGCTGGTGCTCTATCCACTGTGTCACCCAGCTGCCCCTGATTCTATTTTTTAAGTCAATCTTTTCCTCATTGCCTTTTTGTGCTTCTTTTACCAATTGGCCTAGTCAGATTTTTAAGGATTTATTCTCTTTCATATTTTTTCCTATCTCCTTTACCAATTTGTTGATTCATTTTTTCATATTCCCTGGATCACTCTCATTTCTCTTCCAAACTCTTACTTCCCTAATATACTTTGCAAAATTCTTTCTGAACTCCTCCATAGCCTGAGACAAATTTATTTTTCTCTTATGCCTTGGATGTAGGAGCTTTGACTTTGCTTTCTTCTGAGTATATATTTTAATATAAAATATTTTATCTGCTTTACAATTATATATACAATATTAGTTCCTACTAATCATTTATGCAAGGTTTTGAATTTTACAATTTTTCTTTTCCCTCCCTTCTATCTCCTCTCTGCCCAACAGAAGGCAGTCTGATTGTATTTATATTTAATTCCATGATATATATGAATTGTTGAGAGAAAAAAAATATCCTTAAGGAAGAAAGAAAATGCTAGTGATAGTAAAATTATGATATACATTATATCACATTTTTAAAAATTGAAGACAATAATTTTTCATCTTTGTTTAATCTCCACAAATCTTTCTCTGGATACAGATGGTATTCTCCATCACAAATTGCCTAAATCTCTCCTTGATTATTGCACTGATGATGTGAACAAACCCATCAAGTTTGATCATCATCCTAAGTTGTTGCTAGGTTGTACAATGTTCTTCAGGTTCTTTTCATCTCAATGGAGCATAATTTCATGGAAGTTTTTCCAGGATTCTCTGAAATCCCATCCCTCCTGATTTCTAATGAAACAATAGTGTTCCATCACATGCCTATTTCACAGTTTGTTCAGTCATTACTCAATTGATGGACAGCCCCTCAATTTCCAAATCTTTTCCACTCCAAACAGAGCTGCTAAAAATATTTTTGTACATGTGGGTTTTTATCCTTTTTCATAATCTCTTCTTGATACATATCCAGTTATGGTATTGCTGGATTAAAGGGTATGCATATTTTTTTTTTGCACTTTGGGCATAATTATGAATTGCTTTCCAGAAAGATTGGATCAGTTCACCACCCCACCAAGAATGCATTAGTGTCCCAAATTTCCCATATCTCCTCCAACATTGATAATTATCCTTTCTGATCATATTGGACAATCTGAAAGGTGTGAAGCGATACCTCAGAGATCCTTTAATTTGCATTTCTCTAGTAAGTAATGATTTAGGATGATTTTTCATATGACTATAAATAGCTTTGATTTTCTCATCTGAAAATTGCCTTTATATATCCTTTGACTATTTGTCAATTGGAGAATTTTTTTTCCCTTAATAAATTTGACTCCCTGCCTTATAAATTTAAGGAATTAATCCTTTATCAGAAACACTAATTATAAAAATTGTTTGCCAATTTATTACACTACTTGTGATCTTGGTTAGAGTGTTTTTTTAGCTTGTCCAAAAGCTTTTTAATTTAACATATTCAAAATTAATTAGTTTGGTTTTTATAATTTTTCTCTATCTCTTCCTTTGGCATAAACTATTTCCCTTACATAGATCTAACTGGTAAACTATTCCTTCTTCTTTTAATTGGCTAATAATAGTTTCTATTAAGTCTAAATCTTGCATCCATTTTTTATTTTCTCTTAGTGTAGGGTGTGAGATGTTGGTCCAATTCTAGTTTCTGCCATACTATTTTCCAGTTTTCCCAACAGGTTTTATTGAAGAGTGAGTTCTTATCCCAGGAACTGGAATCTTTGGATTTATCAAAGAGCTGATTACTATAATCTTTTCCTTCTCTTTCTTTTGCACCTAAGCTATTCCACTGATACACCACTCTATTTTCTTTTTTTTAAATAAAGGTTTTGTTTATTTTGAGTTTTACAATTTTACCCCATTTTTGCTTCCCTGTCCCCACCCCCCACAGAAGGTATTCTCCTAGTCTTTACATTGTTTCAATGGTATACATTGATCTAAGTTGGATGTAATAAAAAAGAAAACATATCCTTAAGGAAGAAAAAAATATATTATAAGAGATAGCAAAATTACATAATAAGATAAGGTGTTTTCCCCCCCTAAATTGAAAGCAATTGTCTTTGGTCTTTGTTAAAACTCCAGAATTCTTTCTCTGGATACAGATGGTATTCTCCATCGCAGATAGCCCAAGATTGTCCCTGATTGTTGTGTTGATGGTATGAGCAAGTTCATCAAGTTTGACCATCACCTCCATGTTGATCTTGGGGGGACACTGTTTTTCTGGTTTTGCCCATCTCACTCAACATCAATTCATGCAAATCCTTCCAGGCTTCCCAGTATTCCCATCCCTCTTGGTTTCTTACCACTCTATTTCTTAGCTAGTAACAGACAATTTTGTTGACTGATGCTTTGTAATACAATTTTAGATCTGGTAAGGCTAAAGTGACTTTTATAATTTTTTTATTAATTCCCTTGATATTCTTGATTTTTTTGTTTCTCTATATGAATTTACTTACAATTTTTCTAGCTCACTAAAGTAAATTTTTCGAAGTTTGATTGGCATAGCACTACATAAGTAGTTTAATTCAGGTAGAATAGTCATTTTTTATTACGTTAACTTGATCTATCCATGAGCAGTAGCTATTTTACTCATTAATTAGATCTGATTTTATTTATGAGGAAAGTGTTTTATAGCTGTTTTCATACAGTTACTGAGTCTGCCTTGGCAGGTAGACTCCTCAGTATTTTATATTGTCTGAAGTTACTTTAAATGGGATTTTTTCTTTCTAGTTTATGTTGCTGCAGCTTGTTAGTAATATTTAGAAATGATGCGGATTTGTGTGGGTTTATTTTATATCCTGAGACTTTGTTAAAGTTGTTAATTGTTTCTAGTAATTTTTAGATGATTTTTAAGGATTCTCTAGGTATATCATCATGTCATCTGCAAAGAGTGAGAGTTTTGTTTCTTCCTTCACAATTCTAATTCCTTCAATATTTCTCTTTCTTCTCTAATTGCTGAAGCTGACATTTCTAATACAATATTGAATAGCCCTGGTGATAATGGGCATCTTTGTTTCATCCCTTATCTAACATTGTCCTTTCTGGTCATATTGGCCAGTCTGAGATGTGTGAAGTGGTACCTCAGATATGCTTTAACTTGCATTTCTCTAATAAGTAGTGATTTAGTACAAGGAGCCTATTCCACTGATCCACCATTTGCTTTCTTAGCCAGCACCAGACAGTTTTGATGACTAATGCATTCTAATATAATTTTAGATCTGGTAGAGTCAAGCCACCTTTCTTTGCACTTTTTTCATTAAATCCCTGGAGATTCTAGACTTCTTATTTCTCCATATGAATTTACTTACAATTTTTCCTAATAATAAGTATTTTTTTTGATCCATTTGGTAGGGCACTGAACAAGTAGTTTAATATTGGTAGAATTATCATTTTTATTATATTTGCTTGGCCTTTCCATAAGCAGTTGATATTTGCCCAGTTTTTTTAAATCTTATTTTAATTGTGTGAGAAGTGTTTTATAATTGTTTTCAAAAATTTTCTGAGTTTGCCTTGGCAGGTAGACTCCCAGGTATTTTATATTGTCTGAACTTACTTTGAATGTGATTTCTCTTTCTAGCTCTTTTTGCTGCATCTTGCTAATCAGATATATAAAAATGTTGAAGATTTGTGAGAGTTTATTTCTTATCCTGTGACCTTGATAAAGTTGTTAACTATTTCTATTAATTTTTAGATGATTTTGGGGGATTCTCTAAGTATACCATTATCTCATCTGCAAAGACTTGAGAGTTGTCTTTTCCTTCCCTATTCTAATTCCTTCAGTTTCTTTTTCTTCCCTTATTGCTGAAGCTTACATTTCTAATATGATATTGCATATTAGTGGTGATAATGGGCAACTTTGTTTCATCTCTGATCTTACTGGGAATGTCTCTAGCCTACCCGCATTGCATATAATGCTTGTTTATGGTTTCAGATATAAGCTGATATTTCTGCCTTTCTGCATTTGATTATATGGTTTTTTATGTCCTAATTCATGGTCAATTTTTGTTTGATTGCCTTGTACTGCAGAAAAAAATTATTCCTTTCTATCCCCATTCAGTTTCCTCCAATGGTCTATCTTGTCTAGATTTTCTAACATTCTATTTACCTCCTTAAAATCATTCTTGCTTATCTTATGGTTAGATATATCTAAATCTGAGAGTGGGTGGTTTAGGTCTCCTACCAGTAAAGTTTTGCTTTCTCTGTCTTCCCTTAACTCATTCAAATTCTATTTTAAGTATTTGATTGCTATATCACTTGTACACACATATTTAGTATTGAAATTGCCTCATTGTCTATTGTACCTTTAAGGAGGATATAGTTTCTATCCTTATCTTTTTTGTTGAGAATGATTTTCTTCATTTGTCTTTTTCAACTCCTTTTCCAATTGGTAAATTCTATATTTGGAGGAATTTTCCATTTGCCCAATTGAGATTTTGGGAGAAATATTTTCTTTCTGAATTTGTCCAATTATATTTTCTCAGGATTTGTTTTCTTGTTGCATGGTGTTAATTTTCTCTAGTTTCTTTTCCCATTTTTTCCAATTGATTTTTAAACTCTTTCCTGATCTTTTCTTTTCTTTTTGTTTTTTTTTTTTTGCAACACAATGGGGTTAAGGGACTTGCCCAAGGCCACACAGCTAGGTAATTATTAAGGATGCGAAGCCAGATTTGAACTCAGGTACTCCTGACTCTAGGGCCAGTACTCTATCCACTGTGCCACCTAACAGCCCCTCCTGATATTTACTAAGAAGTCTTTCTGGGCTGTTGAGGAATTCATATTCTTCTCAGAAGTTCTAGGTCTCTCTTTGTTACATCTTTGACTTTAAGATAGCTTTCAATGGATTCCTCCTCTCAATGGCCTTTCTTCATTTTCCTAAGATCTTGAGTTGGGGGGGCAGTTCATAGACCTTTGGTTTTGAAAACCCTATAGAAGCTTTATTAACTGGGCTTAGTAACTCCTAGGGGGGCTGGTCAGTAGGAGGTACTAGATTCTTTCTCTGGAGAGTCTGTAAACTTGAATTGCCCAATCTCTTGGCCTGGGGGAGTGAAGGGAGCAGGAGGGTCTGAATTATCCTTGGAAAAATTGGTCTGGGTCCTTAGGCTATTTAGTTAATCTTATTATTCAGCCACAACTGGGTGAGATGTCCCCACAACTGAGCCTGGGGATGGGGGGTGGGGAGGTATTTACTGTGTTTGTTCTGGGAAGAGCCTCTTTTTCTCATTGGGATGAGGGGGACTCAACTGGAACCATGGCGATTCTGTTGAAAATGCAGAGCACTGCATACTCGGCCCTGGTTTTCCTGGCCAATAGAGCTGACCATATTGATGTCTACTTGCTACACCAGAGCATTCCCATCTGCTGTGCTACTCTCTTGCCTGCTCCCAAAGCCAAATCTTCTGAAGCTATTCTGAGGTTATACCTGAGTCTCAACATATGTCCCCTGGGCTGGCTCTCTGTCCTCAGTTCTCCCACATTCCTCTGAGACAGAAGTTGTTGGTAGGTGTTCTTCTCCTTTGCTCTTTCTGTATTTTGTGGATTTGAATTGTAATAAGAGGCTTAATTCCTATTAATTTTGAGGGAAAGGCAGGAGACCTTAGCAATGTACCTGACTTCTCTCTGTCAATGAATCTTAGCCAGTGAATCAATAGATAATTTTTATAAAGTCATCATCAAATTCAGAAGTACTGTTTTTTCTATATATGTTGTTTTGTTTTCCTTCAGTTGAGGATAATATAGTCCCTAACCAGTCACATACAGTTGCCTAGCTCTCTGGACTCTTGAGAGGATTTGCTTCCATCAAGGTTGTTTATCTCATAATGTTGTTGATGTGTACATCGATCTCTTGGCTCTACTCCTTTCACTCAGTATAAAATCCACAAGGTATTCCATGCTTCTCTAGATTCTGACCACTTATGGTTTCTTATAGAACAATAATATTCCATAGTATTCATGTACCATAACATGTTTAGCCATTCCCTAGTTTCAAGTTCTTTGCCACTACAAAATGAGGTGCTATGAATATTTTTGAACATATAGTATTTTTCTCATTTTTTTGCAATTTCTTCTGGATATAGTCCTAGAATTGGAATTGCTGGGTTAAAGGGTATAAACAGCTTTATTGTTTTTTGGGCATAGTTCCATATGGCCCTCCAGAAAGTTTGATCCATTCATAAATTCACCAGTAATACCTCAATCTCCCAAACCTCCCATGAAGTCTCCAGAATTGATGATCTGCTCTTTTTCCTCATCTGGGCTAATCTAATAGGTGTGAGATGTTACCTCATTGTTGTTCCAATTTGCATTTCTCTAATCAATATTGAGTGGAGCATTTTTTCATTAGATTATATATAACTTTAATTTCTTCATTTGAAAACTGTCTGCTGATATCCTTTGATCATTTATCAATTGGGGAATGATTTGTGATATTAAAAATTTGAATTTGCAATTCTTTGTATATTTTTAAAATGAGAACTTTATCAAAACTCCTGGTTGTGAACGTTGTTACCCAGCTTTCTGCTTGGTTGTTACCCAGCTTTCTGCTTTTCAACTAATTTTACCAGCACTGATTTTATTAGTGTAAAAATTTTTTAATATAATATAGTCAAAATCATTCATTTTGCAATTTGTTTTTTTCTTTTTTTAAAATTTATTTTTATTCTCATTTTGTACAAATGTTTTTCTTTACATTAATTAAAATATACTTGTTTACAAGTAAACAAAATACCCCTCCCACCATGAATATAGATAGACTTGCTTGGGCAAAAAAAAGTAAAGGGGGGAGAAAAAAATTAAAATTAAAAAAATGATAGTAATAATTGTAGGTATGGCCAGGTGGTGCAATGGATGAAGCACCAGCCCTGGAGCCACGAGCACCCAAGTCCATATCCAGCCTCATAAACCCAACAATCTCCCAGCCATGTGACATGCAAGCCACCCGATCCCCACTGCCCTGCAAAAACCAAAAAGAAGAAAAAAGAAGACCCAAACTAAAATAAAATAGTAATAATAGTAGGGGTGGCTGGGTGGCAGACAGAACATTGGTCCTTGAGCCAGGAGCACCTGGGTCCAAATCCAGACCCAGACAGCCTGCTATGTGGCCCCAGGCAGGCCACCCAGCACCACTTGCCCTGCACCCTCCCCCAAATAATAATAATAATAACAAAAAATGCATTTCAGTCTTTTTTCCAACACCATCAACTCTATTGTGAGTGGATCACATTCTTTATGATAAGTCCATCACAAAAGTTACTTCCATATTTTTCCAAGGTTGCCATTGCTGATCACAACTCCCTCCTTTCTTATTTCTCCACTACCATTTACTATATTTTCTCTCTCCTTTCACTCTGACTCTGCTGTAGGGTAGCTGAGTGGCGCAGCAGACAGATCCCTGGTCCTGGGGCCAAGAAGCCCTGAGCCCCGATACCACCCCTTAGGCCCAGAATCCACCTGGCCCTATGGTCCTGGGCAGGCCATCAAATCCCAGACCCTTACAAGAAGTAAAAAAAAAAAAGAAAATGTGTTATATCTGACCACTGTCCACCCATGGTCCATCCTCTCCTCCTTTATTCACATCCCCACCCCTTCCCCCTGCTCCCCCCTCCTTCTTACTCCAGTTGTCTATACCCCATTGAGTATATTTGCTGTTTCCTCTCCTAGTCATCTCTGATTAGAGCAAAGATTCCCTCATTGCCCCTTGCCTCCCCCCTTCCATATCATTGCAATATCTCATTGTAATAAAAAAAAATCTTATTAAGTGAAATAGCTTGGACTATTCCCCCTCTCCTTTTTCTTTCTCCCATTCTATTTCCCTTTTTTTCTATAGACTCCATTTTTACACCATATTTTATCTTCAACTTCAGCTTTCTCCTGTGCTTCAACTATAAAAGCTCACTCTACCTGCTCCATTAACTGAGATGGTTCATATGAATATTATCAGTATCATTTTTCTATACATGCAGTTCATCCTCATTAAGTCCCTCATATTTCACCCCTCACCTCCAATCTCCATGCTTCACCTGAGTCCTGCATCTGAAGATCAAACCTTCTGTTCAGCTCTGGCCATTCCAACAGGAACATTTGAAATTCCCCTGGTTCATTGAAAGTCCATCTTTTTCCCTGGAAGAGGACATTCAGCCTTGCTGGGTAGTTCATTCTTGGCTGCATTCTAAGCTCTTTTGCCTTCCGGTATATTGTATTCCAATCCCTATGAGCTTCCAATGCAGCTGCTGCTATGTCCTGTGTGATCCTGACTGCAGCTCCACGATATTTGAACTGTGTCCTTCTGGCTGCTTGTAATATTTTCTCTTTGACTTGGGAGTTCTGGGACTTGTCTATAATATTCCTGGGGGTTGATTTTTTGGGATCTCATTCTTGGGGGGATCGCTGGATTCTCTCCATTTCTATTTTGCCCTCTGCTTCTAGAATATCAGGACAATTTTCCTGTAGTAATTCTTTGAAAATGATGTCAAAGCTCTTTTCCTGATCATGACTTTCAGGTATTCCAATAATTTTCAAATTATCTTTCCTAAGTCTGTTTTCAATATCAGTTGTTTTTTCAATGAGATATTTCACATTTTCTTCTAATTTTTCATTTTTTTTGGTTTTGAAGTATTGATTCCTGATTTCTGGTAAATTCATCAGTCTCCCTGAATTCTATTCTTTGTCTGAAGGATTTATTCTCCTCAGAGAGTGTTCTTATCTCTTTTTCCATCTGGCCAATTTTGCTTTTTAAAGCATTCTTCTCCTCAATAACTTTTTGAACTGTTTGATCCATTTGACCTAAGCTGGTTTTTAGCATGCTATTTTCTTCAGCATTTTTTTTTGTATTTCCTTGAGTAAGCTGCTGACTTCATTTTCATGGTTTTCCTGCATCTCTCTCCTTTTTTTCCCAGTTTTTCTTCTAACTCCCTCATTTGATTTTCAAAGTCTTTTTCGAGCTCTATCGTAGCCTGAGCCCAATTAATGTTTTTCTTGGAGTCTTTAGATGCAGGAGCTTGTGCTTCCTCATCTTCAGACTATTTTGATCCTTCTTGGGCTCATTTGCAAAATATTTCTCAATGGTCTTCCTCTTGTTTCTTTGTTCATTTTCCCAGCCTAAGCCTGTTTTTTGGGAGTGCTTCCTGAGCTTTTGGGACACTCCCAGAAGGGTCTCTGAGTGTGAGGTTCTGTCCTCCCTCCTGGTCTGTGAATGACCATAAGGTCCCCCCTCTGCCACGGGGCTGCCAAGGTCGGGGGGCCCTGTTGTTCTATGGGGGGGCCTAGACTGGCATCAGGATCTGAATGTGGTCAGAGCACCAGAGTCCTGTTCCAGGGGCAGAGAACAGAGCTTGTCATTCTCTCTCTCTCTCTCTCTCTCTCTCTCTTCACTACCCTCCCTCAGCTCAATGGGCTCATGACCTGGGGGCTCCTGCTTACCGGCTCCACCTGCTTCTGTTTCTGCTTCTTGGCTCCCTAAAGACCAGGCTGCTGGCTGTGTGCCCTGAGGGCTGGGCTCCACATGCTTGCTCTGGCAGAGGTCCCCTGCTGTTACCCGAATTTGTGCTGGCGCTCCCCAGGGTGCAGCTCAGGCGACTCCACGGCTGCTGTGAGCTGAGGCTCCCAGTGCCCTGGGGCTGCCTCCGGGAGGCTGAAGTTCTTTGGCTCTGGCGGGCCACCCCTCTGGCAGGCCGCCTCTCTGATCCTGGGGAGCAGAGCCTTTCTGCTCTTTTCCAGGTTACCTTGAGTAGGAGAACTGCCTCACTGGGTGCCTTTGTGGGTTCTGTCTCTTGAAAATTTAGTTAGAGTCCTTAGTTTATGAGTTTTCATTAGAGAGCTCCTAAGATGGATCCCTTCATGTCGCCATCTTGGCTCCGCCCCCAAAATTTTCCTCATTTTGCAATTTGTAATCTGCTCTAATTTTAGTGTCGCCATAAACTTATTCCTTTTCCATAGATCAAATAGACAGAGCATTTTTGGTCCATTTATTTATCTATGATATTGCTCTTTATGTCTGTACTAATTTTTGACCTTATTTTGGTATATAATGTGAAATATAGGCTATGCCTAGTTTTTGCCATACTATTTTTTAAGGTTTCCCAGAAATTTTCATCAAATAGTGTGTTTTTTATCCCAGAGGTTGATGTCTTTGGGTTTGTGAAATAGTAGATTATTTTAGACATTTGCTGCCATTTCCTTTGAACCTATCCTAATCTACTGATCCATTAATCTATTTCTTATCCAGTAACAGTTTTGATGACTGCTGGTTTATAGTATAATATTAGATCTGTTAGAACTTGGACCCCTTCCTTCATAATTTTTTCTCATCAGTTCCTTTGTTTTCTTGCCCATTTTTTTGCTCCAGATGAATTTTGTTACTATTTTTCTAGCCCAGTAGAGTACTTATTTGGTAGTTTGATTGGCACTGAAATAATAGAACTAATAGAAATGATGTGATTATCTCAATAGATGCTGAAAAATCTTTGACAAAATACAACAACAATTCCTATTAAAATACTAAAGAGTATAGCAATATATGGAGTCTTCCTTAAAATAATATTCAGAATCTACCTAATATAAGCATTTTATGTAAGAGGATGAGCTAGAAATATTTCCAGTTGATGAACATTTGATATTTTTCCAATTATTTAGATCTGACTTTATTTAGGTGAGGAGATCTTTATAATTGTGTTCATACAGTTTAAGGGTTTGCCTTGGCTTCATTTACCTTTTGCAACTCCTTTTCCAATTGGTCAATTCTATTTTTGAAGCAGTTTTCCATTGGCTCATTTGTAGTTTTGGGAGAATTATTTTCTTTTTTCACTTGTCCAACTGTATTTTCACTTTCTTGTTGCAAGATAATTTTCTCTTATGTTTCTTTTCCCAGTTTTTCCATTTGATATTTAAGCTCCTTCCTGATCTGTTCGAGGAAGTCTTTTTGAGTTGGAAATAAATTCAAATTCTCTTCAGAAGTTTTAGATTCTCTCTGAATTAGGATATTTTCCTTCAAGTTAGCTTTCGACAGACCCCACTTTTTGTTGACTTTTCTTCATTTTCCTAGGATCTTAGTTTTGGAAGGACTGGTTATAGACATTTGTTGTTTAAATCCCTAGAAGTTTTGCTCACTGGGTTTAGCAACTCCAAGGGGACCAGCTAGTAGGGGATGCTAGACACTTTCTCTGGAGTGTCTGTAACCCTGATTTTTGGCCCACTCCCTAGACATGAGTAGGGGTGGGGGCAGTAGGATCTGGTTATCCTAAAACAATGCATGCTAGTTAATCTCCTTAATCCTCATTCAGCAATGAAGGAGATCTGCTGCTCATACCTGAGCCTGGGGGGGTTGGGTGGGTGGCTGTAACTATGTGTTCTAGGAAGAATTGCTTTCCCCACAGGGATGGGGGGCAAGGAGCTCAACTGGAAACATGGGGACTCTGCTGAAAACACAGGGGCTCATGACCCTGGTCTTCCAGACCAGCTGAGTTGACCAGGCTAACCACCATGCTGGAGCTCTCCCACCCAGTGTTCACTCAGTCAGAGCTTCTGTAGCTTTTCTCTGACCTCTGGACCTCACCCCACCACTCTCTTCCCCTGGGTCACCCACCCTCCCCTGAGACAAAGCTTGTTGGCAGATGTTATTCTCTTGGTTTTGTGGATCTAAATTCTGTTAAGAGTCTTGATTCTTATTGGCACTGAGGGAAAGCCAAGGGAGCTTAGGACAGTTCCTGGCTTCATTCTGTCTACTTGGCAGGACAAATGTAGACTTCTTTCTTAATGCTTTTGCTATCCTCTTCCATTTCATGGTTGAAATGATCCCACTCATATTCATGGTTACAATTGTTTATTTGTTTTTCTCAACTTCTCTTCTTATAAGTCTTTTCTCTTTTTGCTCTGATTCTGTTCCTTGTTTACAAAGGAAGCACTAAGAAATGAATTTGTCTAACACTTATTTTCCATAAATGAAACAGTTTTTCTGAGTTCCACTTGTCTCAACTTGTCTCATTTCTGGTCATGGAATTTTCATTCTTTCCTCTTTTCATTTCATTTCACTACATGTTCGTACTTATAACATTATAGTTTGTTTTGATTATAACTTTCCTTTTTTCTTATCTTACTCTCATTATCCATCTATTTCCCTCTTAAATTTCACTTAGCTCTCTTTCTCTCTGTGATAATATGTTCAATCTTTATTTTTCAGATTCCCAAGAGAGAGGGAGTCAATAATAAACCTAATAGAAATGATATAATTATCTCAATTGATTCTGAAAAATATTTGACAAAATACAACACCAATTTCTATTAAAAACACTAAAGATTATAAGATTAAATGGAGTATGTCTTAAAATAATAAGCAGTATCTAAAACAAGCATTTTATGTAAAGAGAATGAAATAGAAATATTTTCAATAAGATCAGGGGTGAAACATGTATGGCTATTATCATTACTATTCAATATAGTGATGATATTTAGCACTAATATAAGAAAAATAATTTGATGTAATTAGAATTGGAAATGAAGGTGCAAAAATTTCAGACTTTTCAGATGATATGGTGGTATTCTTGGGGAACTCTACACAACCAACTATAAAACTTCTTGAAATATTTAACAACTTCAGCAAAATAGAGGGATATAAAATAAACCCATATAAATATCAGCTTTTTAAACTATTAATAGCAAAAGCACAGCAAGGGAGAAAGAGAAATTTCATTTAAAGAAACTGATAAAAACCATGAAATGCTTGGGAATTAACCTCCCAACACAAAACCCAAAACTGTGTGAAGACAATTACAAAGTACTTTTCACACAATTGAAATTAGATCTAAAGAAATGAAAAAAACTACAATTGCTCATGGTTAAGCTAAATTAATGTAAAAAAAATGACAATTCAAACAAAATTAAATTACTTATTCAGTGCCATACTAATGAAACTATAAAAAAGTATTTTTCCAAAAATAGAAAAATAGTAACAAAATTCATGTGGAGCAGCAAAAGTTCAAGAATACCTAGGTAATTGATTAAAAAAGCAAATGAAGGTTGCCTAAAGATATAAGATTCAAAATAATGTTATATAGCATCAGTCATCAAAACAGCTCAGTTGATTAGAATAGGTGAAAAGAAACAGTAATAAATAACTGTAGTATTCTTGTGTTTGACAAAATCAAAGGCATTTACTTCTATGATAAGAACTCCTTATTTGGCAAAATATTTCTGGGAAAACTGTAAAATAGTATGGGCCAAACTAGGCATAGACCAACATTTCACAGCTATTCCAAATAAGATAAAATAGGTATAGAATTTAGACATAACGGCTAATACCACAGACCAATAAAGAAAACAAAAATATTCTATCTTTTGGATCTGTGGAGAAGGGAGTAATTTATAGCTAACAAGAAATGGAGAATGAAATAAGTTGCAAAATGGATGATTTTGTCTATATTAAATTAAATGGTTTTTACACTAATAAAACCAATGTAGTCAAGATTAAACAGAAGACAGAAAGCTGGGAAATGATTTTCACAGCTAGTATTTCTGCTAATGTATTCAATTCTAAAATATATAGAGGACTGTATCAAATTTATAAAATTGCAAGTCATCACCCAATTGGTAAATTTTCAGAGGATATGAATAGATATTTTTCAGATGAATAAATTAAAATTGCTTATAGTTATAAGGAAAATGCTCCAAATCATTATTGATTAGAGGAATATAAATCGAAAAGATAAACTATGAGGTATCAGTTTAAATCTATCAGATTGGTTCAGATGACAAAAAAGTAAAATAATAAATGTTGGAGAGGATGAGGGAAAATTGAGTCATTAAAGTAATGTTAGTGGAGTAGTGGACTGATTCAACTATTCTAGAGATTTATCTGGACACAAAGATCAATAAAACTGTTCATTACCTTTGTCCCAGAAACATCAATATCTGGTCTCTATGTAAAAGAGTACATTGTTCATATTAATAACATTATGAAATGATCAACTATTTGTAGTTCCTCTCAACACAGCAACCCTGAGTGATTATGTAAGGACAAGGCTAGCCAAATCAAGAGAAAAAAAATTCAGATTCTGAATGCATATTATGTTCACTTTTTAAAAACCTACTTATTGTTTTTCCTTCCTTTCTCATGTTCTTTTTTTCCTTTCTACTTAGTTCCAATTGCTCTTTTATGACATGACCAATATGTAAATATATTAAGTATAAATGCATATGTACAACCTTAATAGACTGCCACCTTGGGGAGGAAGGGGGGCAAAGAGTGAGTAAAAAATGTGGAACTCATAATTTTGAAAAATGATGAATGCTGAAAAACTACCATTGCATATAACTGAAAAATAAAATAAAATTGTAATTTAAAAGTAAGTAAATAAGGACAGCTAGGTGGCATAGTGGATGGAGCATGCACCGACCCTGAAGTCAGGAGGATTGAGTTTAAATCCAGTCTCAGACATTTAGTAATTACCTATCTGTGTGACCTTGGGCAAATCACTTAATTCCATTGCCTTGCAAAAAGAAAAGTAAATAAATAAATAAATGTAACTTATCAGATCCAGTTTTTTCCTGAAGAATACTTAGAATTATTTTTTTCATTAAATGTCTATTATCCCATATTTATCATATTACAATTCAATTTTTCTAAAGTTTTTATTTTCTCTTTTAATTCTTTATCATTTAGTTTTTGTAATATCACATTGCAGTCTCCTTTTTCCATTGAAATGAAATCTTCTAAGTCTAGATTTTTTTAATTTCTTTTACTCTGGCTTCTTGGAATTTACACACATGCATAATATACATACATTTATATATTTCTGCTTTTCCCCACATGGTATGCAATCTCTCTCTCTCTCTCTCTCTCTCTCTCTCTCTCTCTCTCTCTCTCTCACTCTCTCTCTCTCTCTCTCTTATATATATATATATATATATATATATATGTATATATATATATATATATACATATAGATATATAGATATAATTACTAAGGTTTAAGTTGTTGGTTGGGTGATAATTCCATAATTTTACCTTTTACTTTAATTCTAATGAGTCCATTGCATTAGAATTTTCTGAAATTTCCCTTTTGGGGACTGGCTTTGCCACAGTCTATCATATATTTTTATCTTTTATTTCATTTTTATTAAATACTGTTTTTTAGTCATTATGACCAGGATATTATTTTTTCTGAGTCTATTTAGACTTATGTGGGCTTAACCTTTTGACATTTCTCAGTTCAAAAATTCTTCCTCATATTCAAAGTTTTCTTCTATTGACTAAAATTTTCCCCTAATATTTTGCATTGAAAGCCTATGCAGGGGTCACTTCTATACTCATATTCTTGGATGGGCCCAACCAAACATCTAGGCAGCCTATGCTTGAACAACATCATTAGACTAGGATTATCAAATATATTCAAGACAAATAAGATTTGAACTCAACTGACTCAGTCTCATTATGCTGAATGTAGAGTGGGACACAGGTTGGAAGGATGATAAACTGAACCTATATCTTTGTGAAATTCCAGAGCTCCTTGTTATTGCTTCCAACTCTTAACCTTTTCCTTTTGTAATCAACAACAAAGGAGAACCAGTTCTATATACTGATTCAGACTTGTCTCATATGGCAGTTCTGGAACTTCTTTGTTCTCAGCAATTTTCTGGGGCTATCTTTTGCTGCAACTAGGACTATGGATAGTATTCAAGACTAATCTCTATCCAGTGTCTGTTTTCAGGTATATATTATCTATTGCGGCAAGCTGTTTGTCATTATTCTTTCCACTCACTCTGACTTGTCTTTATTCAGAATTTCCACAAGTTCCTGCTAGTCATTTTTTATAGTTCTTGACTGAATAGAGTAGTGTATAGGTTATTATCCTTGATTTTTTTGAATTTTTTTAGTTTTCCTGGAGTTGGTAGGATATCTGTACTCCTCCTCCATGTCCTTACATGCTACTGTCTTCCCACAATATGTACAAAGAGGACATTTTGAAAAGTACCTGTCTAAATAATATATTTTTCTTAGGAATTATTCATAGATTTGAAAGCTCTCTCTCCCATCCCCCCAGTTGCTCCCTGCACTACATGATACTCTTGCCTTGGGAGGCAAACAACAGGAACAGGAAAGTAATACAACAAACTATATAACACATCATGTAATTGAAATGGACTATAATCACTAATATTAAAGACAGTGAATCATTCTAATCGAGCTGTGCTCAGCAAACAATGAAAAATTATGTGCCAGAAAAGCTAATGCTGGTTTTAAAATGAACAGAAATGAGGTGAAATTGAACCTTACTCTTTATTCATGAAGGTCAATTTAACATGATTATTTTTTTCCCCTGGCATCTTGGGCTTCATGATTACTGTTGTATATCTCACTGCTTTTTCTAGCCTAACAGCAGTTAAGGATCCAACTGATAATGATTCTGTTTAAAACTGAATCTAAATGTTCCCCAAACTCACTTTCAAACACTTGCATTTGCTCCTGGTTGCACTACAAGCATGAGTCCAATTAAATAAAAAAATATGAGAATTCACATTTAGAACAAAATTTAACAAATGAAATTTCATGTTTACTGTTACAAAGGTAAATAATCTATGATGGAGGGGTCACACATCAACAGCTCCATGGCTTTAAAAAGAAACATATCCTTTTTCATTTATATCATGGTATGTTAAGTGAGTACATTGAACATGGAATGTAAGTATTGAATGGAGCTTTTGGTGCATAGAAATATAGCCTAAATATGTTTGGAAATTTGTGAAGGGTTTATTTTTAAGTAACTAGATTAAATGTTTTCTGAGATTCTATGTTATTATGTGGTGCTATACATATTAGAAATATAATACATTTAAGACAAAGGATGTTAAAATATAGTGTATAGAATATTAGACCCAAAAGGAACATAAAATATGGAATATTGGAGTATGAGAGATATAATATATTTTTGATTGTCTGAATGGGTTAGCTATGTGGTACAATGAATAGCAGCAACACTGAAGTCAGGAGGCTCGAGTTCAAATTTGGCTTCAGACACTTGATACTTAGTAGTTGTGTGACCTTGGGCAAATCACTTATTACTGTTGCCCCCCCCCCCCAAAAAAAAAAAGAAAAGAAAATTATTTTAGAACCTAGTCTATTAGAACTGACAGCCACTTCTGAGACTATAAAGTCACAGTACTTTAATGTTTAAACATGATGAAATTGAAACCAACTGAAGGAAAATGTAACTAACTTAGTTAAGAACACTGGCTCATCTGACTCAGTTCAACATTTCTTTTTCAATTTATCATTGTGAGATATCTATCATATATGTCAAGGTGCAATAAAACTACTTTTGTGATATGGCCATTATGAGTTTGAGAAAAAGGAAGCCATTGAAATTATATGACACTTTGGGGTTTGCAAGGGACTTTTCAAATATTTCATTTTGTTCTCATGATAACTCTATGAGGTAGGTAATACTATTATCCTTATTTTCTAGATGAGGAAGCTAAAATAAACAAGCTAAGTTTAAGTGACTTGCCAAGATCACAAAACTAGCTTGTATGTATATGAGGCTAGATTTGAATCAAGTTCTTGAGTGTGGATCTCTATCCAATTTGCTATCTAGCAAACTCCATATAAAAAAGAATTAAATGAGGTACTCACAAAGTATAGGAATAACTATGAAATTTCAGCTGGTTGAAAATTCTGTTAAGTATTCCAGAAATCAGGAGTAGACAAAAAAAACAATAGGAAAGTAGCTATTTTTTAAAATGTCTAAACAATTCTATCCTTGGTACTAAGGGAAATGAAGTATGCATGAAAATAAACTACTTGGTAATTCTACCTCCACTTTTATCAGCTTCCTCTAGGGTCCCTGCAAAAGTCTATCACCAACTTCCCTAATTCTTGCTAGAAAAATCCCCCCTCCAGTTTTTATGCTTACCTCATTTTTAATTTTACTAAAATCCCAAAGAGACAAATTAGCAGGGTGGCAGAGCCTGGCTGAGTGCCTTCATTAGCTTAGCGCTAATAACTTCTTTCAGCACCATGGATAGCTTCTGACATCACAATTCAGGCTTATCCAAAAGCTAATTATTTCCCCTGTTATAAAACAAAGGTTCTATATCAAAGGCCCATAATGTGACACAGTACACACTCCAGATGCACTGATTTCCAAAATAAATCAACTGTGTCAGGGAGGAATTTAGGCAGAAATTTCAACAAATCGCAATTATACCTCCAATGGTACACTATTTAAAAGCATTGTCAATATATATTTTCATAGTAATAGTCTCTGCCATTCTAGTGATTTTTTGGGATGGACAGATAAAATAGATCAGGGATGAGGATAGAAAAGAATTCTCATCTTTATCAATGATAAAAATTTTTCCTTCTCTCCTGTTCTCAGTGGGTACAGATACTATCATAGCATTGTTTATAAAAAAAATAAATGGTGTAATTGGAAGGCAGATTTTAGGGTGACTAATAAATATTTGGAGTTATTACCTGATATAACAAAGGGAGAGACATTTTTAATAACAAAGAGTATCCAAAATTAAAGTTTATACCCACTAAACCCCTAATTTTAGTTAGTTATCTGAGCACAACATTGATTAATATATTTATATTAGTTTTCCCCCTTTGAACAGATGGGTTTCTATAAACAACAAAGTGAATGTAGATTCATGATCACTTAGGAAAATTAAAATATCATTCCCATAGACTGTGGTGTATAGCGTGAGTAAGATGCAATATCCCTTGAGATTACAAGAGGAAGAAAACATAGTAATGGACTGAAAATCATACCATGTTATCTTCTAGCATCCAATCAAATTTCCTAATGGGTATTAGTTAACTTATGACAAATCAGATTGTAATGATAAAGAAACAGACTTCAGCAGTAAGAAGATAGTAATTTGAAAGGAAAGTGTGAAGTCTTGGCTTTTAACAGAATATGTTCTTCAGAGGTCTTCTAAATTTCAGCACTAAAAGGAAAAAGTTTTGATACTCTGCCTGGGGAACCCTATAAAACAAAATAAATTTAAATAGCATGCTATATCAAGTCCCTAGAAAATTCAGGAAATAAATAATCATTATTTTTGTATAGTGACTCACAATTTCATGAAACTCTTTTTTCAAAATTCCCCTGAAATATAACTCAAATATTGTCATCCCAATTTGAAATGGAAGGATTAGGATATTTTTCCATAGTCATTTAATTTCTGATTGCTAAACTCTAGTTATAAACCTAATATCTCCTATTGTTTTCTTTTCTATTTTTCTTTCATTTTTGCCAACCTATTTTCCCTTAGTTTTTATATAAAAATGAACTTTTAGAGTGTTTTGTGGTTAGATGGTACTTTGTAAATATTATCATGTGACTTTTTCATGTAGGAGTGTGTGTATGTATGTGTGTGTGTGTGTGTGTGTGTGTGTGTGAGAGAGAGAGAGAGAGAGAGAGAGAGAGAGAGAGAGAGAGAGAAAGAGAGAGAGAGAGATAATGTGTTTGTATATGGGTGTGCATTTACAATTTTTGACCAGTTGGGGAGTATATGGAAAAGTTACTGTGGAAAAAAAAGAAGATAGCCCCAATTAGAAAGCTGTGATTCAAGTTCTGCTTTTGATTCTTGAAATAGTTGCATGCTTCCATTTTGTGCCCCAGCTTCCTCATTTACAATATATTTATGATAATACTTGCATATTCCACCAATATACTCCTTGTATGTAAAACACTTTGAAAAGTGTAAGGCATTAAACAAATGTGAAGTTTTTATTTAATGGTATTGTTGAGAAAGCTTAGTATGCAATAAATTAGGTCTTTAAACACAATATCCCTTTGTATCTGATGATCATTTCCCAATTTTTCTGTATTGCCTATTTTCTTAGTCTTCTATCCCATATGATGAAATTTGAATCTCTTGCATTTTTCTTTTACAGACCAATTTCATGAACATGTATTTTATTCTGCATTCCTTCTCATCTTTTAAAAAAATCTAGATATTATCATGTCTTACATTTGACCCTTTCCTGATTGAACTTTGCTTCCAAATTCCTCCTTTCCAGAGAAATACTTTGTTTTTTTCCCCAACAGAACCCACTTTTTTGTTCTTTTCCTTGCTTAGTTTCCCTAGTTTTTATCTCCATACTTTGGCTTTATGTTCCTAGCAGAAAACTGCCCCCGGAGTCGGCTTGATATTCTAGTCTCATATGCCTTATGCCTTATTGAGTTATTTTCGTTGCTGCAACAAGTCTCTAAATACAATTCAGTAAAGAGATAGTGCAATGATTTTTGACAACCTGACCTTTCCTGACTTTCTTACACTTGTTTAATTAGGTACTACGTGCAGCTGTAACTTGATCTTTACAGTTTTTCACCCAAATGTAATATTAATATATATATATATATATATATATATATATATATATATATATATAATATATATATATACAGAGAGAGGGGGGGGGATTGTTGAAAGAAGATCAGATTTGGCAGGTTTTCTAGTTTCTTATGACACTGGACATTGGAGTCTAGTCAGGGCTGAGTAAGTTTTCTTTCCTTTTTTTGGAAACAAAAGTTTTGATTTGAAAAAAAACATTCAATTCATTAACTTTGTAATAAAAGAGACATACAGACACAAGGACAGATAGTGGCAGCAGTAGAAAGACAGGCAAGTGAAAGAGACAGAGAAAGTGACAGAAATAGGGAGGCATAGACAAGAATGCAAAGAGAGGTAGGAACAACTGGCTAGTCACTTTTGGGGCTGAAAACTTGGAATGATTATGATCTATAGTGCTAGAAAATTTCCTTTTCATTGTCTACTCAATGAATTGATAGATTGCCGCTATGATCATAACAATAAAATCCAGAAATAAGATAGCATTAACTCCATTAAGGCTGTGCCAGTAGAAGTGAGCAAGGTAAATTAAACATTCTGCTCTTAAAGGAGCTCATTTTGGCAAAGGCCCATCACAACTTAAATATAAGGGCCATGGCCATAGTTGTAATATAATCAGTCACTGAACAAGCAAAATGAGACCAGAATTCTTATACTGATTATGCCAAAATAAAATGTGAGCAGAATATATCACTTCATTTCTGTCTTACTTTTCCCATATGTAAATAGGACTTGGACTATCTGCATTTCATAATCTGTGCTGAAAAATTCTGATATACATTGCACATTCTATTTTTCTTTCAACTCTAATATTCCATCCTCTATGTTATAATGTTCTATGTCCTAAAGACCTTTGAGTGTGTACATTCTATAAGGTCACAAGTCTTTAAACACTACTAATGGTTTAACAGAAGCAAGAATAAAATTTTAGGAAGCTAACTCCTGTTGTCACTCTTGAGGGTCCTACAACCACATCTGTGGTAATTACATCCTATCTTCCATGAAGTTAATATCAAGAACCATCTATTATATTAAAAAATAGAGCCATGAATCATCCCCCATTTTGGTAGAGATATTATTTAAAGAGACAGATGTGACAGACAGCCAACAGTGTCTGATTAATGTGCAGTCTTCAGGGAAGAGAATGACATTTGGAGAAGCCAACCCACTCTACCTCACATTGCTCACTGTTGTTGAATTACTCGAATTATATTCTTTTTATAAATAAAATAATCCTCTTTTAAGCTAATGTTTTAACATTTAAAACATTCTCAACAAATATTCAACCAGGAGAAGACTTAACTGTAACTGTAATAAACCAGTGTTTCCTGGGAAAACTTTTAAAAAAGGAACTCTTATGTCTGCCATTTATTCTGTAAAACAGGGGTGAGAAAATTTTTTTTAGCCAAGAACCAAAATTTAAAAATTAGCCTGCTTTATTTATTCAAACATTTAATTAAACAAAGCTCCTTGATATACTTAATTTCCAGTTCTATCTGTGGTTCTACCCTTATATAGCCCACAGGTCAGAAATCCCCCTTCCCTGCTGTAAATTATGTCTAATTTACCTGAACATTGTGACCCTTGGGAAGCACCCAATTCATACATCAATGGACACTTTCATATCCTCTCCTATATCTCAAGCAATACGTTGAAACATAATCTCATACTAAATAAAGATTTGTATCTTCTGGAATTGGATATGCTATTATTAAATAAAAATTCATTCTAAGAAGATTTTGGACTGAAATATGGAAAATGCTCAGATTTTTGGGTGACACAAAGGATTATAGTATCATAGAACTGGAAGAGACCTTAGGTAATATATAAACCAACTCCTTCATGTTAGTTATGAGGAAAATTATAATCCAAAAGGAGATGAGATTAGTCTAAAGTTACTCAGAAAGTAAATGTGGTCCATAGTAGGAGTAGAATCCAGATCACTCAATTTCTTTTTAAAATAAAATTATTTATTCCTTTTCATCCATTTGTACATGCAAATGTCCAAGTTACAAAATTTCCCTCCACCCTCCCTTCCCACCCACCCTCCCCTTAGCAGGGAACATTCAAGTTAGCATTTTATATACATATTTTGTTAAATATATTTACAAATTAGTAATTATTGGCATGAGGAATTAGGTTTAAGGGAAAGAGATGCATGAGATCATTTTTATAGTGTTCTTCAGATTTGAATATGTTGCTCTTTTCTGTGTGTTTGTTTTGTTTTTCTTCCTCTGGTTAGGGATAAAATAGTACATAAGCTGTCAAATACAGTTGTCCTAGATCTCTATATTGTTGAGAGGAGTTTCTTCCATAATAGTCGTTCATCTCATAATGTTGTTGATATATACATTGTTCTACTTGTTCTGCTCCTTTCCCTCAACATTAGATCCCAACAGTCAATGCATTCATTTCCAGAGTCTGACCATTTATGGTTTCTTATAGAACAATAGTATTCTGTAGTATTCATGTAACATAACTTGTTTAGCCATTTCCCAATTGATGGACATCCCTTCAATTTCCAATTATTTGCTGCTAATTCCTGCTATTAATATTGTAGAACATGTAGGACTTTTCCCATTTCTATGAATTCTTCTGGATATAGTACTAGAACTGGAATTGCTTGGTCAAAGGGTATGAACAATTTTATTGCTCTTTGTGCATAGTTCCATATTGCTCTCCAGAAAAATTGGATCAGTTCACAACTCCACCAGCAATGCATCCAGTGTCCCAATCCTTCCACAACTTCCCCAACATTGATCATTTTCCTTTTTTTTCTCATGTGGGCTAATCTAATAGATTGAGATGATATCTCATTGTTGTTTTAATTTGCATTTTTTTCTAATTAGTAGTGACTTGGAGCATTTTTGATATGATTATATATTTGAAAATTGTTCTTATAATTTGACCAATTTAAAATTGGGGAATGACTTGAGGTCTTCTAAATTTGATGCAATTCTCTATATATTTTAGAAATGAAACCTTAATCAGAACTCCTTGTTGTGAAGTAGCTTTTTGCTTTGCTTCTAATTTTGGCATCATTGATTTTATTAGTGCAAAACCTTTTTAATATAGTAAAATCATTCATTTTGCAGTTTATATTGTGCACTAATTCTTATCTGGTCATAAATTTATCCCTTTTCAATAGATCAGATAGATAATTTTGGTCTATTAATTTATCTATGGTATTGCTCTTTATGTCTAAATCCTGTACCCATTTTGACCTTATTTTGGTATAGGGTGTGAGATGTGAATCTATATCTAGTTTTTTTGCCATACCATATCATTCCCTTTTAAATTAAATCCTCTAACAAGAATAACTTAGACTAATGGGAAGAAATTGTTTGGATAAAGAGAAAAAATCATAGCCATCAAAGTCTGTTTAATAGGGACTCCATAAGGACAATTATTTTTACTATCTATATATGGAAATGGAAACCATATGTAAAATACTTTTATTAGTAATGGAGTAGATAGAAGGAAACCTGGAGGTAGAGCTGAGAAGGATTATATTCTTTCAAGTAAAATGTTCAAAAAAAGATTAAACAAAGAGTTGCCATCTTATGCAAACGAGGTGCAAGAAGAAGAATCAACACAGAGGAATTAAATGGGTAAGGTAGATCTAGAAACCTACACTCAGCAGGAATGAATTATAGAGGGAATCATACACACAGACACATACCAATTCCTATAAACATTGCTATAAACACACATATGCATGTATATATATATATATATATATATATATATATACATATACATATATGTGTGTTTGTGTGTGAAAAGGGCTATAAAAGCCCTCTACATTCAAAAAGAAATAAGAGGAGGGATAGGGAGGGCAATGTATGTGATGGAGGTTTAGGGAATAGGATAAGAGGTCATTTAGAAGGATGTGTAGATTAATGGGGAGAAGGGTATAGAAAATATGTAAGTTACAGATTTTTTGAAGGGCAATTGGTTAAGGAATAGGAAGGCACAGTAGTAAGTAGAAGTAGAGAGATGCACAAAACCAAATATGTATGTGGGGGTGCACATATGTATACACACCCACAAACATATATATATATATATATATATATATATATATATATATATATACATACATATATATTTATATAATACACATATATCTATGTCTATATGGGTGTATATGCGTAAGTAAGTTTGTATATTAGTATGAGTTTGTGTGCATGTGTATGCAAAATTATAGCCATCCTAGGGAGAGATGAGAGGAAAACAAATAAATAGTGCACAGCAGAGAAAAGAAGAAAACCTATAAAGAAACAAAAACAGATGGATACTTTTGAATATAGTGCTTAATATTTATCATATAGGCTTTCTTGAGATTGAAATTTATTGTTTTATAATATGAATCCTGACTTAAATTTTGCTATGCACATGACAATGTTTTATTTTCAGTATGTAAAGTAAAAAAAATAAAAGTGAAACAATATTAAGATTGTTAAAAATTAAATTGGATGCTTCATTAATAACCTGAGATCCTTTCAACTGGAGCATATCTAATCCCATCTAGCAAGGAAATGCAAAAAAAAAATTACCATATTAAGGAGGAAGTTGGATTAAATGCTCTCTTAGATGTATTCAAGCTTTGAATTTCAATGGTTCTGGGATTCTACACATTATTTCAATCAACTTAAAGCAAATACTCTAATTGTATTTCTCAGTGCTTCACTATAAAGGCAAGGTATGTGTTTTCTTAGATGGTATTTGGTTAAAATAAAAAGGATTCCGGTTAATATATAAATAATATAAAGGAAGATTTGTATATTGAGTATGTTATAGCTTTTAACACTTTAATTCATGGGACAGAGAGAGGAGTGCAGAAACAAGTCATGAAGTTTACAGATCTCTCCCTCAGAAATAATGCTCAATCAAATCTCTAAATATATTGTTGAGTGACAACAATTACAAAGAGATGGTGAAACAATTTTCCGTGGATTAAGATAAATTCAAAAGATACAGTAGTAAATGGCTACAGTAATCTACTGTTTGACCAATTTCCTTTCCTTTCCTTTCCTTTCCTTTCCTTTCCTTTCCTTTCCTTTCCTTTCCTTTCCTTTC